>NC_056729.1:1844801043-1844846453 GCF_019279795.1 Protopterus annectens | reverse complement strand
TTGGGGTTTCCTTTCCAAGGGCCCGGGGGCCCCCGGCCGGCCCCCGCACAGCTCCACTATTTGCTGTAACGTGTCCCTGTCCACCCTGTTGCGCTCTACTATCTCCAGGTCTCGCAGCCCCTGGTAGGTCACCCTTGGTCTGAACACTCTCCTTCTCCTGTGAGGCCTACGGTAGTTGTCGGCACCACCCTCCGCAACTCCGTCTGTCTCTGCCACATACCTATGCATCACGCCACGGCCTCACCCAGCATATACATGTTAAAAGTATCGCCGTCTGTTTACACCCTACGGTGCGGCGTTTGGGAAATCGCGCTGTGTGTTGTGCGCATTCACATTTATTACTGTTGTGCTGTATACCCGGTGAAGTCATTGGGTGTGTCTGTGCGGCCCTATCCATGGATTATTTCCGTGGTTTTACGCTTGCAGCTGCAACGGTACTGCCTGTAGTGTTACATTACAGTTGCCTGCATTGCCTTCGCCTGGCATCTTACATTACTGCATCCTGCAGGCACATGGCATATGATGCATTTTATCTGCAGCCGCAGTTATGCTACCTCTGTACTTGGCTGTGCTATTTCGGTTCTTTGCTCTTTGCATTTCTACTACATGCCTATTATCTTTGCTCTCATATGCCTCCCCTTTCCCGTTCTGCAGGAGTCTGCATGCAGACTTATCAGCTGCCGGCGTTTGCCCTTCCTGCATTGATTGGTGTTAATTGCTCGTTACGGATACATTTACACTGCTTCCGCATTTCCTCGTATTCTCCGCATTACCTTCCTATATCCCTGGTTGTTGCCGGTGAGGCCGTCACATGACTGGTTTCGGGAACGTAGTCATCCTCGTGCACATGCATTTGTACGCGCATTCTGTACTGTCAGCGCATCTATTTCCTAACACGCCAGTCCTGATGCTGTGATGTGCATTGTACAGCCCAGATTTGCTGTCCTCCAATATCCTTCCTCCTACAGTGGCACACCCCTCTGTGGTTGACATGTATCTCGTGTAGGCCACTCCTCGGTGTAGTACCGCTACGCCGTTTGCTCCATCCTTACGCTGGCGCCGTTTTTGCGATTCACTATTATCTGCCTCATTTGCATGGAATTGACTACTAATACCTGGTTACGGCGCCGGACACCGCCACCACTCCTTGACAACCATTGCGCTGGGGTTGCAGCTTTACATACATACTATGGTGTGTGGTGGCTGTGCAGCTGATTTGTGTTCTAATGCTCTTTTCGGACATTGTCATATTATTTCATTGCTTTACAACTTCTGTGCACATATCCCGGGGGTCTGCTGTTCTTTCTACGTACGTGCCATTTATGTCATTTTTTACATTTTGTGCATATTTTCTTTGGACATTCTCGGTGCCTTTCCACATTGGCATATTGCACCTATATGATACCTGACTTTGACAGCCTTCCGTTACTCCTCCGGTATGTTTGGGTAAATGTAAACCGTTTTTTTTGGTTTACATTGCCGTGCCCTTACTCGCGCCGCGCGCCTCGTGGATCGCTATTTGCCCTCATTTGCATGGTGCAATACCGCACACAGTGTGTTTTGCATACCTACGCCGGTAGTGCACGTGGAATTCATTCATACCTGAATCGCTAAGCAGCCATATTTGGCGTTATAACGCCGACGCTATGCTGGCGCCTGGCGCAAGGTTCATGAATCCCGGGGATACTTTATGATAGGCCAAAATTCCTGAAAACCTACATATCTTAGTAGCTGATGGTTGTACTTTATTATCTGCTTAGCCAATAATTTTGGCATGTAGGGCAAACATGCCCCTTGTTCTATTTTATACACGTACAACCTTACTCCAGGGACTGGACTGGGAACTTTGCACTGTGTCCTTTTATTAGCATTTTTCTGCATGTCTTGGATCTTTGCCAGATTTACCTACTCTGTTGAGCCCACTTGGCTCACATTTGTTATAACTTTTACCTTAATTTTCTTTTACTGCCTTGGATATAGAGTAAATGCCCTCCTTAGCAGCATTTTCTGGCACATATTATATAGCCTATCAAGCATGATGGCTATTTTCTGAAGACTAATTGAAATCTGCACTAAAAAATAACCTTATGAATGGTCTTGAATCATAATTACCATATTCTGTGTTAACTTGTGTCTATACATTTTATTTAAATTTATTTTATAACGCTACTTGCCTTTTTAACTTTTATACATATTTATGAGCTATAATAGATTACTAAAACTTATACTTTTTGTGTTTTAAATCTATACCTTTTCATTGTTTGTTAGTATTATTAATTCCTGACTAACATAAAGTGCACTGCAATTTGTAAGTGTGCATTGTAATCTGTAAACTACTTAACAATTAAGCCTGCTCTGTTATGCCTTGAGTGCACTGAATACCTATAATAAGCCTGTAAACATAATTCTGTTACTTTACCCTTAACTGATGACTGAATAATTTAATTGCAAATAAGTCTGTCACTTTACTCTTAACTAATGACTGAATAATGTGAAGTTTGAGATTTGACTGAAATGTACAATGCCTTGACTATTACTAACACTACCTATTATTTAAATAATAAGCCTGTAACAAAAATAATTATGTTACTTTACCCTTAACTAATGATTGAATAATGTGATAAGCCTGTTACAAATAAGTCTGCACTTTACCCTTAACTAATAATGTAATACGCCTGTTATAAATAAGTTTGTTACTTTACCCTTAACTAATGACTAAATAATGTAATAAGCCTGTTACAAACAAGTCTGTCATTTTACCCTTAACTAATGACCAAATAATGTAATAAGCCTGTTACAAATAAGTCTGTCACTTTACTCTTAACTAATGCCTAAATAATGTAATAAGCCTGTTACAAATAAGTCTGTCATTTTACCCTTAATTAATAACCAAATAATGTAATAAGCCTGTTACAAATAAGTCTGTCACTTTACCTTTAACTAATGACTGAATAATGTAATAAGCCTGTTAGAAATAATTATGTCACTTTACATTTAACTAAT
The DNA here is from genome assembly GCF_019279795.1 of Protopterus annectens. Taxonomy (NCBI): domain Eukaryota; kingdom Metazoa; phylum Chordata; order Ceratodontiformes; family Protopteridae; genus Protopterus; species Protopterus annectens. The sequence goes on along the minus strand of NC_056729.1, from coordinate 1,844,843,450 downwards.
GACTAAATAATATAATAAGCCTGTTACAAATAAATATGTTACTTTACCCTTAACTAATGATTAAATAATATAATAAGCCTATTACAAATAAGTCTGTCACTTTACCTTTAACTAATGACTAAATAATGTAATAAACCTGTTGCAAATAAATGTGTTACTTTACCCTTAACTAATGACTAAATAATATAATAAGCCTGTTACAAATAAGTCTGTCACTTTACCTTTAACTAATGACTAAATAATGTAATAAGCCTGTTACAAATAAATCTGTCACTTTACCTTTAACTAATGACTAAATAATGTACTAAGCCTGTTACAAATAAGTCTGTCACTTTACCCTTAACTAATGACTAAATAATATAATAAGCCTATTACAAATAAATCTGTCATTTTACTCTTAACTAATGACTGAATAATGTAATAAGCCTGTTACAAATAAGTCTGTCACTTTACCCTTAACTAATGACTAAATAATGTAATACGCCTGTTACAAATAAGCCTGTCACTTTACTCTTAACTAATGACTGAATAATGTAGTAAACCTGTTACAAAAAAACTGTCACTTTACCCTTAACTAATGACTAAATAATGTAATAAGCCTGTTACAAATAAGTCTGTCACTTTACTCTTAACTAATGACTAAATAATGTAATAAGCCTGTTACAAATAAGTCTGTCATTTTACCTTTAACTAATGACCAAATAATGTAATAAGCCTGATACAAATAAGTCTGTCACTTTACTCTTAACTAATGACTAAATAATGTAATAAGCCTGTTACAAATAAGTCTGTCATTTTACCCTTAACTAATGACCAAATAATGTAATAAGCCTGTTACAAATAAGTCTGTCACTTTACCTTTAACTAATGACTGAATAATGTAATAAGCCTGTTAGAAATAATTATGTCACTTTACATTTAACTAATGACTAAATAATGTAATAAGCCTGTTACAAATAAATATGTTACTTTACCCTTAACTAATGATTAAATAATATAATAAGCCTGTTACAAACAAGTCTGTCACTTTACCTTTAACTAATGACTAAATAATGTAATAAACCTGTTGCAAATAAATGTGTTACTTTACCCTTAACTAATGACTAAATAATATAATAAGCCTGTTACAAATAAGTCTGACACTTTACCTTTAACTAATGACTAAATAATGTAATAAGCCTGTTACAAATAAGTCTGTCACTTTACCTTTAACTAATGACTAAATAATGTACTAAGCCTGTTACAAATAAGTCTGTCACTTTACCCTTAACTAATGACTAAATAATATAATAAGCCTATTACAAATAAGTCTGTCATTTTACTCTTAACTAATGACTGAATAATGTAATAAGCCTGTTACAAATAAGTCTGTCACTTTACCCTTAACTAATGACTAAATAATGTAATACGCCTGTTACAAATAAGCCTGTCACTTTACTCTTAACTAATGACTGAATAATGTAGTAAACCTGTTACAAAAAAACTGTCACTTTACCCTTAACTAATGACTAAATAATGTAATAAGCCTGTTACAAATAAGTCTGTCACTTTACTCTTAACTAATGACTAAATAATGTAATAAGCCTGTTACAAATAAGTCTGTCATTTTACCCTTAACTAATGACCAAATAATGTAATAAGCCTGATACAAATAAGTCTGTCACTTTACTCTTAACTAATGACTAAATAATGTAATAAGCCTGTTACAAATAAGTCTGTCATTTTACCCTTAACTAATGACCAAATAATGTAATAAGCCTGTTACAAATAAGTCTGTCACTTTACCTTTAACTAATGACTGAATAATGTAATAAGCCTGTTAGAAATAATTATGTCACTTTACATTTAACTAATGACTAAATAATGTAATAAGCCTGTTACAAATAAATATGTTACTTTACCCTTAACTAATGATTAAATAATATAATAAGCCTGTTACAAACAAGTCTGTCACTTTACCTTTAACTAATGACTAAATAATGTAATAAACCTGTTGCAAATAAATGTGTTACTTTACCCTTAACTAATGACTAAATAATATAATAAGCCTGTTACAAATAAGTCTGTCACTTTACCTTTAACTAATGACTAAATAATGTAATAAGCCTGTTACAAATAGTTTGTCACTTTACCCTTAACTAATGACTAAATAATATCATAAGCCTGTTACAAATAAGTCTGTCATTATACCCTTAACTAATGACTGAATAATGTAATAAGCCTGTTATAAATAAGTCTATCACTTTACCTTTAACTGACTAAATAATGTAATAAGCCTGTTACAAATAAGTCTGTCACTTTACCCTTAACTAATGACTGAATAATGTAATAAGCCTGTTACAAATAAACCTGTCACTTTACCCTTAACTAATGACTAAATAACGTAATAAACCTGTTGCAAATAAATGTGTTACTTTACCCTTAACTAATGACTAAATAATATAATAAGCCTGTTACAAATAAGTCTGTCACTATCCCTTTAACTAATGACTAAATAATGTAATAAGCCTGTTACAAATAAGTTTGTCACTTTACCCTTAACTAATGACTAAATAATATAATAAGCCTGTTACAAATAAGTCTGTCATTATACCCTTAACTAATGACTGAATAATGTAATAAGCCTGTTATAAATAAGTCTGTCATTTTACCTTTAACTGAGTAAATAATGTAATAAGCCGGTTACAAATAAGTCTGTCACTTTACCCTTAACTAATGACTGAATAATGTAATAAGCCTGTTACAAATAAACCTGTCACTTTACCCTTAACTAATGACTAAATAATGTAATAAGCCTGTTACAAATAAGTCTGTCACTTTAACTTTAACTAATGACTAAATAATGTAATAAGCCTGTTACAAATAAGTCTGTCACTTTACCTTTAACTACTGACTAAATAATGTAATAAGCCTGTTACAAATAAGTCTGTCACTTTACCTTTAACTAATGACTAAATAATGTAATAAGCCTGTTACAAATAAGTCTGTCACTTTACCCTTAACTGACTGAATAATGTAATAAGCCTGTTACAAATAAGTCTGTCACTTTACCCTTAACTAATGACTGAATAATGTGAATTAAGATTTGACGGAAAGGTACTATGCCGAACACATAACTGAATATGAATGTCATATTCTGAAACTTGACTGATATTTACATTAGCAACTACTGAACATTTAAAAATAGCTATGTATATTCTGGAAACTAACTAAACCAAAAAATATCTTTTTCCAGTGTTCACTAAACCAGATAAAAGCATAACTGAAACTGGTACATGTTATATCCTAACTAATAACATTGTTTGAAACATGAAAACATTTTGACAGTGTTACCTGAACACCAATAAACTGAAATCCATTTGATCACAGACTGAAAACTACTATTAAAGCATGACAGCATTGTCTAAAAACATAATACAATTGTCTGAAACATAAAAACATTTTGACAGTGTTGTCTGAACACAAATAAAAAAGCATTGGAAAATAACGGAAACACATACAGTCAATTTCTGTCCCACAGTTTTTTTTTCCAGTCACTGATGAAGCGAAGTAAGGTCTGCTTTACTGCTGAAGTGTTTTTTTTTATACTTAGGCCTTTTAAACCTTTTTTAATTTCTTGTTTGATTGTATTTAGTATCAGGTCCTTAAAATAACATTTGCATCTTTAACAATTATAATCTGATAGCATTGCTTATTGCCCTAACGTTATTTACATTTTTCTGCATGAAATGCAGCTTTAACATTTATAAACTGGCAGCATTGCTTTCTGTGCTGACTTTTGCATTTTTCTGCATAAAAATAAATATACACTTTTCTGCATGAAATAAACATAAGCTCTCGCAAGTCTGTAGACAAACACAACACTTAATTTTGACATAAGCATTCTGATATTATTTTCTTAAAAATCCAAACTCCAAAGGCTTGCTATTACCCTTGACCTTTTAAAGCCTGATAGTATGAAACTGTCACAAGTAATGAAATGTATGGTCTGCCATCCTTTTTATTTTGAAAACCTGGTATGCCACTGGTAAAATCCACGTGAGCCACAGCATACTTTTGATTATTCTTCAGGGTTGAACTTGGTATATTATTACTGATGTCATTTGCCCAGTCATTAACCATAGTGGGCTGCTTTGTATTTGAAAGCTAATAATGCTTAAATCAGTAACCTGTTTAGCTTTATTGGAAACAACTGGAACTAACTACCAGCTTTTACATGCTTGTGTTTCTATGTCCAGTATTAACTGCTGGGATTTACTGCTGCAATACATTTAATGGATTTTTGCCATATAGCCCTATGACATACAGTACTGCTCATTAATTCAGCTTACTTGGTTAGCTGTAATCTGAGCTCATATGCTTGGCAAACTGCCATTTCCATACGAAGCACATGCAGTCTGAAACTGATTACATAATGTACTCTTTTATACATAGGATCTGAATTTTTAACTGTGTTGTCACTTTTACAATGCAGCATGACTTAAAATTTCACATTTTATAAACTGGCAAACATTACTTTGTCTCTATCTATATTACAATGTTGTTTATGCATTGCAACACTTAACACAAAGCTTTTAAATAAAACAACAATACAAAAAAATTCCTTTGCCAACTAACTGCAAACCCTTTATTCTATTAATTAATCTGATATACCTTAAAACATAGAGACATACATTTACCTTTTTCCTTGGCTGACCACACGCAATATGCCTTTCTGAGTATTTCAGCTATGTTAGCTGAACTGGAATTTATTTTATCTTAAACCCACAAATCTGCATGTTTCTGTCGTAACCAATTCTTTAAAATCTGTACATTTGCACATATTTCTTTACTGAAACCTAAACCAATATATACAGATCGTTTACACTTTGAACTGTTTACTGACCTATTCTTTGACCTTAAGACCACACATATATTTTATATATGCAGCTAAATTTGACTCGTCTGCAAACAATGAAATAACCTTTAACAATGATAGATTAATGCTCTGATCTTTACAGAGAGCTATCAAATGCATTTTTTTACTTAGCACTGAAGTCTGTTCTTCAGTTTGTCTGAAATATACTTTATTTAAATAGGTACTTTGATTCCTTTTATCTCCATGTAGTGCAAACATTGCACTAATTGAAGTAATGTGAACTGGAGACATTGCTTGCATGTTATGCATGTATGTTGACTGTGTTGACATTTGTATGTTGCATACTGCAACATACTGTTGTATTTTGAATGGTATGTATTACCTTCTAAACATGTGTATGTGAAACTGTACTACAACTGAAGTTATTATGATGAATTGCATGTGCTGAAGTATGTATGTTTAAACTGGCATTAGCCTGCTTGTGTGACATAAACCTTTTCTGTAACATTTTTGAACTAATAACCTTTAACTTTAAGAGAACATTTTTAAACTTAAACCAGAAATTTACTGACATTTTAACTGTACCAGCATTATTTGACATGTTTACATGCAAAAAAACCCTTTAATTAAGTAACTTAAACTTTTTGTTGAACTGTTAACTAAAACGTGCATATAATGTCTTGCATAACTTGGAAGGAATGTGAGTTGCCTGTTGCTTATAAACGTTTTTGTTGCTTTTTGGCCTTTATGACATCAGTCTAGAAACATGAAAGTCCGTGGAAAATGTCTTTTATGTTTTGAAGGAAACTGGTCTGTTGAAGTTATGTGAAGTTTTTCTGAAGGAAACACTGGTGCTGTTTAATTTAATGCTGTCTTAATGAAAAACTGTCATGCCATAATTTTCAGCTTATTCTGTATAGAGTTTACAGCTCTATTTATGGAAAAACACTGGTATGCTGCTTGAAAAGTCTGTTATGAAACAGTTGCTGTCACTTTAAACTGTTAATGAAACTTTGAAGTTATTGCCATAAAACTGTACTTGAAAAAATTACTTACTGCAGCTGTTTTGTTGAAGTTTGAACAAAGCACGGAGTGCTGCACTTTAATGAAAACAGTGTTATTTATAGTCTGTAGAACACATGAAGTTGAATGGCACACTGCTATTTTGTAGATTTCTGTAGAACACACGTAGTGTAACCAAGTCTGGAAATGAACAATACTTTCACTGAAAAGGTGGTGTGACTGGTTTGCTGACATACTTTTGCTGTATAAACAGTCACTGTGAACTTAGGAAAACATGCTTAAACTGGAAAATGGATGTGAAAAGGTTCAGCTGCTTTGCTGGGTTATGAGAAGTATATATCTCTCCCCAGACAGGAGGTCAAGTCAGGTGCCATTGTAAGATTAGAAATGAAGTACTTTACGGTAGTCAGCTGGAAACACTGTATGTCATGTGACTGAGAAACAAAAGTCTTAATTACCCAAGCTCATGCTTCAATAGGTGTCAGTCTCTTCCTTATGAACCAAGCCTTGTGCACTGTTCAGCATGACTTCTCCAAACACTGTAGTTCATTTAATAAGGTTTTATTAGATGTTCACAAAATCCGAAATACTGTCGCCATTAACAATTCAAGTTGCTGCACATCATTCTGATTGTCCTGAACCACGTAAACTGACATAGTTTATAGATGACCTGTTTTCTGTACTCATGCTCTAGACATCTTCTCTGCAGTAACAGGTCGAATGAACTTACTAACCTTAACTGCCCTGCTATCCTGCACACAGCATATTATATTCTCCTTTTCAGTAATTTTACTCGCTTGACTATATCCACCCCTAATCCTTGATTCTTAGGCTACATCTTGTTTTTAGCTTAACTTATCTCTTGAGTCTTTCCTTGAGAAAAGAACATAACAAGTACTCTGTGCAATCTTCCCTTGACAAACTGTTATTTCAGCAAGGTCAACATTCAGTGAAAGATTCTTGTTTCTGCTTTCTAAAGTGTATGCATAAATAAAACACCATTTCTAGCTTATTTTATTCTTTTAGCCTGTTTGATATCTGTAAAATATTCTGGTGACTATACCTTTAGAAACTTTATATCCACCTGGGAGACTGATAATTTCAGCGTGCAGTTATTTTTTACATAATACTGGTATGCTGTTGCATCAGATTTTATTTACATATGTATTAATGATACCTTCATATATTCAAGATAGCTTTGACTTTTTGAAGAAAATTTCTGAAACTGTATGGAATAATGAAATGTACTGGCTAGTTTTGGATGTAAAAAGCCTATACACATCAATTAGACATGAAAATGGCATTTCTGCATTGTTTTTTATGTTGGGGGAAAGTCCTTTTTTTAACTTTGTGGTTGAGTTAGTGGTCTTTTGTCTTAAAAACAATTTGTTGCATATAATAATACAAATATATAGACAAAACAAGGAACAGCCATGGGAGCTCCATTTGCTCACATGTATGCCAATGTGTTTATGGCTTTTTTTGAGAATAGATTTTTGTACAAACAAATGTTTGTGAAACAGCATGTCAAAACATATTTCAGGTACATAGATGATATGATTTTTATATGTGAAGGGGTAGAAATCAGGTCCAGGAATTTGTAAAAACATTGGAAAATAACCCCTTTGGGTTGTCATTTAGTGGATTACAGGAAGGAAATAAGGTGATTTTTTTGGATTTGGTTTTGGAAGGACTAAGAAATGGGACTATCCAAACCAAGGTTCATAGAAAATTTGAAGACGGCAACCAATTTTTATATGCTACAAGTTGTCACCCTCCACATCTGATCTCATCTCTTCCTTATAGTGAATTTTTAAGACTGTCAGGGTTGTGTAATAATGAGGGAATATTAAGAGAAGAGATAGAAAAATCAGCAAGGATGTTTTTAAGAAGGGGGTATGATGTAAATATTATAGAAGAAGCACAAGGAAGAGTCCTTGGCAATAATAATAGTAATATGGGAAAAATATTAACATCAAATAATAGAATGATACAACATGGAATAAGATCTGATGAAAGAGAAAAAAATTTTTTTGTAAGTATATATAATGTTAAAAGTGAGGAGATTGCCAGTCTAGTTAAACATTATTGGGAATTTCTAAGAAGGGACAAATTATTATCAAACATATTACCTAAAACCCTAATGTTTTCTTATACAAGGGGTAGAAGTTTACGAGATATGTTGGTACATGGAAAATTTGTATTTCCATCTACAAATATTAGACAATTGAACTGGAGTCCTGGGACCCATCCATGTGGAAAATGTTCAGTGTGTGCACATATTCTTACAAATTTTGGAGGTATTAATGAGGTTAAATACATATGTAAAATGCGTTTTCTTGCAACAGTAAAGGTGTAATTTATGTACTTAGATGTCCATGTAATTTGTATTATACTGAGGAAACAAAAATAATATTTCGAGTTCAATTTTTAGAACACATAAGAGACATTAAGAATAAAAGTGACGAAAAAGTCATATCTCCACATTTTAAAGAAATACATGCAAGTAATTTATTGTTATAAGGTGCAGTTTTAGAACAAATCAATGTGAAATATGACAATGATTTGGTATTAAAAAATAAACTTTTGTATAAGGAATCAATTTATATACTGAAATATAATACATTGGCTCCTATGGGGCTTAATAATGAAGTGAATTGGAGATGTTTACTTTAAAGGGAAGATGTTTTAATTGTTTGATTGTTCAATTGACATTTAATTGAGAAATTTTTTTTGTATTTAAGGAGTGCTTTTTTTCTAATATGTTATGTTCTGTAAATTTGTTTGTACTGAGGAGCTAGAACGGTTAGTGATTAAAGAAAATTTTATACAAATTGTGATTTTGTTTTTGTTACTTTGGATCCAGTAGTCATGCAATTATGTTTCTATGGTTGTTGGTGTTGTGGTCGGCTATTTTATTATTTTAGCCTGTCTGATATCTGTAAAATATTCTGGTGACTATACCTTTAGAAACTTTATATCATTGTCTCTCAAGCTAGTTTTTCACTATCTTTTTTCCTGATTCTTTTTCTGACTTCATCTTGACCAGGGTGCTAGCCCTGCTCCGTTTGCCCTCGCTATGCTCAGGCTCACTTCGCTCCTCTAACCTACCCCCATTCCCACCCACCCCATTACAATTACCTTTATACCTAACTATCCCTCCCTTCCTGTCCCACTAGCCACTACAATTCCACTTCCTGCCTATTGCCACAACCACCTTACTGATCTGTCAATCTTGTCAACACCACTTTTATACCACTGTCTCTACCTACTTTATCTGACCATATTTTATTCCAACATCTGTTATTTTCTAATATCTTTTACACTACTCATTATTCTCTCTATCTCCACCTCTTACCATTCCAATCTCTCTGACCCACTAATATGTTCACCAACTTTTCACTCATACAACATATATTCAACTACTTCATCTTTTACTATCTCCCCTAATCTCTTTACTACCTCTACCTCAAGTCTATTTAAACTATCCATAATACAGTTTTTTAAACCTTCCCACAAAGCTAAGTCAAAACTATACAAACTCCATCTAGCATCTACTACACACTCTCTCCTCACTAAAAACCTACTTAGTTCTGGAGATATCCATCCTAACCCTGGCCCCTCTTCTTCTCTCCCAACCCTACTTTTCCCCCAAAACTACCTCTACACTGCCCCCATCTTACTCCTCTAACAGTCACCAACCTCAGTCACAACAATCATCTCCATCCAAATACTTAACTATTTACTCATCGAATAGTCAGAGTCTAGAAAATAAAGTTACTGAGCTGCACACATGGATAGCTCTCAATACCACTCACATCCTCTCCCTATCTGAAACCTGGCTCAAGCCACAAATCTCAAATAGTGAAATACTCCCACCAGGTTATAATATCTTCTGATCTGATAGTCCTGTAAAAAAAGGGGTGGTGTGGCCATCCTCTACTTAAACAACATTAACCTCTCACCTTCCCCTTCCCCAATTCCTGACTTCCTCCCAGCTGAAATCATCATCCTTAACTGCCATCTGAATCCCCCCAAAAAACTTATAATTGCCTCTATCTACCTTCCTCCTGGTAACAATCTGCCCATTATTGAAAACATCCAATCCTGGTTCTCCCATAACATACCATATGGGACACTTATCCTTGGTGATGTCAACATTGATTGGTCCAAACTCACAATTGACTCCCCCCAACTCAGTATCCACCTACATGGCTTCCACCAACTTATAACATCTACCACTCGCTTCCATAAAAATTTCACCTCCAGCTCCATTATAGACTGGATCCTTACCAATTCCCCCCACCAATACTACACTCCCACCACCTTACCTGACTCCCCTCAGTGATCATCTCCCTACCACCATCTTAAGACACTACTGTCATATTCCTAAAAAGACTGTTGAAAACTATCAACTTTCAATTCATCCCAATTTAACTCCATTCTCCACAACATAGATTGGTCCATCCTAAAACACCTCCCCCTAAACGATGCTGTAAGCACTTTCAGTAGCATCTTCATGAGTACTCTAAACTCCTTTATTCCCTCTAGGAAGATCAGAGTAAAATCGAATCATGCTCCCTGGCTCTCCAAGGAGACTAGGTCCCTTATGAAACAAAGAGATAGTGCTTGGAAAACCTGGAATAAATCTAAAAACAACCACCTCTTCTTCAAAGATACAGTCAACTGAGGAACCTTGCAAAAAAAACATACAACTAATGACAAAAATTTATACTATAGCTCTGCTCAGCTTAAAAACAAATCCAATCCTCGAAAATTTTGGTCAACTCTCAACAACATCCTCTATCCTGGAAAGCCCTCTAATCCCTCCCCATACCCTAACTCTTCCTCTCAGGAAACAGCTACCCTCCTGAATAAACACTCTATCTCTTCGATCCAAAATCTGCTAACCTCTAAGCCAAACTCTACTTCAACACCCACCCCTCCAAGACCCACTAACACAACTTTGTTTTTATTTGAGACAGTTCCCATTACTTACATCAAGTCTCTACAACTCAAGCTAAAACCTTACTCTCCTTCTACTGACAATCTATCTCCTACATTCCTCAAACTTGCTGCTGAGTCAATTGCCTATTCTATATCTATACTAATTAATCAATCTATTTTGGAATCAACTGTTCCCCACCCTTTGGAAATCTTTCTTTACTATCCCTCTTCATAAAGGTGGAAACTCCACTGACTCCTCAAACTACCGACCCATTGCCATTCTGTACCCCCTCTCCAAGATATTAGAAAAATGTATTCACTCACAGCTTTTCAGTCACCTCCTCATGCACCACCTAATTACCCCTATCCAAAATGGATTTCAGCCTCACCACAGCACCACCACTGTCCTCCTCTCCTTCACTCATATCATTGCAGAGGCCCTAGACAACAATAAACTCATTTCCTGTCTCTTCCTATGTCTCTCCAAAGCCTTCGATACTGTCTCTCATCCTCTACTACTATCCAAACTCGCAAATCTCCACCTATCCCCTCCGCACTTGCCTGGTTTAATAGTTACCTATCTGGCAGGGAACCATCTGTCAAATGGCTTTCATCCTCCTCACCTTTCCTTCCCATCTCTACTGGTGTTCCCCAAGGCTCCATCTTGGGACCCCTTTTGTTTAACATCCTCACCAATGATCTTTACACCTCATGCAAAGAATCCTCCCTTATTCAGTATGCCGATGACTCCACACTTATATCCATCTCAAATAACATTCCTGAACTACACTCCCTGGCCCAACAGGCCCTACTATCCACTGAACAATAGCTCTCTCACAACCTACTGATCCTAAATCCCAAAAAGACCAAATTCCTACTTTTCCTTCCCCGTTCTCTTTCTCATCACAAAACCTCTTTTTTTATTACATCTTCTAACAATACAAACATCCAATCTGACACCCATACAAAACTCCTAGGCGTCATTATCGATGAAAAACTCAAGTTCAACCTACACATACTCCAATGTATAAAAAAAATAAACCAGAAGCTAGGTCTGTTATATCAGAACAAAAAATTCCTAACGCCTGAATCTAGACTTACCCTGGGCCAGGCACTCCTTCTCCCCTCCCTCTTATATGCCGCCCCAGTTCTTACCAATATCCAGGCCTCCACTCTAAACAAACTGCAACAGACTTACCATAAAATAGCTATATTCATTACTAACTCCCCATACACCTCACACCACTACATTTCTTTAAACTCTCTTCAATGGCTTGAACTTTCCCAATTTCTGCTATCTTATCAATTTCATATGCTACAGTCTATTCTTTATAAAACCTCCTTCTGTCCATCTCTATCTTCCTTAGTCTCCGTCTACATCCCATCCCAGATCCTCCGTACTTCTAACCAACAATTACTTGATGTCTACCACCCAAAAAGGTCAGTAGGCAAACTAATCTACAAACACTCCCTTGTCCATGATTGGAACAAACTTCCCCTTGACTTACGTTCAATCTCCCACACCTCACACTTTAAAAATGAACTAAAAGATTATTTTCTCAATTCCAGGACCTGCCCTTGCCATGACCCCACCTAGTCTTCCTTCCCTTTATGTACCCTCAAAAGGACCATACTTAGCACCTCAGTACACCTCTCTCTCCAATGTGTCTACTATGCATTTGCATAATTTCATACAAACAAAAATTTTTATTGACCTACTGTACTATATCAATGTAACATTATGTTACTTAGCTTCTTTTTAATGCAACTTTAACTTTATGCATGTAACCCAACATATGTGAATCTTTTTGCTATAACTGCTATTGTACTTGTTTAAAAATGTACTACTGGAGCTTTTCTCCTCGGGTCTTCACTGAAAATGGGCCACAAGCCCAGCTGGACAAACCCGGTTAACAAATGTCAATAAATAAATAAAAATAAATAAAATGAAAAACCCTGATCTAACAGGATGCATAATCTAAATAACTAAAATCAATGTCAGAATTGTTAGCATTAGCTGCATGTGGTGTATTATGTAAATTACTTATTTTAAAAAATAACTAAGTGTTCCTCCTTTTGATCCATTGATGTGAATTATGATGTTCCACTGCCGTGATACACACACACACACACACACACACACACACACACACACACACACACACACACACACAGTCTTGCACTGTACATATACCTTTGGCCAAGGACTGCCATGTTACATTAATGCATCACCTCAAGAGCAAAATAAGTTATAACCCCCTTATACTTGGCAGTTATCTGTCCCATAATTGAGTATAATACCCCATTCGGTATGTACCATACTAAGCACCTACAGCAATTAGAGAGACCTCAGAGGTTTTTAACAAAGAGGATCAAGGGGCTCCAGCATGTACCTTACACGGACCGACTAAAATCCCTGTCACTATACTCCATATCATATAGACTTCTTAGGGGAGACTTATGCCTGGCCTACAGAGCAACCCAAGACCCATAACTAATGAACTTACTGTATATCTGTAAATCAAATGGGTCTAGGGTTACCCATTCCAGAGACTTAAATGCTGCCTGCAATTTAAATAAGACATGCTGGAGGGACAGATTTATCTCCCAGCAACTGCCACGTCTTTGGAACAGGCTACCAATTCACATGAAACAAAGTACCTCTATGACACTGTTCAAGAGGAACCTAAATGAGTGGATGGGGCACAGTAAATCCTTACCGAGGATAGCATCCAGAACCCTCCTGGACATGGGCAGTCATCACTAAATGCATTCTTGGGAATTGACTAGTGTCTCTACAGTATTACACTGGATTGGAATGGCTAGGCTTAGAATGACCTCTGGGTTGATAGCCTAGTAATCTGGTATGATCCCATGGTAAGTATTGCTACTGGCATCCATATAAATGTTTTTAATTCACTTTTTAAATTATTTGTTTAATATTTAAAGTAATCTGTTGGAATCCTACTGCTGTTCTAGAAATTACCTGCATTACTGAATGTCATTTTCTGCTGCATAAAAATGATTAATACTGAGAATGTTACCACTGAATACAAAAGACAGCCAAATATATTAACTGCTGCTTTAGTCAACGTGAAAGTGAGTAACAACTATAAATGTGGCTTAAAGATATATTTCCTATGAGTGGAACTTACATACATTCATATTAACAGAGTAATTAATTTTTGTAAAGTCCAGTAAAGTGTGGTACCCCTTTTATGCATGGTTCATAGGTTCATAGGTGTACTAGGCTAACGGTCCTGGAGCCTATATAAGCCTACCCCAAGAAGATACCCTGGCATCATGCTGCCCAAAGTTAGTTCCCAGTGCCCCTGTCAAGCAAGGCCACTGAAGTGATCCCCGGGGTGAACTTTCTATTGCGCACCCACTCGTCAAGATTTCTCTTAAAGAGGGCCAGTAAAGTGCTCTGTTTGATGTGAATGGGAAGTTTGTTCCAAAGTATGGGAAGTCTCTGGGTTAGGAACCTATCCCTCTAGCATGTTCTGTTTATTGTGGTAATGAGGTTAAGGTCCCTAGAGCATGTGACATAGAGGGATTGGGATTTCTTTAGGTGTAGCATATCTAGCAGCTCTGGGTCAGACATGGCTTTGTAGGTCAAGCAGAGATCGCCTCTAAGTAGCCGATAAGAGACAGAGTATAGCTGGAGTTTTTTGAGTCTGTCTGTATAGAGCATGTGTCTAAGGTGTAAGATCCTCTTAGTGATGTATTTATGTGGCCTTTCCAGTTGTTATAAGTGTCTAGTGAGGTACATAGCAAATGGGGCATTGTATTCTATAACAGGTCAAATGAGGGACGAGTAGAGAGGGATTATGACCTCTTTCTTCCTAGATGAGAAACCTTTTATAATGAGATGTGGCACATAGAAGGACTTTCTGACTACAGTGGCAATGTGGTCATCAAAGGAGAGATTGATGTCAACCTGTGTCCCCAGGTCTCTTATCACACATTCAGTGTTTAGTGGACTACCGGCTATGTGGTAGTGCATGGGCACCAAACTTTTCCCAAAGGAAATAACAATGCACTTTTTGGCATTGTGCTTAAGGCCATGGTTCTGACACTGGTCATGGGGTCAGTGAGGCCTTTTTGTAGAATGTCTACATCAGCTGGAAAATCAATAATGGCTCCCAGTTTGAAATCATCTGCAAACTTGGTCAGACAGAGTCCCTTTGTGTTGGTTTGAACTTCAGAGAAGTAGATGCCAAAAAGGAGAGGACCTAGGACCGATTCCTGTGGGACACCACTTGCAACTAGTTGGTAGTCAGATTTGGAGTCTGCTTCTTTCACAGTGCAGGTTCTATCAGTGAGCCAGTTGGCAATCATCTTATTACATAGGTGTTTATGCCTAGTTTAGTGAGTCTATCTATGATTCCTGAGTAAGGGATGGTGTCAAAGGTCTTGGCAAGATCTAGGTAGGTTGTGTATACTACCTTGCCCTCATCCACAGCTCTGGTGACAGACTCAAAGAAGTCTATCAGGTTGAACAGGCATGATCTACCTTTCAAAAACCCATACTGCATGGGGTCCAGAGTTTGGAGATTACCTATGCCCTTATTTATAAGGTCCATGATGATACGCTCCATAGCCTTACATATCAGACTCATCAGGCTAATGGAGCAGTAGTTCTCAGGGTCTGTAGTCACTCCCCTTTGTGGAGTGGGATGACCATAGCAGTGTGCCATTCAGTAGGAACAAAGCCTGAAATGAGGGTGTGATTGAACAGGGTACTCAGGTGTGGTGCCAGTTCACTTTGTAATTAATGTAGAACACAGCCAGGGATATTATCAGGTCCCATGGAAGCTGTACTCTTGGCTTTGGACAGTGCGGTTTTTACCTGTGTAGCCATGATAATAGGGACTTGGCATTCCTCAGGCATTGTGATAGGCTCTTTAGGGGGTGAAAAGGGGAAAAGTTGGCACTGAAACTGTCAGCCAATATGCTGGTAATATCAGTTGGTTCTGTATATATATTGTCATTGTGCTGTAACTCAGAGCAGATCTGAGTATTGCCATGTTGATTCTTGACATAACTATACAATGCCTTGTGGTTGTCTTTAGAAACTGCAGTAATTTTGTTTTCATAGCTAGCTTTAGAGGATTTAATGACGGATCTCAGTTTTTTGCTGAGGCTAACAAAGGAGTGGTTTCCAGTCTTGGGACTTCACCCTTTTCTGCAACAGTTTTTTCCTTCTGTTGCAGAGTTTGTTTATGATGGGGGACCACCAGATTGGCCTCCTTTTTTGGGAGGAGAGCATCTTAGCTCTGTTTATTATGGCCCGTTCCATGCACTTGTGTATGTGCTCCTACAGTGCATTGGTGTATGTTTCAGCAGTCATGCACCTATTTTCCATTTGCATGGGTGTCCTGAAGTTAGCCACCTCTGTTTTTAGAAGCCCAAAATTGGCTTTGGAGATGGTTTTATGGTGGTTTCCTTTAGGGGGGGTGAGGGTGGGATGTGGTTATCCATGGTGATTAGCCTGTGGTCAGATCTGACCAGGGAGGAGTTGATTACTGGTGTAGAGCAATGGTCACCCATGTTGGTAATGACCAGGTCAAGGATGTTTTTACCCCTGGTGGGGGTAAGAATGAGTTGGTCCAGGGCATTGGAATTAATGAATTTCAGAAAACATTGAGCAAGTGTGTTAATACAAGAGTAATTTTCCCAGTTACTGGAGGGGTAGTTAAAGTCTCCCAGTATAAGGGTATTGGGTTGTACCTTAATAATTTCCAGTGCATTTAAGAATGTGGATTGGGAGTTTTGGGACATATTGGGGGAATCTATAGCAGGCTACAACCTGGATTGCAGTTTTACCCAGTGTTAGATATAATCTGTTGTATTAGTTAGTTACAGACTACACTATAAATCATGTAATCTTCTGTACTTGATTCATAGGTTCATAGTTCAGTACTAAGCTAACTGCCCTTGCGAGCCATTATGAGCCTAGCCAGTTATCCCTTGTGAGACTGAAACCCTGCACCTTGGGTTTGTAAGGCAAACACCTTAGCCATTAAGCCACCCACCCTGGAAACATTGTTAAAAAAGGTTGGATTTATAAAGGTTTTGCAAAATTATACTTTATTTCATCCTAGAATATTAAGCAAACACTTTCAGATTTTCAAGAAGAGACTAGCTTAGGAGAGTGTATTGGACATTATTGTTAGAAGTTATGCAATGAGAAAAAGCCATTTGTCATCGGACAAAAGCACCCCAATTTCACGCCTCTGGAATGTGCCTGGTAAACATTTTTTATTGCACAATGTAAATGGGGAGGGGAACAGGACTGACTCCTCAAGGACTTTGTATAAACCAAAATGTACTCAGGTGTAACAGGATAATGTAGTACTTTGGGGGCTGTGCAGTAGGAAGTCCCGCCCAAACTCCACCCACCATCTAACAATCGGTGAAAGGAAAGTAATATTCATATCAATGGCGGCATGAATATTCATTGTCTTTTCCTAGTTTTTCCCTTTTTCTGAAGATAGTGCAATCTCGGAGTTGGTGTATTTAATTTGGGGGCCCCATGTGGACTGCAAAACGAAGGAAAAAAATACTTGGGAGTCATTTCTATACCATGACACACCCATTGCAGCTGTCAATCACTGAGGCCATGCCGACTTCTGCGCTGCCTGCGAAGGATTTTATTACACCGATCGGAAGTGAGGGACTTGAAATGCACCAATACAAACTGAATTTTGACATCATAAATGAAGGCATACCT
Source organism: Protopterus annectens (assembly GCF_019279795.1). Lineage (NCBI taxonomy): Eukaryota > Metazoa > Chordata > Ceratodontiformes > Protopteridae > Protopterus > Protopterus annectens. Next base: position 1,844,825,886 of record NC_056729.1, on the reverse strand, counting down.
CCCAACCGTCCCGAATTACTCATTTTTACCGAGTTTTGGGGTTCAAATAATGGGGTGCCCTGATTCCCGAGTGGCACCCCTTAATTCCTGAATTTCCCGGCACTTTTATTTTAAAATTTTACTTCCCGGCTTTTTGAGCTGACGTCATCACGTGCGCGATGACGTCAGCTCCATCAGCTTGTCGGAATTGAGCTCAAGGGCTCAACATGCATGCATTTCTGGCTTGGATATCTATGCTGCAGCCATTGAAATAGATTCTTCAAAAGTATCTGCTTGTGGTGATTGGTGACGCTCAGGAAGTATAGCACAGTGAGTTTCAAAACTACTCGGTTGCCATTTTTTTGTAAAGGAGGAGAGAGAATTTGTGATCTAATTGATTGTGCAGGTAATTTATTGAATTGTTTTGGGTTGGTGTTTCTAGTCAGATGGGTTTTGATTTGTTATAGAGTTTTTTTTTTAGATGTGGGAGTTATCGTGTTTAGCGAAGTTGGAAATGTGTCTTACATGCCTTATAAAATATCTCCAAAATATTTGTTGATACGATGTTTCTCCCATCCTAATATTATTATAGCCTGGTTTGCATTATTTAACTGCTTGTACTGGTAGCTTAGTTATTTGTTCATTGACTTAGTGCATATCTGAAAGCATGACCTTATATTTTTCTGTAAGTTCCAGGAGGTTGGACTTCGAAAATTGGAGAAATTACCTGATAGGTCTACCAGGGCAGCAAAATGCGATTAAGTCATTTCTACAGAAGTGTGTTTTATTTTTTTCTTTCATTTTCCGCAGTTGTTAACTTACAAAATTTTATTTTCCTTCAGCCAGAAAAAAATTATTGCATTGTGTCATTTGGGGCACAGGATGATATTGCAGGCAGTATTTTGAGGAACCTGTGCAAAGTTTAAAATTTTATCTGATTCTATGGTGCAGTGGAGTCAAAGGTCAGCATGATACCAAAACAAGATAAAAAATAATTCCTTCCACAAAATAGCTTTATTGCACTACTGCATTAATAGTGCTCTGCGAGCTGTGCCCTCTCCAGTTTTACTTTCTAGCAGATGCATGGTTAATTGGAGGCTTTTTGTTTGCACATCATGTTAGAGTGGTGATATATAGTAGTTTGTAATGCTCTCCACTATCCTTCCTGATACTTGCTGTAGAAAAAAGTCACTTAGACAACTACATGAAAGCATGCCTAAGAGGACTTTCTTCTGATCAGTACCATTCTTTGATATGTGTTGTGAGTTCTCTTGATTCATCTCATTAAATAACTTTTACAACATTTGCTTCCTTCTGAAGACACACATCACACCAATAAGTCTGCTTATGCCTGTTATTGTTTTAGTGCTGCTTGAGTCTGAATGTAACTGCAAACTGTTCAGTTCCAAGTATTTCTTTGTAAGTGTGGAATCATATTGCCAAGGGTAACATAACTTCTTTAATCCTTCTTCATCTTTATGCAGCTCAGCCAAGTGCCAGTGTGGCGCACAGATTGTGAAGAATCATTTTTAAAGTAATGCTCCATTTTCACAAGGTGGCTGTACGGCTGTAGAGACCTACTGGGGTTTGTCTCTCATTATCTAAAACTGCAGATGAGGGTGGGGGGACAAAAATCTAACCTCAGATTTATGTATTTGGTACCCATTGAAATGAAAATATTTTTATAGTAATTGACAAGAGCCTAAAGTCCTCGCCCACCACCCTTTGTAAAACCTCTCCAGATTTATGCCTCATATTTTTGTTCTGTTTCTCATAAAATCTGAAGTTTTCTGGATTTTAGTGGCAAGTCAGTGAAGGATTGAATTCACTAAATAATGACAGGCATTTGAATTTCAGACTTCATATTCTTCAGAAAATAAATGGCAACACAAAACATTTTATTCTAGCAATTTTCTAGATTTATAAGGTCAGTATTTGAAACGTGCCCCTATTTTTGGGGCTGTATTCCCCCATTATTGACTTTGTCCAGGTTTTTTGTGCTAAGAGGTTGAGAGCTATGGTGAGAAGTGAGAACTGAATTCACTAAATGATAGCCATTTAAATTTAGGAAACTGCTGATTTGGCATAGGGGTATGTTGCTCTGGTTATAGTGCATAGAGTTCTGGGTTCAAGATTTAACAATGGTGGTAACACAACATTTTATTATAGCAACTTTCCAAATTATACAAGCAATGTTTAAAATGTGTCCCTGGTTTGGGGGGCTTTTGTCCCTCCCCAATAAATTTTGGCTTTTTCCAGATTTCTTGTGCTGCAAAGCTGAGAGGTACATTTGAGTGTCAAGTGGATTTTACAAGGAGCTGAGAGCTTCAGGGGAAAAGATGTTTAGTGTTGCTTATGCTGAGTCAGCTTGTATTGTTAATAGCATAATAGGTTAAATACTTGTGTTTAATACAGAAAGCTGTGGGTTCTACTCCCACAGTGTGTAGATGCACTGCTAATACTGTACTTTTAAAGGGGGTGGGTCAAGGTAGTTTTGATGCATCACGATGAATATAGAAAATGGTCTGTCAGTACTTAGACTAAAAATTGGAAGTCTTAAAACATGCAGTTTGCCTAGTTTATTTTGTTGTGCATTTACAGCTATTGAGTTGGTCTGATAACACAAATCAAAGTAAGTCAAGCAAAAAACTGAAACTGAAAATAAGTTCAAGAAGCTGTGCAAGATGACCATAGCTTACCGGGAAAGTCCGACTGGACACAGGTCCTTTTTCAGAAAGGCCCGGGGAGAAAAGCTCCATGAGTAACAGTAAATTTTCACGCATACATTACAATAATCAATAAAGTATAAAGTAAACAAAATGTAGTATACATAATAACATACAAATTTGTTACATCTTGACAACAAAACCTGGGCTTTGAACATAGCTAGAACTATTTGTAGGTATGATGTATGTCAAGATAAAAGGTTAAGACAGGTCGGTAGGAAAAAAGGATTAAACGCCAGGGAGAGGTTGGATATGTTTTGGGTATACTGCGATGTATCAGAGCACTCATGAGGGGTTAGTACAGTAACATAGCCACTTATTTTTTAAATAAGTTTTAAGTGATGGCTTAAAGTCGTTTATGATTGAAATGTTCTGAATTGGGCAGTTTTGTCATTATTAGTTCATGCATTTTGTTTCATTGCCTAAATGGAAAAATGTTCAAAGAATAAATTTAAAATGTGCTCTAAGTCTAACAAGTGTGCTGTATTATACAAGGAATATAATTTAATAAAGTCAGGAAGGTGTATCAAAGAACACATGTATGTTTCTTGTTTCATGTGCAAGGGGCCTATGATTTGAAAACAGCCCAAAGGTGATCTTTATCCACCACTGGCCAGATGCATTTTCTTTGGATGTGATGTGGGTTTCAAACATGTTTCTATGAATGTGAGTTTCAACGGCAGAGAAGTTTTAATGTTGTCTGTTTTCATTGTGAGACAGTATTGCTTTGTTTATCAGATTAGTGTTTGTGCATTGTGTTATAAAATGTAAAAATAAAATCCAAATAGTCATTGTAGAAGTAAAGAAGTATGCACATTAGTGTTTATGGTAAATGGAGCAAAAATAGTCAGGTGATGGAACATTGGAATGGCTGCAGGGGGACTCTGGTGCCATATTTTATTTGTCTGATTTTCAGTTTGAATTTGAAAGTCGGTATCCCACAATTCCACTGGAGTGGGCAGGGTTACATAATTATGTATGCAAATGTTATGTTAATCAGTATACAGATTTGCTCATAGGTTCATAGGTAGGTACTAGGCTATTGGCCCTAGGGCCTATATAAGCCTAGCCAAATGGTACCCTGGCTTCCTCCACCCAAGAAAATTATTTTCCTGTGCCCCTGTCGAGCAGAGCCACATAAGTGACCCCCCCAGGATGAATTTCCTATCTCCCATCCAATCATCAAGATTTTTCTTGAAGAGTGCTAATGAGGAGCTTTGTTTGATATAGGTAGGTAGTTTGTTCCAGAGTATGGGAAGTCTCTGGGACAGGAATCTATCCCTCCAGCATGTTCTTTTTATTGTGGTGACAAGGTTTAGGTCCCTAGAGAGTCTAGCTCAGAGGAATTGGGATTTCTTTAAGTGGAGCATGTCCAACAGCTCTGGGTTTGACATAGCTTTGTATGTTAGGCAGAGATCACCTCTGAGTAGGCGACAGAGTAAAGCTGGAGTTTTTTGAGACGGTCTGCATAGGGCATCTGTTTGAGGCCGGTAATCCTCTTTGTGAGGTATTTCTGCAGCCTTTCCAGTTGTTGTAGATGTCTTGTGAGGTACATACCAAAAGGGGCATTGTACTCTATAATGTGTCTAATGAGTGATGAGTAGACAGGAACAATTACCTCTTTTTTCCTGGATGAAAAACCTTTTGTGATGAGGTGTGCCATGTAGAAGGATCTCCTGACTACTGTGATAATGTGATTATCAAAGGAGAGACTACTGTCCACCTGTGTCCCAAGGTCTCTTATCACAATTTCAGTGTTAAGTAGACTACCGCCTATGTGGTAGTTCATGGGTACAGAGTTTTTACCAAAAGGGATGACAATATACTTTTTGGCATTGAGCTTGAGGCCATGGCTTTGACATCAGGCATCTGTCTCAGTGATGCCCTTTTGTAGGATGTCCACATCATTAGAAGTTTTGATTATGGCTCCTAGTTTGCAGTCATCTGCAAACTTTGTTAGCCAAAGACCTTCTGTGTTGGCCTGTACTTCAGAGAAGTAGATACCATACAGGAGAGGACCCAGGACTGAACCCTGTGGTACTCCACTTGTCACTGGTCTGAAGTTGGATTTAGAGTCTACTGCTTTCACAGTGTGGGTTCTGTCAGTGAGCCAGTTGGCAACTCATCTTGTGACATAGGGATTTATACCTAGTTTAGTGAGTTTATCTATAATTCCAGAGTGGGGGATGGTGTTGAAAGCCTTGGCAAGATCTAGATAGGCCGTGTGAACCACCTTACCCTCATCTACGGCTTTGGTGACCACTTCAAAGAAGTCTATCAGATTTAGGAGACATGATCTGTCTTTTACAAACCCAAACTGGGTAGGGTCCAGAGTTTGGAGTTTGCCAATGTCATTGTTTATAAGTTCCATTATGATACTGCAACTGGGAAACAAGTCTAGAATATAGAGAACTTTTCTGGCAACTCAGGTTAGAAGCAAGTAGAGCCCCAGGTTTAAATGAGAGTGTTAACATCAGCAGTGTTCTCAAAATTAGAAGAGCTCGCTTGTAGGTTTGTAAGTAGACACACCCTTCACAGTAAGATCATTCACTGTTGTAGGTGTCTGCTGCAACATGACTTTTTAACTACAGTAAATTTTATGCTTGTATACTTTTTTCAACAATTTTTTCTCTCTACAGATGTATGCTTTCTATTTCTACTATTTTTAAAATTGTTTTAACATTCACCAAATATATTTAACACAAAAATTATGAACAACAGGAATACAGTTTTTAACATAACTGATAATGCATTTCATTTAACAGGTTTTATATGTATATACACTTGCTACTAGAGTTAATACATGAGCATTAGCACGTACATTTTTAAACAGTGTATTTTATGTTTCAAATGTGCAACGCTTTGTAATATGGGTATTTCTTTTTAAACATATGAGCATTTTTCCTTTTTAAATTATGAGTGTTGCTTCACTAAAGTAGCACTCCTCACTAATTGTTAATTGTTAATTGACTTAAGACTAACAGCTAACTAGCTAACCATGTGATAGGAAAAGATATATAAAATGGCACTGTTTCCAATGTTTGAATTCATTTTTAACTTGAAAAAGCTCGGTATCTAGCCGAGCGAAAGCGCTTGTTTTATACCAATAAATTTTCTTGCAATTACCCACTTGGCACTCGTTTACTCTGTGGATTACGTTGGTCAGATCCTGCTTTGAAGCTTGTTTTTCTTCCATTATGATACGTTCCATAGCCTTGCAGACCAGGGTTGTCAGGCTAATGGGGTGGTAGTTCCCGGGGTCCGTGGTGGCTCCCCTTGTATGGAGTGGGATAACTTTTGCTGTGTGCCATTCAGTGGGCACAAAGCCTGAGGTGAGGCTATGACTGAACATGGTACTTAGGTGGGGTGTCAGTTCATTCTGTAGTTCATGTAGAACGCAGCCTGGGATGTTGACAGTTGCCATGGATGCTGTGTTCTTGTCTTTGGAGAGGGTGTTTTTTACCTGTGCAGCCGTGATTACAGGAACTTTGCATTCTTCCGGTATAGCGATGGACCCTTTAGGGGGTGAGAAAGAGGTAAAGTTAGCACTAAACCTATCTGCCAGTATGTTGGCAATGTCAGTTGGTTCTATATATTTAGTGCCATTGTGCTGTAACTCAGAGTAGATCTGAGTGTTGACATTGAGATTCTTGACATAGCTATAGAATGCTTTGTGGTTGTCTTTAGAATCAGTGGCAATTTTGTTTTCGTAACTAGCTTTGGAGGATTTTATGAGGGATCTCAGCTTCTTACTGAGGCTGACCAGGGAGTTCCTCCAATCATGGGATTTTACTATTTTTTGCAACAGTTTCTTTCTTCTGTTGTAGAGTTTGTTTATGGCAGGGGACCACCAGATTGGCTTCCTTTTTTTGGAGGATAGCATCTTGGTTCTGTTAGGGATTGCATGATCCATGCACTTGCGTAAGTGCTTATAAAGTGCATTTGTATAGGATTCAGCAGTCATACCTCTATTGTCCATCTGCATGGGTGTCATGATGTTTGCCACTTCTGTCTGAAGAAGTGTGAAGTTGGCTTTGGAGAAATTTTTTACGGTGGTTTCCCTAAAGTGAGGTGGGATGTGAATGTCTAGGGTGATTAGCTTGTGTTTGAATCTGACCAACGAGGAATTGATCTCTGGTGTGAAACACCGGTTGCCCATGTTTTTAATGACCAAGTCTATGATATTGCTGCCCCTGGTGGGGGTGTGGATAAATTGATCCAAGGCGTTGGAATTTATGAATTCCAGAAAACGTTGAGCACAAGAGTTGGTACATGAGTAGTTTTCCCAGCTAATGGTGGGGTAGTTGAAATCACCCATTATTGGAGTGTTAGGTTGTACCCTAATATTTCCCCGTGTTTCAAGAAATGAGGAGTGGGAATCCTGAGACATGGCGGGGAATGTTTAGCAAGCTACAATTTGGATTGTGGTCTTGCCCAGAGTTAGTTGCACCTGGATAATCTCAGATGTATTATGCTGAGCAGCTAGCCTGGAGTTGTGGATATCCTCATTGAATATGGACACGCCTCCGCCTTTAGTGTTTCGGTCCAGGTAAGGTGGCCGAAAGGTGTGCTATGAATTATAGCCTGGTAATGCAGGGGTGCTGTCTGGAGCCTTGAACTAGGTCTTTTGTCACTGCACAGATGTCGATGTTCTCCATTTTAAGGAGTAGCCTTACCTCCAGATTTTATTTGCTTGTACCTGTTGAGTTTTGTTAACCGCTGTTTTTTGTACCTATTTCTCAAGGGCCTTGTCCAGATTTTTGAAGTTTCCCGGTTGAGAGATATGAATGCAGTGTTGTTGAATCATCAAAAAAAGCACTGAAAGCAATTTCAAACCAGGTTCTTGCATATGTTATAATTTGACCACAATTCCGTCCAAAACTGGAACGAGACTCCAAAAACAATAACTATATCAATAACTATATCAAATTTCAGAAGATAATATGCTTACTGGTAAAGCCTTTAAAACATATTTTGTGTTTAATATTATTAAGGCGATAAGATGAGATGTATTGCATTAAACACAAAACTGAAAAAAGTAAAAGCACCACCACATCCTCATTTTGATATCTTTGATATGAAGTGGTAAAAACTAACGGTAATACTAGTAAAATTAGTGCATAGCATTGTGGGTATGCTAATCAGTAATGGCTTTGTGTTCCATTTCCATTTCTCGATGAGCCCCTCCCATCCCTGGTTATAACAGCAGTTAGTTTTATTTATTTGTTAAATAAATAAAGTGTTTATCATTCAGACTCGGGTACCTAGACCTTAAAAAGTAGCCTTTACTGCAGTTTATTAATTATCCTTGGAATCGCTGGGGGTTGAAGGATGAATGATGTTCTCGGTTCATACAATTTTCCAGTTTAGTCATCCAAGCATAAAAGTTTTTCACTATTGGATTTTTATCATAATCACTTGGGTTTTGTATTAGAACATTACCCAACCAGATGCGCAGTAGCAAGGACCACTCAAACCCCGCCTAGCACTCTGCGCATGACGTTTATTTTTGAAAAGTGCTTTAAATAAACATGGGAAACCCATCCTCAGACAGCTGAGTAGGCTAAACATTGTAATTATTTCAGTACAAAGCCTTTTCTCTCTTATGTGCTGGTACCAGGATTTCCAATTTCCATTGATCAAAAGCTTTGATAAATTACATCTTAGACTAAATAATTTGGCAGAACGTGTACTTACAAATGCTGTACCGATCCAAACAGATTTACCTATTCAAAGGAAGACAGAATATGCTGCATTTATACAAAACTATTTATTTAATTTATTTTTTATTTTACATTTGTTGACTGGGCTAGTCTAACTGGATACATGTCCATTTTCAGTAGAGGCCCGGGGAGATAAGCTCCAATATCTCAATTCAAAGAAATTTGCAGGTAAATGCAATTTAGCAAATAATAACAGGTAATTCGACAAGTAAATCGTAAACCACTCACATACATATAACAAACAATAAGAAAGAAATCACTACGAACAAAGGCAGTATTTACAAGAATAAACTTCTCTTTGTTATTCAGGAAACTGGATATAGTAGAGAGGTAGTGTATAAGCAGTAGCTCGTAATAAAAGGAGAAGTTAGTCTGGGTTAATACAGGGGCATAGCCAGTGTGTTCTAAGATATAATTTCAGTTTAGGTTTGAAAAGTGATATTGAGAATAGTCATACAAGTTCACTGGGGAGTAGGTTCCAGTTGTGCCCGACAGTATTGGAGAATAGAGTCTCCAGCCAGGTTGCTGGATTTACATCTTGTAACAAGTAGTTTATTTGAAGAGCATAAGGTGTTAAGATTTTTATAGGGGGTAATGAGAGTTGAAAGTATTGGAGTATTAGTTGGTTGGTAAAGGGTCTTGTGAGAAATGGTAAGTTGGTGAAATTTTAGTTGATTTTGTAACTCAAGCCATCCTAGCTGCTTTAGATTATAACAGTGGTGGGTTCTAAATGGATTGCCAGTAGCAAATCTGGCAATGTTGTTGTAGGAGTTTTCAAGTTTGCTGAGGTTATTTTTAGACAGCTTAGTATATATTGGTGAGGCATAGAGGAGTGTAGACATTAGATGGGTATGGGCAATAGTTATTCTGGCTGCTGGAGGAAGAAATGGTTTGATCCTATAGAGGGAGGCCAGTTTTCTATTTACAGTTTTTATTGTGTTGTTAATATGAGTGTCAAAGTTAAGATTGTTGTCAATTGTTAATCCAAGGAGTTTGGTAGTTTGATCAGGAGATATGAGTGTACCGTTGTTAGATGTGACTGTGAAATCTACTGTGGAGGACTTCCGGGTAGGACTAAAGATCAAGAGTTTGTTTTTTTGGGTGGTTCATAGGCAGGCAGCGCTGAGTAAACCATTGTTCTACTGTATTAAATACCTTTTGGGTTAGGGACTGTAGTTCAGATGGTGAGGAGGCTGAGCATATTAGTGTGGAATCGTCTGAATATTGAATACAAGTAGCTAGGGGAATTACTGAGTGAAGATCATTAATAAAAATTGAGAACAACAAAGGTCCTAATATGGAACCTTGGGGGACACCAATGGTAATGGGGAGGTGGGTAGATAGATTATTATCCCATAGCACAGCCTGCTGCCTATTGTCCAAGTAAGAATGGAACCATTTTATAGCCAGTGCATCTAGTGAAAGGGATTTGAGGATATTTAAAAGTATCTGATGGTTAACCATATCGAATGCTTTTGAAAGGTCAATAAAGAGTGCAGAGGAAAGCATATTGTTGTTACGGTTTTTATTTATGCAGTCAGAAAAGGATAAGAGGGCAGTGGTAGTACTGTGGAATGGCCTAAATCCATGTTGACATTTAGAACCAAGTTATTTTGGATAAGGTGGTCTAGGAGTTGTCTATGGATGCATTTTTCCATTATTTTTGCCAGAGGAGAAACTAAGGCTATGGGGCGATAGTCTGACAATTCGTTGGAGTTACCACCTTCATGTAGGGGGATCATGTGAGGGATTTTCCAGATAGTTGGGATGTTGCCTTCGATTATGGTTCTGTTAATCAAGATGGAAATGGGATAGTCTATGGATTTGGCTGCTATTTGCAGATATTCAGTAGGTAGTTGGTCAGCTGATGGGGTAGTTGGTTTACGTTTTTGGATAAGGGTGAGAATGTGTGATGTTGGGACTGGTTGCAAGTGAAATGGAGGGAGTGGGCTAGTACTTGAGGTTAGCAAAGTTAAGCTGTCAGGTGATAGCTGATTGGCAAGAGTTTGAATGGCTTCTGTGAAAAAGGTATTGAAAGTATTAGCAGTTTGCTTGGGATTCTCATGGTCAGTGCCCTGTGGGGTTGGTGTAATGGAATGACCTGGGTGAAGAAGTTTGGTAATGGTTGCCCAAAACTTTTGTGGTTTATTTTGGTGGGTTTTCTGGAGTTCTAAGTAAACGTTTCTTTTATCTGAGAGTATAGCTTTCTTTGTGTTATTTCTCAACTGTCTAAATTTCTGCTGATCTATGGGGTTTTTTGTAGTTCGCCATTTGGTCCAGCATTTATTTCTAAGTAGGATTTTGTGCCTGGTTGCTTTTGTAAGCCATTACACTATTACACTGAGAATTACAATTATTTAAAGGAGAGGGGGCAAATGCATAAAATGCTTCATAAAATCTATTACACAGAGTTAAAATTCCTATTCTGTAAAGGTGCGGGGTGCGGGTGGCGTCCTTTCTGGGAGGTCTTTTTTATTGCATTTATTTATTGTCCCACTGCCTCAGAATATTGCTTGTTGCTTTATCTCCAGAAAAATGCTTAAAGAAAGGTGAGGGGTGCAGGGGGGACTTGCCCCGCTGCAAAAGCAATTACTGCACAACATTAAAACAAAGAAAGGTGGTGGGGTGCACGGGTTATGGGTCCGGACTGCAAAACGAGAGCCTGTGGATACTGCGTACATTCTGCCCTTTTGACCCGCTTCTTAACCTACAACACAGTATATGGTTAAGTACCAAGTGATAAAGCAAGTGAGACTCCCAGGCTATGTGGTGCTTTTGACAGTGCACTTATAAATGTAGAAAATGAGGATAACTTTATTTAATCTCTGTAACGTATTGTGTACTAAAAGCTATAGTAACTCTAATTAAAGATAACATAAAAAAGCATGAAGCCTGTGTTTAAAAATGGCCAGAGAATGAATATTCACAATGGATATTCACCATCTCACTGTATAATCTCCATGGCTTGTCATTCAGCCCTGTCAATCGTGTAGCCCCCCCCCCCCCATTCCTGCACGAAAATTGTGGTGGGGCAATGTTCTAATACAAAGCCAAAGCTTGACCATAAGGGAAAAATGAACACACAAAGTGTAAGGAAACCAACAAATCCATAGCAGTGTTCCTCTTCCCCTTATAAATGCAGAAAAAGAAGAAAACGCTGTAATCATAATAAACTCCCAAAGCAGCAAACCAGTCCAGAAATCCACCACCACTCGATAATAACACAGCTCACAATGAGGCACCTCAAATCCAAAACACAGGTTTATTAACGCCACAGTAAGTTGCAGAAACACGTTTTCATCGATAAAACGACTTCTTCAGATAAAACCATGTAAAATACAGCTCCTTATATACACACTTAATTGACAATTAATGTTGAAATAGGGTAATCAAACAATCAAGTAATAAAAACTGTATTCTACATTTTTAAAGCAACAGCAAAACTGAATCAAATAAATAAAATAATATAAAATATTTCCTATATAAAATGAAAATATTGAACCAAATTTCTATTTACAATACGTAAACAGATATAAATATGTATACACATATATTAATCCATGCAACAACTGAATGACCAACTTAAATAAATTGTAAAATATATATATATATGATATGATATAATATATAAGTATATATATTATAAGTATATATATTATAAGTAAGGGTTCAACATCAAGAGGGTGTTGGAGCAAAATGATCAACTAGTACGGTCCCATCGACAGAGAAAAGGGACCTATAAATGCAGTCGTTGTACTCTATGTAAATATATAATTCATGATGACCATGTATATCTAGAGAGCAGAAATAGAGATATAAAAGCCCTAGAATATTCTAATTGTCTTTCTATTGGGGTAGTTTATTTGGCTGTCTGCCAGTCCTGTCAGGCCTTTTATATCTGCAAAACCGAAAGACAGTTAAAGCGTCGTATATACGAACATCAATACGACATAACTAAACTTAACAGCAAAAATGCATTATACAGGCACTCACTTCAGTGTGAGGGAGCTAGGTTTTTGTTTTTTGTTCTGGAATCTGTCCCTAGGGATATCAGGGGTGGACCTTGGGAAGCCAAACTTGCCCATAGAGAGACTTTTTGGCAGATATTCCTAGAATCTAACAAATTTCTGGGTCTCAATGACTCTATTTCTATTGTTCCCTACCTTAAACTCAAGGCAGGGCGAATATAATTTAGGATGATGTTTTGTACATATACAATTTATTTTCAAAACAAAAAAATTTTTAGAATAATAAATATATAATACTTAGAACATTTTTATATCAATGCATTATTTACATTGCATACATTTGTCCCACAATACTTTCCCTACACTTTTCAGTTTAATTTTGAGTAAATTCCCTGTTTCTGCTTCTGGAGCTTTGTGCTCACAGTTTTTGCAGGTTGTACCACCCACAGTGTGATGTCATCACACACACCCCTACCCTGCCCTCAGTTATTTAAATATGACCCTGCTTCACTTTCCCATAATTGTTTTTATTCCCAGTGGAAAATACCAGCAACGCTAATGGTTCCTATATCACAGAAACTTCAACCTCCACCCCAAAAAAAATCAGTTTCTCCAATGGAAAAATAAAACGTAAATGCTTAAACAACACATTGCAGCCAATGGGGTATTTTAGTCATTTGTCAAAAAGGCGGTAGGTGCACATAGTATGAGACTTGGGAGTTCAGTACTGACATCCATTCTGCAAATGATATTTATTGATTGATTGATTGATTGTGCTAACAGTATGATGGGAAGGTGGGAGCTGCTTTAGGAATGCAGTAGAAGCACATGACATTCACCAGTCAGCCAGTCTCTCTCTCTCTCTCTCTCTCTCTCTCTCTTTTGTTTCTGTTGGGGAGCACAGTTAGCTGATCCTGACAGTTTGCAACCTGCAGCTCCCATTTCAGCACCTTGAAAAGATGCCGTTAATGGTAGTTCTAACCATACTTCTCAATTTCTTACCTCTTAGCTCAAAAAATCTGGGAAAAGCCCAAAAATAGAGACGGATTTTAATTATTGTTCTTATAAACTTAGAAAGTAGCTAGAATAACAAGATTTTTGTTAGCATGCATTTTCTGAAGAATATGAACTTTGAAACTCGAATGCCTGTCATTGTATATTGATTTCAGTTTCACTGATTTTGATTTGTTCAGAAAACCACAGATTTTATAATGAGCAAATGAGCAGACTAAAAACATGAGAGAAAAATGTGAGCATTCTGTGAATATTTGGACAGCTGAGGGGTACGGCTCTAACATTCTGTGAATATTTGGACAGCTGAGGGGTACGGCTCTAACATTCTGTGAATATTTGGACAGCTGAGGGGTACAACTCTAACATTCTGTGAATATTTGGACAGCTGAGGGGTATGGCTCTAACATTCTGTGAATATTTGGACAGCTGAGGGGTACGGCTCTAACATTCTGTGAATATTTGGACAGCTGAGGGGTACGGCTCTAACATTCTGTGAATATTTGGACAGCTGAGGGGTATGGCTCTAACATTCTGTGAATATTTGGACAGCTGAGGGTACGGCTCTAACATTCTGTGAATATTTGGACAGCTGAGGGTACGGCTCTAACATTCTGTGAATATTTGGACAGCTGAGGGGTATGGCTCTAACATTCTGTGAATATTTGGACAGCTGAGGGGTACGGCTCTAACATTCTGTGAATATTTGGACAGCTGAGGGGTACGGCTCTAACATTCTGTGAATATTTGGACAGCTGAGGGGTACGGCTCTAACATTCTGTGAATATTTGGACAGCTGAGGGGTATGGCTCTAACATTCTGTGAATATTTGGACAGCTGAGGGTATGGCTCTAACATTCTGTGAATATTTGGACAGCTGAGGGTATGGCTCTAACATTCTGTGAATATTTGGACAGCTGAGGGCAGGCTCTAACATTCTGTGAATATTTGGACAGCTGAGGGGTATGGCTCTAACATTCTGTGAATATTTGGACAGCTGAGGGGTATGGCTCTAACATTCTGTGAATATTTGGACAGCTGAGGGGTACGGCTCTAACATTCTGTGAATATTTGGACAGCTGAGGGGTATGGCTCTAACATTCTGTGAATATTTGGACAGCTGAGGGGTATGGCTCTAACATTCTGTGAATATTTGGACAGCTGAGGGTACGGCTCTAACATTCTGTGAATATTTGGACAGCTGAGGGGTACGGCTCTAACATTCTGTGAATATTTGGACAGCTGAGGGGTATGGCTCTAACATTCTGTGAATATGTGGACAGCTGAGGGGTACGGCTCTAACATTCTGTGAATATTTGGACAGCTGAGGGGTATGGCTCTAACATTCTGTGAATATTTGGACAGCTGAGGGGTATGGCTCTAACATTCTGTGAATATTTGGACAGCTGAGGGGTACGGCTCTAACATTCTGTGAATATTTGGACAGCTGAGGGGTATGGCTCTAACATTCTGTGAATATTTGGACAGCTGAGGGGTACGGCTCTAACATTCTGTGAATATTTGGACAGCTGAGGGGTACGGCTCTAACATTCTGTGAATATTTGGACAGCTGAGGGGTACGGCTCTAACATTAACTCCTCATTTTCAGCACTTGCCAATTTAAACATCACTCAACACCAATGGTCTCACAGTTGTCTCCCCTGTTGTAAAAAACTTTTTTACCACTTTTCCCATAAACTCTGAGATTTTGAAATGGAATGTCTGTTGATGAAAACTTTCTGTTTTTCCCTAAGTAAATCAATCACAATTCCTTTGGAATACAACTTTCAGCACTAAGCTTTTAAGATGCCATTATATAGTTTCAATAGCATTTAATGTAAGCAAAACAAACATTTGCTATTTAAATGTTTTACAATGGTGTTTTGGTTTATATTTGTTAGCAGTTTCAGTCTGCTAGTGGAAACTTCCACTTTTTGAGGAAGGGGGAGTTCGAGAAATATTTGTAAAGTTTGAAGATGGGAGATGGGGCCCCATTCATGTTGAACATTGCCATTTTGGTTGCTTTGATGCTGTTTTGGGGTTTGGGGCAGGGGAATGTCCTACACAGGGAGCATAGGGATGTTTAATTTTCCTTATACTAGTAATAAGTAACTGTGCCAGTGTTTGTAGTAGTTGATGCTCTTATATTAAACAAACCAGCACATTCTAGTAGTGGGTTGTGTAGTGTTTTATAGGACTAATAACTAGCAGTTACTTTATGCATAATTCATAAGTGCATAGAAGATTACTAAGCTAACAGCCCTAGAGCCTTTACAAGCCTAGCCATCTTATTCCTGAGGTGCTGTAGTTGCTGGTGGTTTGATGAGAGAAGTTTGCAGAGGTAAGTCTTCTTCTTCTTCTTTCGGCTGTTCCTTGTTAGGGGTCGCCACAGCAGATCACCTGTGTGCTCATGAATGGCAGTAGAGTTTTATGGTGTAGAGTTGCCAGCCCGGTGCCCAACCTTCCATGGAAGGCACACACATGCACTCACTCACACAGAGGTAAGAGTCTATGGTAGTTAATACTGATGTCCTCTGTCCAGGGTGCCACCCCTGGAGTGAATTTGTGGTCACCCATCCATTGATCTAGGTTGCTTTTGAAGAGGGTCAGGGAGGGGATCTATTTCACTTCAACTGAAAGCTTGTTTCAGAGAAGTGGCAGTCTCTGCTAGATGTCTCTATCTCTCCAGCATGATCTGTTCATGTCAGAGGCTAGGTTAAGATACCTGGAGTGAGTGACCCTCATGCAATTTGATTTAAGAATGTGTACCCTTTCCATCAGGGCTAGGTCAGAGAATACCTCTTAGCAACCTGTAGGAGACAGAATACAATGATAGGGCTTTCATTCTTTCAAAGTAAGACTTGTTTTGTGTACCATGTGATTTCTTGGTGAGAAACCTCTGTGATCTCTCCAGTTGTTGCAGGTGTCTGGTGAGGTACATGCAAAAGGGAGTATTGTACTCAATTGTTGGTCTGATGGGGGCTGAGTATAATGGAATTATAACATCCTTAGATCCATATAGAATGATTTCCTTACTACTGTGGACATGTGATAGTTAATGTTCGGATTGTTGTCAACTTGAGTGCCCAGATCATGTACCACTGGGTCTACACTTAGGGGGTACTGTCTATTATGTAATTACTGAGGATGTCAGCTTTCCCAAAGGGAATAATGATTCATTTTTGCATTTAGCTTTAAGCCATGGCTTTGGCACCAATCATTTGTCTGTGTTAACCCTGCCTGCAGTATATTAACATTGGAGAACTCAGTGATTGCCCCCAGTTTGCAACCATCAGTGAACATGGTCAGCCAGAGGCTGTCCAAGTTTGCATGGACTTCTGAGAAATAAATTCTGAACAGTAAGGGGCCCAGCTTAGAACCCTGTGGTACACTACTGGTGACTGGTCTTTTGCTAGAGATGAACTCACCCACTTTGAATGTATGTGCCTTGTTGGTGAGCCAGTTGGCTATCTATCTGGTAATATAGGGCTTAATTCCAAAATGGGAGAGTTCCTCTATAATGTGTGAGTAAGGGATTGTATCAAATGCCTTGGCTAGGTCAAGATAGGTGGTATGCACTATCTTTCCCTTGTCCAGAACCTTGGTGACTTTCTCTGAAAAGTTAACCTTGTTTAACAAGCATGATCTGCCTTTAACAAATCTGAACTGGGTTGGGTCCAGAGTTTGGAGATTACCTATGTCCTTGTTAATAAGGTCTCTTGTCTTTTTTTAATTTCTTCAAGTCTTTTGGGTTTCTAATACCATGACAGGAATGGACCCCATTCCCAAGTCAAAGTGTGATTCAAGTTCATAAAATTAGTATTGTTTCAAATTTTGCAGTTAGCCAGAAGTGCTCTTTGCAGCACCTGCAATGTGCCTAGTAATGACTCATTTCTGCAATTCATATGGAGTTACATTTATCAATACCATATCTACCTATGATTGTAAGTTCTTTTTTATAAGACCTGTAGCTCATATTTCTATTGGAACTGTCTGTGAATCCTTCTTCCACATTGCCCTCATTTCTGCCTGCAAATCCTGGTATTTTATGACTTTGTCTCTCTCTATATAAGACACTGTATGATGCCCATGCCCTGGCCCAGCAATAAAGGAGCCTCAATCCTCACCACTAACACCAGAGAGGGCATCTTATATATGAAGAAAGGATAACAAATACACACAGTAAAGTGCAATTTCCCTTAAGAGCACACAGAGATCACAGTCAGTCTGGAGCTGGTCACTCCCTTGCGCTCCAGATCCCCAATAAGACTCCCCATTGGCACAGCTATAGGGTCCAGATCTCAGCCTAGCTGGCAAAGCTACCCTCCAGCACCCTGTCTGTCCAACCAGTGCTTTGTGTCCCTGCCCAAGTAGCTGACACACACACACACACACACACACACACACACACACACACACACACACGCATGCACGCACGCACGCACGCACACACACACACACACACACACACACACACACACACACACACACTTTGAGATAAGAGTTTATACAACCACACGGACAGTCTTGGGAAAGGCTGGCACAGGTTCTCCAGCTGTGCCCCTATTACCCAGACTATACAGTAGTACTGCCTGCCGCCACCCAGCTAATATTTTTCAGCTACTCAAAGCCCTTAAAAGGGTGTGCAATTATTACTGTGCAATATTATTATCCAATTGGTAGTATAATTAAACAGTCAAGGCTTATTAGAGTGACTTGGTACATTAATCACTATAAATATGCAATGTACTCTAGAGCTTAAATTATCTCTACACAAAACAGCCACAGGTGAAAGGTTTTTTAATATTTAATAATAAAAAAACACAAGACAATACTTTTTACTATACAGTGCTAGACAAGAGTTCAGAGATCACAGAGAAATACAGTAGTACAGTTCTGACATCACAGAAAAACACAGTCTAATCTTTCTAGTTTCTAGCTATTTCTAAAAGAAAACACAAATCTAAGATAACTTACAAAGGAAAACAGGCAGAGTGCTGATGAGTTGGATGGTCAAGACAAAAATGCTTAATAATCTCTGGTTCTCTGTTTAAATTGAAATTGCAGTTCTGATTCACATTACATCATTCTTCACACTTCCCTGAGTTCCCAGGCTAACAGAACTACATTTACATTCTTAACATCTTGTTTTGTTATCTTGCAGCTGGTCAGGAAGCAGAGCAATATAAATACATTTGCATTTTTAAATCTAGCAATTTAACTCTTGGTTAAAACAACAGAAAGAATGTCTTCATTTAGACCCTTCGGCACCAGTGTCTACATCAAAGGGTCACCACATGCTTTACTTTGGTCAGTAGACTGCACTGTTGTCACATTTTTTCCAGTTTCACATGTAACACTATTTCTTTACAGTTAAAACACCAAGCCTGTAGTTTACATTCATATTTACAAATGACAGAATTATCTGCAAAATTCTATCTGGCTAGGCTGGCAGCCTTCACATCCCCCCCCCCGGAGAACTCAAGCTAGTTTTTCATGTGACCCTTGAGAAACGCTGCTTGAGGGAGTTAGGTCTATCTGAGTATACCTTACCCCATTCCCTGTCTTGAGACCCCATCTGCATTGACATTGCTTCTCCCACTGAGGTGCTGCACTGACATATATGCTTGCACCCCAAGCTCCATCTTAGCAACTTGGCATTTTGCTGGCTGGCTCTATTAAACCATATTAGGGGGTTCTGATCAGGCATAACAGTGAATTTTATTCCATACAGATGAGACTGAAGGTTCTGCAATGCCCACACTATGGCTAGACATTCCTTTTCTAGAGCTCCATAGCATTTCTCCCTGGGTTGGAGCCTATGACTGAGAGAAACCACCGAGTGCTCTTCTCCCTCTGAAGAAATCTGGCTAAGTACAGCCCCCACCCCATGGTTTGAAGCATCCACCTGCACAACAAATTCTTTGCTGTAATCTGGACTGGCTAACACAGAGGGTCCTCCCAAAGCTTCTTTAAGCCTCTGGAATGCCTGCTCACATGCTGGGGTCCACACTACCTTATCTGACCTGTTCTTCCTTGTCAGGTCTGTGAGGGGAGCAGCTATGGTACAATTACTTGGGATGGACATTCTGTAGTATCTGCTGTCCCTAGAAATGCCCTCACCTGCTTTTTAGTAAAAGCTGCAGGCTATGCCTGAATGGCTTCCACTTTGGCAGGTTTTGGCCTTATCTTTCCACTCCCCACTCTGTCTTAGGTAGGAGACCTCTGCCATACCCACCTGACATTTGCTCAGCTTAATGGTCAACCCTGCCCTCTGTAGTCTGCCCAGCACCTCACTGACAATGCTGAAGGTGCTCTGTCCAGGAATGGCTGTAGATGGCAATATCATCTAGGCAAGCAAGGACAACCCCTTCTGCTCCTACTAGGATATTATCTACCAGCCTCTGGAAAGTTGCTGGAGCATTATTCATCATAAAGGGCATCTTTGTGAACTCATACAAGCCAAAAGGAGTCACAAAGGCTGATTTATCTAGCACTGGGAATCAAGGGCATCTGCCAGTAACCCTTGGTAAGATCAGTAGTTGTAAGATACTTAGCCCCACCCAGCTGTTCTAGGGCCTCATCTGTCCTAGGCATGGGGTAAGCATCTGACTCTGTGTGACTATTTAATTTCCTGTAGTTCACACAGAACCTGGTGCTGCCATCCTTATTTGGCACCAGCACCACCGGGGAGGTCCAGGGACTGTTGGACTCTTGAATCACCCCTAGTTCCAACATTTCTTGTACCTCCTCCCTCAGAGTCTGTTTGTCTCTCTCAGGCACTCTATAAGGGGCCTGCCTAATAGGCCTTTGGGGTCCTGTATCCACCTGATGCTGCCCCAGGTGGGTGCATCCTGGTTTCCATTGAACATGTCCCCAAATTCCTGCAACACTGCTTGGATTTCTCAAACCTGGGTAGGAGATAGCTGCTGGGACATTGCTACTCCTTCCGCTGAGGTGTCAGCCCATGCCTCACTGAGGAGATCAGTCCCCAGATCTCCCTCAGACTCCTCCTGCAACCCACTGCAGATGCTCAGCACAAGGGCCTCCCTGTCATGGTACGGTTTCATCATTTTAACAGGGTACAATTTGTGCCCCTGCCGTCTGCCTAGCAGTTCCACCATGTAGTTATCACTTATCTTTCTTACCACCTTATCTTGTAGGGTCCCTTCCAAGCTGCTTGCAGCTTGTTGTGTCTGACAGGAATGAGAACCATTACCTGCTGCCCTACAGCATACTCTTTAGCTCGAGCATTCCTGTCATACCATACGTTTTTCTGTTGTTGGGCTTCTGCCAGGTTCTCCTGGGCCAAGCCCATGAGTTCCCTGAGCTTTGTCTTGAGGTTTAGGATGTATCTGGAGCATTTCTCCCCGGGCCTCCGCTGAAAACAGGCTCTGTGGAACCTAGTCGGACATTCCCGGTCAACAAATGTTAAATAAATAAAAAATAAAAAATAAAAAAATGTCACAACAGAATCCTTGTGAGACTCACACTCACCTTCCCACTCATCTCAAATTAAATCTAGAGGTCCCCTCACCCTATGCCCATACAGCAACTCAAAGGGTGAAAAACCTGTGGATTCCTGGGGAACCTCTCTGTAAGCAAACAAATGATGGGGCAAATATTTGTCCCACTCCCACTTAAATTAATCTGCAAATGCCTGTAGCATGGACTTTATTGTAGAGTTTAATCTCTCAACAAGTCCATTAGTCTGTGGATGGTAGGGGGTGGTCTTCATGTGCTTCACCCCACAGGACTTCCACAGACAAGCCAGAAGGTCTGACATGAAATTGGCACCTCTGTCAGTCAGTATTTCTTTTGGGAAACCTACCCTGCTGGAAATCTATGACAAAGCATTTGTCACCTTCTCTGCCTCAATGGAGGACAAAGCCACTGCCCCAGGGTATTGTGTAGCATAATCCACTTCCACTAGGATATACTTTTTCCCTGTGAAACTTGGGGTACTCAGAGGACCCACAATATCCATAGCTACCCTCTGAAATAGCTCCTCCATCACAGGCAAAGGCATCAAAGGACCTCTCCCCTTGTCTCCTGCCTTGCCTACCTTTTTGCACTGCTCACAGGTTCTGCAGTACCCTGTTACATCTCTGGAAATTCCAGGCCAATAGAAGTTCTGCATAATAAGCCTCTTTGTACATTTTATGCCCATATGACCTGCAAAGGGAATATCATGGGCTATGGCTAAAAGCACCAGACAGTAGGCTCTAGGCACCACCAACTGCTATAATCTCTCTCAACTTTTAGCCCTCCCTCAGGGGTCCACTCTCTGTATAGTAACCCTTTGTCCCAGTATACAGATTTCCCCTTTTCTTGAGAATCAGGTGCCTCCCTAGCTACCTGCCTCAGGCCTTGCAATGTAGGGTCTGAGAGCTGAGCCTGTCTCAACTCTCTCCCTGTAACCCTTCCCAGTTCCCCTTCCACAGAAAGTCTGGCATCCTCTGACAGTGATACCTCACTGTCAGCCTGGGTACTACTACTCGCATTTACCTTTGCAGTCACTCTATCCAAGGGAACATCAGTACGCACAAGCAGCTGTGGCTCACTTTCAGTCTCACTGCTACAGAGTAGCTCCCTCCCTGAAGTAACCATCTCACCAGTCCTGGCTGTAAATATGCAGTCTGTCTGGGTCTCCCCAGACTACCAGACCCACATGTTTGTCTCTTAGCCTGAGTGCGTGTAACTGCATAAGCACATGGTACTGCCTCATCCAAATCCTTCCCGCTCAGGACATCTGCAGGATGGTAGTTTAGTACCCCAGTTGTCTCAAAACAACCTACTATTGGCATTTTCTTTTTCCCACTTACTGGCTCTCTCACCTTTTGTTACCCACCTTGCCTTCATGGACACCTGTATGCCACATGGCCCCACTGGTTGCATTCAAACCATTTAACCCTAGCTCCCGGACATGTACCTGGACTAGTGGCTTCCCCTGCTACTGACAGATTCTGTTGTGGCAGTCTGTGCTGCCCACTATAGGTTCCTTTAGACCCATGAGCAGTACTGGAGGCCCTCTTCCTGTGTAGGGCTGCCCTGCTTGCCAGGTATAGGTCTCTCTTCTTCCCCAACTCATCTGAAGTAGCACATTGTCTATCGGCTAACCAAATCCTCATGTCCTCAGGCAAAGTGCTAAGGGCTTGTTCCTTCATGAAAAGGTCTGCCAGCCCTTCAAAAGTGGTGACCTGACATCCACTCACCCACCTATGGAAATAAGTGCTCAGTTCAGCAACTTATTCATACACACTTTCATCTGCCTTGCGTCTATGCTCATGACACTTTTTCCTATACGTTTCAGGTGTTAGCTTAAAAACTCTAATAGACAATGTTTTACAACAGTATAATCAAAACATGCAATGTCAGACATTTTAGACAATACAGGTACAGCTTTACCATGGAGTAAGGCGGTCAGGAACCATACCCAGAGCCTTTGGTCAACACTATACTGTTTGCATACCGTCTCAAACATATGAATGAAACTATGAAAATTATCCCCCTCTTTAAACTGCAGAAGAAATGTACTGACCTGTTGTGCTTCTGGGGTCCAGTTACTCCCTTACCCATTACCTCCAGGACTCTGGTGAAGAGTCATCATTTCTCTCTCATTCTTCCTCTGCCTCTCCTTTTCCTCTGCTTCTATCTCCAAATGTCTGGCCTCCAACTCAAGTCTCTTTAGCTCCAGATGGATTTTTAAGTCCTCTGCAGAAAGGTTGAGCTGTCCATTCTCTGAGGGTATTATATCTCCACTGCCAGTCTGATTGTCCTCCTGGTTGCTGTTTTCTGATGCAGCTGTAACCACGGCTGCAATCACATCTGCCTTAGGCAGGTTTCCATGCACCAGTCCCCTAGCATGGCACATCTCCACCAGCTGGCACCTTGTCAGCTTTCCATACTCCTCTGCTGACATGCTGCCTGCTCACCCTGACTAACTAAGCTAACAAAAAAAATAAAACAATTGTGATCGGAACTCTGAGTATTCACTGTGTGGCTGATTTAGAGTACAAAACACCTTTTGAGCTTGCTGTACACAAGCTACAGGAATTCACTCTACCCACACCACTACAAGGCAATTAGTATTTGCCACCAATTAATATGTGGTGTGGATATCCCACCACTGCCAAACAATTAATATGTGATGTCTGTGCCCTGGCCCAGCACTCAAGGAGCCTCAATCCTCACCATGAACACCAGAGAGGGCATCTCATATATGAAGAAAGGATAACAAATACACACAGTAAAGTGCAATTTCCCTTAAGGGCACACAGAGATTGCAGTCAGTCCGGGGCTGGTCACTGCCTTGCTCTCCAGGTCCCCAATAAGACTCCCCACTGGCACAGCAATAGGGTCCAGATCTCAGCCTAGCTGGGCAAGCTAACCTCCAGTACCCTCTCTGTTCAACCAGTGCTTCATGTCCCTGCCCAAGTTGCTGACACACACAGACTTTGAGATATGAGTTTATACAACCACATGGACACTCCTGGGAAAGGCTGGCACAGGTTCTCCAACTGTGCCCCTTTTACCCAGACTATATGGTAGTACCACCTGCCACCACCCAGCTAATATTTATCAGCAACTCAAAGGCCCTTAAAATGGTGTCCAGTTATTACTGTGCAATATTATTATCCAATTGGTAGTATAAGTAAACAGTCAGGGCTTATTAGAGTGACTTGGTACAGTAATCGCTATAAATATGCAATGTACTCTAGAGTTTAAATTATCTCTACACAAAACAGCCTCAGTTGAAAGGTTTTAAATGATAAATAATAAAAACACAACACAATACTTCTTACTACTGTGCTAGTCAAGAGTTCAGAGATCACAGAGAAATACTTAAAATAATTCAGTAGTAAAGTTCTGACATCACAGAAAAACACTTAGTCTAATCTTTCTAGTTTCTAGCTATTTCTAAAAGAAAACACAAACCTAAGATAACTTACAAAGGAAAACAGACAGATTACTGATGAGTTGGATGGTCAAGACAAACATGCTCTCTGATTCTCTCTGTTTCTAAAATCACATTCCTGGTTCACATTACATCATTCTTCACACTTCCCTGGGTTCCCAGGCTAACAGAAACTACATTTACATTCTTAACATCTCCTTGTGTTATCTTGCAACTGGTCAGGAAGCACAGCAATAAAAATACATTTGCATGTTTAAATCTAGCAATTTAACTCTTGGTTAAAACAACAGAAAGAATGTCTTCATCTAGACCCTTCGGCACCACTGCCTACATCAAAGGGTCACGATATGCTTTACTTAGGTCAGTAGACTGCATTGTTGTCACATTTTTTTCCAGTTCCACATGTAACACTATTTCTTTACAGTTAAGACAACAAGCCTGTAGTTTACATTCATATTTATGAATGAAAGAATTATTTGCAAAATTCTATCTGGCTAGGTTGGCAGCCTTCACACACT
>NC_056729.1:1844616043-1844796043 GCF_019279795.1 Protopterus annectens | reverse complement strand
GGTGATGTTCCAGAGGACTGTAGCCCGTAGATGGTCTTCAGGGCATCATAGAAACACTTGGAGTTGTTGCTATCAGTGTACTTGTGGATCTCATCTGCCTTTCTGCTAAGCCAGGAGTCTTGCATCTCTCTGAGCTTTGCTTGCACCTTCCTTTTGATGGAGTTATAGGCTGCTTTCTTGGAGATGGATGTAGTGTCTTGCTGGAGGGATCTGAAGGCTTCACACATCCTATCCAGCAGGTTCTGAATGTCTTCACCATTATCATCAAACCAGTCCTGGTGCTGGTGTGTGTTCAGGTCCAAATGAGTGAGAGCAGTGTTGTAGACCACATCCCTAAAGGCTGTCCAGTGCTCTTCTATGCTGTTGGTGCCAAAGCTGAGTTGGTCAAGCTTACTGTCGAGGTCCTCCCTGAGGTTCTGGCACACAGAATGCTGTTCTAACTTGCTGACATTCAGGTGCCTATTGGTCTTTTTCCCGTGCGGGTGCCGCCTAGGCTGAATGTGCATGTTGAGGTTTGAGAGGATGAGTCTGTGGTCTGTCCAGCAGTCTGCGCCACACATGGCCTTAGTCAGTCTGACATCCTGCCTGTCCCTTCTTCTTACTATGACATAATCAATGAAATGCCAGTGCTTGCTGCATGGATGCATCCATGACATCTTGTTACGCTTGGGTAGCCAGAAGACCGTGTGTTTGATCAACAGGTCATGAGCTGCACAGGTCTTCAGAAGTAGAAGACCATTGCTGTTACTGTTGCTGTTGCTGTTGCTGTTACTGTTGCTGTTGCTGTTACTGTTGCTGTTGCTGTTGCTGTTGCTGTTACTGTTGCTGTTGCTGTTACTGTTGCTGTTGCTGTTACTGTTGCTGTTGCTGTTGCTGTTACTGTTGCTGTTACTGTTGCTGTTGCTGTTACTGTTGCTGTTGCTGTTGTTGTTGCTGTTACTGTTGTTGCTGTTACTGTTACTGTTGCTGTTGCTGTTACTGTTGCTGTTGCTGTTACTGTTGCTTTTGACAACTCCATTCCCCCCAATGACACCCTCCCATGTCTGGTAGTCTGCACCAACTCTGGCAATGAAGTCACCTAGGATGATGAGCTTATCTGCCTTGGGCACAGATGTTATGAGGGACTCCAAGTCTTCATAAAACTTGTCTTTAATTTCCTCTGGATTTGTCATGGTGGGGGCATATACACTGATGAAGGTGGTGTGGTGCTTTCCTTTGAGGGGGAGCCACAGAGACATGAGTCGGTCATTGAATCCTTTTGGGAGGCTGGCTAATTTGCTGATCAGATTAGATCTGATGGCAAAACCCACTTCTGCTTCACAATGTTCATCGCTGCTGCGGCCACTCCAGAAGAATGTATAATTGGCTTTAACTTCTGTCAGCTGGCCTTTGTCTGCGAACCTTGTCTCACTGAGGGCTGCTATCTGGAAATTGTACCTGCCACGTTCTCTTGTGACAAGTGCTGTGCGTCTCTCAGGTCTTTCTGTTTTGGAGCTATCCACGAGCGTGCAAGCATTCCGTGTGCCAATGGTGAGGAAAGTTACCAATGTTTTTTCTTTGTGATTTGACCACATGGTTGGGATCCCCACCTATCGCTGCAAGCAGGCCAGGGGTAGGACGAAGCAGGGTATGTTTAGGGCACCTTTTCTAGCCCCTTCCTCAGACAATGGAGATGAGCAGAGAGATCCTAAATAGGGTCACTCAGACACTCAGACGGCTGCCGAACTCCACTGCTGCGTCGGTCCAGTAGAGAGTGACCCATTGCCCTAGCTATAGATATATATGTGTGTGTGTGTGTGTGTGTGTGTGTGTGTGTGTGTGTGTGTATATATATTTATGAATACACACATACATGCATATACATACATGTGCACAGATATAATATATATATATATATATATATATATATATATATATATATATATATATATATATATATATATATATATAAATACATAGCTCATTTAAACCCTGCCGCCTTTTAAACCACATTTCCTCCCCGTATGTACTGTTCCCACAATCCCCATTTTTCCTGTGTAGTTTGCTCCTACCCTTTTCTAAAGATCGCAGTTCCACTTGTTTTATCTCTGTTACTATAGTCACTACTTCTAGTATACTTGGTTTAGATTTTGATTTGCATTTTCTAGTAATTGTTTTTTTGTCAGCCACCATTATTAGACACAGCAAGGCTTACGATGTCTAAGCAATTCTGATTCTGTATCATAGCTCAGAAAAATCATCTCTCTCATCAGGCCAATCTGCTACCCACCATCTCCGACAGTGCATTCCACAAGGGATCCTTTAGGTCCTCCAACTCACCGCACTCCCAGAAAATATGTTCCCAGTTACCTCTTCCTTCCATGTAACACCTCCGTATTTGCTGTCTGTTTGAAGAAAAATACTTTGGAGTCTACTTGGGATATAAAAATATCTATAAAAACATTTCCAAACAAAAATCCTAAATCTTCTAGATTTTACTGCATATTTGGAGACATACATATATCCTCCCATTGTTTCTTTGTGAATTGCTTACTCAATCTCTCTTCCCAGTCCTTTCTAACCTCTCTGATTGATTCTTATAGTTATCATGCAATATTGTATATGCTGTGCTAATTATTCCGTTTTTAATGGCAGTTTCTGTTCTAGATTCTACTAAAGATGCTCCCCGTGCTCATGTTTTGATTAGGACTCCCCATCATTTCTTCTCTTTGCCTGTACTCTGATATCAAGCCTTCATAGGGAAGCAATCTCGAATTTGCAGTCCAAATAAATTCTTGGCGTCTTCCAATTCTATCAGCTTTCCTTCTCTTGTTATTTATTCCCAATACCTTGGTTCCTTTGTCAGTTTTCTTGAATAAATTCCAACCCCCTCTAGCCTATTGTCTCTATCCCTAATTGCAGTTATGCCTATCGGCAGAATCTCCTTTCTCCATCATACAATTTTATTTTTCTTTAACCAGCTTTCCTAACAAAAGTTGTAACCTCTTCTTTCTTCCTTCAACCAAATATATGATCAACTCCTTCAAAAAAAAAAAAAAAAACTTATTGCATTTATAACCTCCCTCTTTTTGTAATAAAGCTCCTAACACCTCTTCATATTCAGAGGAAACTTTTTATATCTTTCTTTGTTTCCTTCTTTCTTTTACTTTGTTCTTTTACTAAATGTTCCTTTTTTTATTTTCCTTTGAAACCTCAACCACACTCGCTCCAGAGTATAAAACATTCACTATACGATTTCATGATCCTTCCATAACTCACTCATTTCCATACTCATCTCTGTCCTAGTCCATTCGGCACTCTTTATACCCCTCTCACCTTAATCACATCCTTACTCTCAAATATTCTCCACGTAGCACAATAACCAGTAATGACAGATATATGTCCAGAGACTGCCCCTCTTATGGAACAGGCTTCCAGTCCACTGTGAAGCTGAGTTCATCTGTTACCCACTTTAAGCACAGTCTAGATCAATGGATAGGAATTTACACTGGGCCTGGCACCAATGCCCTTTATCAACAGGTAGCTTAAAAATGACTGGCCTCAGTCTCCTGTTTGAATAATGGATGTCATTATTCTTTTGGTAAAAATTGGCTAGGCTTAAAGAGGCCCCCTGGGTCATTAGCCCAGTAGCAATCTATGAGTCTGTGAATATATGTGTGTGTGTGCGGTGTGAGTGGTGTGTGTGTGGTGTGTGTGTGGTGTGTGGTGTGTGTGTGTGTGTGTGTGTGTGTGTGTGTGTGTGTGTGTGTGTGTGTGTGTGTGTGTGTGTGTATACATGTGTATGCAATGGGTGTCCCAACTGTCTTCTGTAGTGGTAGTGTTATGGGAACAGCTTTTTTTAAATTTAAGATACAGATTAAAGTTAGGGCCAGGGTTATCATGTACTATTAAAGTGGAGAATGGAGACTTTGCTGGCTATAATATCTTGATCATATCTGCCATGACCACATCAGAGCCTGCTTCTTTCTTTGACTTTATTTTTCTTAGTGCAGTTCTTATTTCTACAGTGTGCCCACCTTCCTTTTCCACTGTAAGCCATGTCTGGGACACAAAGACTTCTGTGTGTTTTTCCTCATTCAGACATTGCTGTAAGCCCTCCATGTGTGATGTCCTGTGGGCTGGGGAGCAGATTGTTGCTGGTGTCCCTTGTGAAGGGTCTCTGACTATTTTCTTTATCTTTCACTATTTGCCTTGCAACGTGATAGACTTTCTTATTGCCATCTGCTGAATCACCTTCCAGAAGCTGGTAGAGTTCCTCTGATACCTTGTTGTTTGCTATTCCAACTGCTCTCTTAGCCTCTGTGTTATTTAACAGTGTTCCTTCTTACCTTGATTCATCTTTTCTGTCTCCTAATTTTTCCTACATCCCTTCTTTCTTTTTGAGAACTTCCTGAGCTTCTGCATTCTACCACCAGCTTTCTCATGTACCTTATTTCTATACCTGGTTCATACACATAGCTGTTCTGTAATCCTCGCACATGTTGTTTTTGACACGCTGCCATTCCTCTTTAACTCCACCTACTTCCTTTTCTTCCTAAGGGGGTAGTGCCCCAAGTGTTTTAAAGGAAATCATTATAATGGAAATGATCACTAATGACACAGGAAACCTGAAAACACTGGACCCGACCCAGTTTGGTTTCAACAAGGGCAGGTCATGCCTACTCAACCTGGTGGACTTCTGTGAAAAGGTCACCAAAGCAATGGATGAGGGCAAAATGGTGCATACTGCCTACCTTGACCTAGCCAATGTGTTTTACTCAGTACCCCACTCAGGTTAAGTACAAACCCTTATGTCACCCACCCAGTGGACAGACAGCTGGCTCACAGACAGGATTCAGGAAGTTAGAATTGGGGAGTCCGTGCTTACAAAGAGGCCAGTCACAAGTAGAGTCCCTCAGGGTTAAATCCCAGGACGGCTCCTTTTTGGCATTTACTTATCTGAAATCAAGGCCAACATCATGTGGCCGACTAAAGTTGCAGATGGTTGCAAATTAGGAGATGCCATTGAATCACTCGCTGACACAAATGTTCTCCAGGAAAGGTTGACAGACAAACACCTGGTGCCAGAGCCATAGACTAAAACTAAATGCCAGGAAATGTATAATAGTATTCTTAGGGAAGTCATCCACCCCTAGTAACTATCATATTGATAACACACCCTATGAGTTGACCCAGTAGTCAAGGTGTTCATAGGTTCATATGTTCATACTAGGTTATCTGCCCTAGGGCATTTATAAGCTTAGCCAGAGTGTGTTTGGCTTTTGCCACCCATTTTAAATTAATTTTGCTATGCCCTTTTTTGAGGTTAGTATACTGTGCCTCTGTCTAACAGTGACACAGAAGTGATAGCCGGGGTAAGCCTACGATCTCCCATCCACTCATCAAGATTCCTCTTGAAGAGAGTCAATGTGGGACTCTGCCTAACCTGGATTGGGATTTTATTCCAGAGTGAAGGGAGCCTCTGGGTTATGAATCTGTCCCTCCAGCATGTCCTATTTATTTCAGTGCTGAGGTTCAAGTCTCTGGAGTGCGTAGCTTGATGGGATTTGGATTTTCTGAGATGCAGCATGTCCATTAATTCCGGGTTGGACATGGCTTTATACGTCAGGCACAGATCGCCTCTGAGCAGGCGGTATGCCACTGAGTAGAGCTGGAGTTTCTTTAACCGGGCAGCATATGGCATCTGTTTGAGCCCTTTGATCGTCTTGGTGAGGTACTTTTGGGGTCTTTCCAGTTGCTGCAGGTGTCTGGTAAGGTACATCCCAAAAGGGGCATTGTACTCAATTATGGGCCTGATGAGGGATGAGTAAAGAGGCACGATGACCTCCCCTGATCTAGATGTGAATCCCTTCATGATTAGGTGGGCTATATAAAATGTTTTTCTAACCACTTTGGCCATGTGGTTGTCAAATGAGAGATTGCTATCAACTTGGGTCCCCAGGTCCCTAATGACTTCTTCTGTACTTAATGGATTACCACCTATGTGGTAATTTGTGGGCACTTTGTTTTTGCCAAAGGGGATGACTATACACATTTTGGCGTTTAGCTTGAGGCCATGGCTCTGGCACCAGTTGTCTGTTTCTATGAAGCCCTTTTGGAGGATGCTTGTGTCGGCTGGAGAGTCAATTATGGCGACCAGTTTGCAGTCATCTGTGAACTTGGTCAGTCACAGTACTTCTGTGTTGGCCTGTACAGCCGAGAAATATATAACGAACAAGAGAGATCCCAGGACTGAGCCTTGTGGGATGCCACTTGTAACTGGTTTGGAGTCTGACATGGCTCCAGCAATTCTAACCATGTGGGTTCTGTCCTTGAGCCAGTTTGCAACCCATCTAGTGACATAGGGGTTTATATTTAAGCTGGTAAGCTTATCTAAAATGCCCGAGTGGGGTATTGTATCGAAGGCTTTTGTGAGGTCCAGGTAGGCTGTGTGGACCACCTTCCCCTCATCAATGGCCTTGGTGACTGTTTCAAAGAAATCGACCAGGTTTAAGGGGCAGGATCTGCTCTTAACAAAGCCAAACTGGGTAGGATCCAGTGTCTGTAGGTCCCCAATATCTTTATTTATGAGGTCCATGATGATCCTTTCCATAACTTTGCAGACCAAGCTAGTCAGGCTTATGGGGCGATAGTTTCCAGGATCCGTTGAGGCACCACCTTTGTGGAGAGGGACCACTGTTGCTGTACGCCACTCTTTGGGTACATATCCTGTAGTAAGGCTGAGATTGAACAGTAGTTTTATGTTTGGGTTTAGCTCTTCTTGGAGTTCATGTAGGACGCAGCCCGGGACACCGTCTGGTCCCATTGATGCTGTGTTTTGCTTTGGAGAGGGCGTCTCTTACCTGAGCATCTGAGATGTCAGGGGGGCAGCACTCTGTTGGGATAGATATTTGCCCTTTTGGTGGGGAGGGGGGGGGAGTTTGCCCTGAACCTGTCAGCTAGGATGTTGGCAATGTCTGTGGGTTCGATATATTTTTTGTCATTTTGGACTAATTCTGAGCATATCTGGGAATTCCCACCCAGGTTCCTAACATAACTAAAGAAAGCCTTGCGATTATCCTTAGTGTCCTGTGCAATTTTTCTCTCGAAGCTGGCCTTAGACGATTTTATGAGTGCCCATAGTTTTTTGCTAATACTGATCAGAGATGCCTTCCCTTTTTGGGATATTGCTCTATCATGTAGTAGCTTCCTCCTTCTATTGTATAGTTTGTTTATGGCTGGGGTCCACCAGACAGGACGTCTGCCTTTGGAGGATTGGGTCTTGGTTTTATTTGGGATTGCATGATCCATGCATTCCTGAAGGTGTTCATAGAATGCGCTTATAAAGGATTCTGCGGTCTGGGCCGTATTTTCCACAGGCCTGGGGGCTTTGAAGGATTCCACCTCCGTTTTGAAGTGTGTGAAATTTGCTTTAGAGAAGTTTTTCACTGTGGTTTTCTGGGCAGGGGGTGGGGTCGGGATGTGAATATCCAATGAGATTAGTTTATGGTCTGATCTTACCAGTGAGGGATACACTTCTGGTCTGGAGCATAGTGTCCCCATGTTGGTGATGATCAGGTCCAGTATGTTGTCCCCTCTTGTGGGAGTGCTAACAAGTTGTTCCATAGCATTTGAGTTTATAAATTCTAGGAACCTTTGGACTAGGGTGCTGGAGCTAGAGTAATGCTCCCAGTCTATGTTTGGGTAGTTGAAGTCACCCAGTATAATGGTGTTTTGAGAGACCTTCATATTTTCCAGTATTCTCAGGAAGGCCGAGTGGGGTTCCTGTGTTTGGGTGGGTGGTCTGTAGCAGGCTATAAACTGGAAGGCAGTTTTACCCACTGTTAGTTGCACATGGATAGTCTCTGATGACCTGGAGGTGTGGGTATCTTTGATGAATATTGACAAGTTTTGGGTCTGAAAAGCATGGTATGAGGTATAACCTGGTAGTGCTGGGGTGTTCTCGGGAGCCTTGAACCAGGTTTATGTTACTGCACAGATATCGATGTTCTCCATGCTAAGGAGAGTTTTGAGTGCTTGCATCTTGAGGTTTAGACTTCTGTCGTTGAGTAGCATTACTCTTAGTTTCTTATCCCTTGTGATACCTATGGAGGTGGGTTTGTCTTTTGAGCCTTGCCTAAAAAAGGCACTATGTGGGGTATCAAGTGCCTTTGCCAATATCCGAAAGCCCAGGGGTGAAAGGTGAAAGCTGTCCCTAGTGAAGCATCGTGGCTTGTCGAGCATGTCATCCCAGGCTGACAGGCATTGGATCCCCTTTGAATGACACCAATACTTAAGCCAATTGTTGAAATTGATCATCTTGTCTTCATATTGTGGCATCATTCTTGGTGAGGGTAAGATGCTACTCAAGGTCAGGGTCATACCGGCCTGGGCTACATGCTCAGAGAGCTCCTCTATGTCTCTTTTCATGTAGTCCAGGGAGGTACGTCTCAGGTCATTCATACCAGCATGGACAATGACTGAGTCATATTTGTACTTGCCTTGGAGTGACCTGAGTGCTTGTGTTATGTGGCGGATCCTAGCGCCCGACAGGCAGCTCACCATGACCTTCTCCTTGTTCAGCCTGGTGAGTGGGACATCAGTGTGCCTGACGATAGAGTCACCTATTACAAGTGTATCAGGTGTGTTGTTTAGCCTTAAGGGCTGTGACTGTTTGGCACACTGGCTTTGTGAGCTATGTGTTGAACGTGTTTTGTTTTGGGGTAGCGTTTGCTTGGGTGTCTGCTTTGGAGGTCTCTGCTGCTTAGGCAGATTTTTATTTAGAGCCTCTGAGTATGTTTTTGTGTGTTTATGTGTTTGGTTTGCTGTCGTGGTAGGTCTATGTGAGAATGGAAATGTAGTAAGTGTGGTTTCCTACTCCTCCTGACTGGTTACGCCAGTACTGAGTTGAGAGAGCTTAGCCTCCAGTTTGGCTATATGGTTGCATCTCTCACATGTGTTGGAATTTGTTGGGAGGAGGAGAGGGTTGTCTGTGTACATGAGGCAGTTGTAACATTGCCTCAAGATTCCCAGATTCACAACCTGGACCGGAGAGGAGATTGACAACTGACCTTTGGACATGCTAGAATAGTATTGGGAATTCCTTTATAATTGAAAAAAAGGGCCAATGGTGAACAAGGTACTCAAGGGGAGTTTGTGAGGGTGTAGTGCTTTTAATTTTTTAGTGCTGACTTATATAATTGCTTTAGTGAGCAAGTGCCAGGTAACTTAAATGCAATGTGTTACAGGTAACTTAAATGCAAAAACGGCAAACAGTAACTTTCTTTCAAGTGAAACAAGGAAATAAGTACAGTAAGCAAGGCATATATCACTAGGGATCCACAGAAGTGCTGAAAGGCCGCGTTTTAGGTGGAATTAGCGTTTCAGGGAAATAACAATCAAACAAACAACAAGCATACAAACAAAGCTAGATTCAGCAGGCCTGGATCTAGTCTATGCTACACCAAACAAGGTGTACCAATTTCAGTAAGAAACAGTTAGAATATGCAGGCACTATAAGCCTTTAACCAGAAATTCCCAGCTCAGAAGGGCAGAGTAAAGCCTCTTCTCCCACAAGAGTGCAGACCGCTATCCTTCTTAATGTAAAATAAATGGCCTGAAGCCCAAGTGCTTAAACCAAAACTAATACAGTTGGGGACAGACATAGACAGTAATCTAGCCTTTGACCATCACGTCTACTGTAGTGAGGAAATCATTCTATATTCATAGGTTCATAGGTGTGTACTAGGCTAATGGCCCTGGAGCCTTTACAAACTTAGCCCATAGAAGTGCCCTGGTATCATCCCACCCGACGTTAGTTCCCAGTGCTTCTGCCAAGTAAAACCACTGGAGTGATCCCCAAGGTGAACTTTCTATTACCCATCCATTCATCAAGACTTCCCTAGAAGATGGCCAGTGAGGGGCTCTGCTTGACATGTATGGGAATCCCTCTTTCAGTAGCCTATGATCATGTAATATAACGCACTTTGAGAAATTTTATATATTTCTTGTTAATAGAAACTCTGTAACTGTGTTTGTAACACTGTGTATTCAAATGTAATCAAATCTAAAGAAACATTGCTAAATTGTTTGTGCTATGTGGAGCCTTTCTCCCCGGGCCTCCACTAGAAAAGGACGTGTCCAGTTCGGACTTTCCTGGTAAACAAATGTAAAATAAATAACACTAAATAAAATAATGTCAGTTTAAAGCTTCTTCCATTTCTTCCAGCTTTTTGCTATTTGAGTTGATTTCAGCATTTTGTTTAATCGGGTCTGTGTGTATGAAGTTTGCTGACAGAGCAAACGAAAAGCGCTTAATTTTATTAAATCTTTTTGGTTTTTACTGGTTTGCATTGGTTTTGCTGCTACTCAACTTGTTTGTAGTTGTCGTATACTTTCCTCTAGGTTACTGGATGCCTGGAGCTTGCACTTTTTGCTGAACAGCTGCAGAAATCTTTCCAGTCAGTATTTTTTCTCACCTTTTGTAGTGAATTTTCTTTCAAATCCTCTGTATTTTTTTCCTGGCATCCAGGAAATGCACTTACTAGCCAGTTACTGAAATTTACTCAGAAATACAGGTCCACTGGCTTTCTTTGCTAAGTTTGTTTTCACACTGGGAGAACTAGAATTAAGCTGTTACTCAATGTGCAGCCATCTTGGAAGACTGTTTTTGGTGGGTTTTCTTGATGCTGCTTTGGATATGCAAATCAAACTTAAAATGGTCATCGACTGTCATGACAATCCTTGTCAGGAAGAGTAGGATTGGAATTAGCCAAATGTTTTGCAGCAGTAGGATTAAATGAACCTATAGCTGCTGAGTGTGGTTTGGAAAGACTGTATAAAAATTTAAAAGTTTGTGAAACTTTATACATTAACTTTTAAGGGGCAGCACGCTGACTTATCAGGAAAATTGCACGCAGTGACACACATTCCAAAACTGAAAGTGGGTGAAGGATCTGGAAATTCCTTCTATAACCGCTCATAGCATTT
This sequence comes from Protopterus annectens, assembly GCF_019279795.1. NCBI lineage: Eukaryota > Metazoa > Chordata > Ceratodontiformes > Protopteridae > Protopterus > Protopterus annectens. Next base: position 1,844,785,075 of record NC_056729.1, on the reverse strand, counting down.
TCTGAGGGACTGAGAATCCTCGGGGTTCTCCCACTGAAAACACTGGCACATTCTGGCAATAGCCTCAGAAAGAAATACCTAAACAGAAACTAAGTTATGTCCTCAGACTCTGAATAAAAAAAAAAACTGAGAGAATACTTGTGTCCTCCATCTTCCTGACCAGATTCAGAATCCTGAATCTCTTCATGAAAAGTGGTATATCCCTCTTTCTTTTACTAGAAACAACTATAAGAAGAATCCACAGTCTGAAATAAACCCCGAGCTAGACCTAGTAAATTAACTGCTTCTAAGGAAAATTGAGAGAGTACACGTTTGGCTTTCCTGTCGAAAAGAAAACTAGAGGTAATAGTGTTATTAATGGCAGCAGCAGCTTCCCACGGGACGGCACAACATTCTGACTCGACAGGGAAGCTTTCCCTGTTCTCCCTCCCAAGAACAAAAATAGTGTCTCTCCCTCAACGAATGAGGGGACCCCCCAACCGTAGTAGAGGATGTGGCTGACCCCTGGTCCATAGTGGTTGGAGATGCTGCACTAGAGGAATTTGGGAAGAGAATTTTTGCAGTAGATATTTTGCAATATTTGACAAACTCTAGGCATAATTTTTACCAGGTTGAAAATTTAACATAGCAACAATTGATGCATCTCTGATGGTGGTTAATCCTAGGAGCATATACGTTTTTTATTGGAAAATTTGCTAAGCGCCCACAAGATTGATGTTATTGTAAAACATGGTTAAAGAACAATGACTTGTGCAGCTTATAAAACAAAGGTATGGCATTCTAGGTTCAAGGATGTCATTGTTCCACCGTATTTGGCATTCATCAGACCTATCATTGAGTAAAATGCCCATCATTGTTCCACTGTATTCAGCATTCATCAGACCTATCATTGAGTAAAATGCCCATCATTGTTCCACCGTATTCGGCATTCATCAGACCTATCATTGAGTAAAATGCCCATCATTGTTCCACCGTATTCGGCATTCATCAGACCTATCATTGAGTAAAATGCCCATCATTGTTCCACCGTATTCGGCATTCATCAGACCTATCATTGAGTAAAATGCCCATCATTGTTCCACTGTATTCGGCATTCATCAGACCTATCATTGAGTAAAATGCCCATCATTGTTCCACCGTATTCGGCATTCATCAGACCTATCATTGAGTAAAATGCCCATCATTGTTCCACTGTATTCGGCATTCATCAGACCTATCATTGAGTACAATGCCCATCATTGTTCCACCGTATTCGGCATTCATCAGACCTATCATTGAGTAAAATGCCCATCATTGTTCCACTGTATTCGCATTCATCAGACCTATCATTGAGTAAAATGCCCATCATTGTTCCACTGTATTCGGCATTCATCAGACCTATCATTGAGTAAAATGCCCATCATTGTTCCACCGTATTCGGCATTCATCAGACCTATCATTGAGTAAAATGCCCATCATTGTTCCACTGTATTCGGCATTCATCAGACCTATCATTGAGTAAAATGCCCATCATTGTTCCACTGTATTCGGCATTCATCAGACCTATCATTGAGTAAAATGCCCATCATTGTTCCACTGTATTCGGCATTCATCAGACCTATCATTGAGTAAAATTCCCATCATTGTTCCACTATATTCGGCATTCATCAGACCTATCATTGAGTACAATGCCCCTTTAATACACTGAAAGAATGCGGAGCATAAGTAACATGCCCTATGCTGACCACCTCAAGACCCCATCCTTGTATTTGGTCTCCTACAAGCTATTGAAGGGACATCTATGCCTGGCATACAAGGCATTGTCAGACCCCAGTCTGATTGGCCTCCTGTATATTCACAAAACAAGAAACACCAGAATCACTTGCTCTAAAGACTTGAATCTTGCCTATTGTATAAATTGGACCTCTTGGAGATGTAGGTATGTATCCAGGAGACTGCCCCTTCTCTGGAACAGGCTCCTCATCCATGTAATGCAGAGTTCCTCCCTAACCTAATTCAAGTGTAACTTGGACAACTGGATGGGGAACAGGAAATTCATTCTTGGTTTGGCACTTATGGCTCTAATGGACACAGGCAACCTGTAAATGGTTCATCCCTCAGGCCCCTGCTTGCAAATGTTTTACTTCTGAAGACTCTGCTTACACTTGTCAAGGGTATCAGAACTTGTCAGAGATTTGAGATGCATGGCTAGGCTCAAAAACCCCTTGTGGTCATTAGCCTAGTAACACCTATGAACCTATAATGCATCCAGTAGTCCAAAAACTCTTATGCAACCATAAATCAAATAGCCCAGTTAATACTAAGGCCATAGATCTAAACCTACTCCAACCAATAAATAAAAAATGATGGAGGATAGATTTATAACAGAGCTCTTACCCACTTATCTGGAACAAACTAACTCTCCAAGTTAAACAGTCTGACACACTCTCTGCCTTTAAAAAGGATAATTGGTTGGGTATTCATAAATTCACCCCTGGTATTACTGGCCTGGCCATCCTTGAAAAGGGAGGAAAGGCCTAAGGGTGGGTACTGGCAAAGGGGAAATGTAACTCCTATGAACCTGTGACATATGACTAAGTCACACGGGTACTGGCAAAGGGGAAATGTAACTCCTATGAACCTGTGACATATGACTAAGTCACATGCCTGTATGTATGAACCTATGACATATGACTAAATCACATGCCTGTATGTATGAACCTGTGACATATGACTAAGTCACATAACTGTATGTATGAACCTGTGATATATGACTATCACATAACTGTATGTATGAACATGTGACATATGACTAAGTCACATAACTGTATGTATGAACATGTGACATATGACTAAGTCACATAACTGTATGTATGAACCTGTGACATATGACTAAGTCACATAACTGTATGTATGAACCTGTGACATATGACTAAGTCACATAACTGTATGTATGAACCTGTGACATATGACTAAGTCAAATAACTGTATGTATGAACCTGTGACATATGACTAAGTCAAATAACTGTATGTATGAACCTGTGACATATGACTAAGTCACATAACTGTATGTATGAACCTGTGACATATGACTAAGTCACATAACTGTATGTATGAACCTGTGACATATGACTAAGTCACATAACTATATGTATGAACCTGTGACATATGACTAAGTCACATAACTGTATGTATGAACCTGTGACATATGACTAAGTCACATGCCTGTATGTATGAACCTGTGACATATGACTAAGTCACATAACTGTATGTATGAACCTGTGACATAAGACTAAGTCACATAACTGTATGTATGAACCTGTGATATATGACTAAGTCACATAACTGTATGTATGAACCTGTGACATATGACTAAGTCACATAACTGTATGTATGAACCTGTGACATATGACTAAGTCACATAACTATATGTATGAACCTGTGACATATGACTAAGTCACATAACTGTATGTATGAACCTGTGACATATGACTAAGTCACATAACTGTATGTATGAACCTGTGACATATGACTAAGTCACATGCCTGTATGTATGAACCTGTGACATATGACTAAGTCACATAACTATATGTATGAACCTGTGACATATGACTAAGTCACATAACTGTATGTATGAACCTGTGACATATGACTAAGTCACATAACTGTATGTATGAACCTGTGACATATGACTAAGTCACATGCCTGTATGTATGAACCTGTGACATATGACTAAGTCACATGCCTGTATGTATGAACCTGTGACATATGACTAAGTCACATAACTGTATGTATGAACCTGTGACATATGACTAAGTCACATGCCTGTATGTATGAACCTGTGACATATGACTAAGTCACATAACTGTATGCATGAACCTGTGACATATGACTAAGTCACATAACTGTATGTATGAACCTGTGACATATGACTAAGTCACATGCCTGTATGTATGAACTTGTGACATATGACTAAGTCACATAACTGTATGAAAGCAGAGTTAGTGGGCCTCACATGCTTAGGCCTGCTTTCCTGGTGATGCTTGGGTGACCTGCAGGACTTGTAGTACATGGGAGTGGAGAAGAATATGTGGTGCCTTTTCTGCACCAAAGGCTGAGAACTTGTCTGCACCAAAGGCTGAGATATCTTAGAGTGTGTCTAGGAGACTTTGACAAAAGGTATATGTATGATGTTTTTATAGACAGTATGTGCATTGCTGAGTGAATTGCAAGACCATAACATTTTTACATGGCTACTACAAAAATATGAAATATATCAGTCAGAATGGTTTAATGTACTTTTTCCTTGTGTTTCAGACCATCTTGAGATGCCAGTTTCTGTAAGCTTTACCCAACTTATACATTTAGAGATTTTGGTTCTTGCAGGGGGAGCACAACATTAAAATGAATGTGTTTCCTCTCATGCCAACCTATGTTTCTACACCTCTCCTCCTGGGCAGCTGATATCTGTGGTTCTCCAGATTTTCACTGAACTTTTTTTTTTCATAGCTGTTCCAAGTCTGTTACAGGCCCATAAATAGGGAACTTAAAACTGTATATGTATCTTTATTAACATTTTCTGCAGATATCAATCTGTGTTGGAAATTCACAGTTTCTTAAAGTTCGCTGCACTAAGTAAAAGGTTGTTTAAATATATAAAATAATAGTTACATGATTCTCAGTCTGTGGTAAGAGAAGCTTGAGACAATTGATTTGCATGTTAATTATTTTAAAATTGCTAGGTTCATAGCCTATCGGCCCTAGGGCATATACAAGCCCAGCCGTAACAATTGCCTGGCTATTTCTTCCCACACTATTTACTTCCCTGGACCCCTGTCTAGCAGGGCTACTGACGTGATCCCCGAGGTGAATTTCCTTTCTCCCATCCAATCAAGGTTCCTTTTGAAGATGGCCAAAGATGCACTCTGATTGACATGTATGGGCAGTCTATTCCAGAGTCTAGGGAGTCTCTGGGTCAGGAGCCTATCCCTCCAGCATGTTTTGTTTATTGTGATGACAAGGTTTAGATCCCTGGAGCATGTGGCTCTGAAGGATTTCTTTAAGTGTAGCATGTTCAACAGCTCTGGGTTTGACATGGCCTTGTATGTTAAGCAGAGATCGCCTCTGAGTAGACGATATGCGACAGAGTATAGCTGGAGTTTTTTTAAGGTGGTCAGCATACGGCATCTGCTTTAGGCCTGTGATTCTTTTAGTGAGGTATTTCTCCGGCCTTTCCAGTTATTGCAGATGTCTTGAGAGTTACATACCAAATGGGGCATTGTATTCTATAATGGGTCTAATGAGGGATGAGTACAGTGGGACAATGACCTTCTTTTTTTCTGGATGAAAAGCCCTTATTGATGAGGTGTGCCACATAGAAGTATTTCCTGACTGTTGTGACTAGGTGGTTATTGAAGGTGAGACCACTGTTCACCTGTGTCCCTAAGTATCTTATCACACTTTTGATGTTTAGTGTACTGCCACCTATGTGGTAATTTACAGGTACATGTTTTTTCCCAAAGGAGATAACTATACATTTCTTGGCATTGAGCTTGAGCCCATGGCTCTGGCACCAAGCATCTGTTTCTGTACGGCCCTTTGTAGAGAATTCATATCATTTGGGGATTCAATAATGGCTCCCAGTTTGCAGTCATCTGCTAACCTTGTTAGCCAGAGTCCCTTAGCATTGGCCTTTACTTCAGAGAATTAGATGCCAAACAAGAGCGGTACCAGGACTGAACCCTGAAGTACTCCACTTGTCACTTATCTGGAGCTGGATTTGGAGTCAGCTACTTTTACAGTGGGGGTCCTATCAGTTAGCCAGTTGGTAACCCATCGAGTGACTTAGGGATTAATGCCCAGCTTAGTAAGTCTATCTATGATTCCAGAGTGGGGGATGGTGTCAAAGGCCTTGGTTAGGTCCAGATAGGCTGTGTGGACCACCTTACCCTTGTCCATGGCTCTGGAGACTGATTTGAAGAAGTCAATCAGGTTCAGAAGACAAGATCGGCCCTTCACAAACCCATACTGGGTGGGGTCCAGTGTTTGAAGGTTGCCAATGTCTTTGTTTATAAGTTTCACGATAATACATTCCATGTCCTTGCAGATCACGCTTGTCAGATTAATGGAGTGGTAGTTCCCGGGATCCAAGGTGGATTCCCCCTTGTGGAGTGGGAAAACTGTAGCTGTGCACCACTCAGTGGGCACGAAGCCTGAGGTGAGGCTATGATTAAATATGACACTCAAGTGAGGTGCCAGTTCATTTTGTAGTTCATGTAGTACACAGCCCGTGATGTCATCTGGTCCCATGGATGCTGTATTCTTTGATCCCATGGATGCTGTATTCTTAACTTTGGAGAGTGCGTTTTTTACCTGTGTGGCCATTATTACCAGAAATTGTCAATCTTGTGGCATTGAGATGGGCCGTTTATGGGGTGAGAGGGGGGTGAGTTGGCACTGAATCAGTCTGCCCGGATATTGGCAATATCCTTGGGATCAGTGTATTTAAAGCCATTCTGTTGTAGTTCAGAGCAGATCTGAGCATTGCCATTTAGATTCTTGACATAACTATAGAATGCCTTGTGGCTGTCTTTGGAATCTTTGGCAATTTTATTTTCGTAACTAGCTTTGGAGGATTTTATGAGGGATCTCAACTTGTTACTGAGGCTGGTAAGGGAGGTTTTTGCATCCTGGGATTTTCCTCTTTTCTGCAAAGGTTTTTTCCTTCTGTTGTATAGTTTGTTTATGGCAGGGGACCACCAGATTGGCTTCCTGTTTTTGGAGGAGAGCATCTTGGTTCTATTTGGGATGGCACAATTCATGCATGAGTGGATGTGCTCGTACAGTGCCTTAGTGTAGGATTCAGCAGTCAAACTTTCAGCTCCTGTCTGCATGGGTGTCATGAAGTTTGTCACTTCTGACTTGACTAGCATGAAGTTGGCTTTGGAGAAGTTTTTTATGGAAGTTTCCTCACTGGGGGTGGGGGTGGGATGTGGATGTTAAGGGTGATTAGCTTATGGTCAGATCTGACTAATGAGGGGGTGACCATAGGTGTAGAGCATCGATTTCCCATGTTGGTAATGACCAGGTCTAGGATATTGGAGCCCCTGGTGGGACTATGGATTAGTTGATCCAGGGCGCTGGAATTTATTAATCATCATTTATGAATAGAGTCATCCTTGGCTATCTGTTAAGTGTTTCATCTTGGACATACTAGATTAAACAATGGATGCCAACAGAGGTGAAAATGGTCCTATTCAACTTGATGAGGTGCTAACTGTATTGGTTTCTGGCTTGGTACTGACTTTCATTTAATTGAATAAGAGGTTTAAATGCTGAGCTGTTTAACTGTCTTATTCATTTCAGTGTATGCACTTATTTGAATGTGTTAACTAGTTTAATCTATTCATGCATTTATCACAAAGTAGTAAATTCAGGTATTGTCTAGGTTCATCCTGTGGAAACACAAGGCATGTCTAATTGTTTGGGGGTGGGCATGCTGTTTTATGAAATGTTACGTGTCACTTTCTACTGAATTCAGCTTAGCTGTGGAACTCACAGTCATAATGGAAGGTTGGACAAGAGGTTAGTGCAGCCTTTTTTATAAATTGTTACTTTTTAAGAATTTTACTTTGTGTGACTTTTGACAGTGGGATTATAAATGACTGACATGATTTGCTATAGTTGAGTTGAAATTGTGAGTAAATTTTACAGATAATGGCTATAATCTGACGTATGTAGATTTTGTGCCAGTCATTTGGGAAAACAGTCAGCTTTGTAGGAGATAGCTGCCAGAAGAATTAATGGAACTTTAGAGTACACAATTGGACATTACAGGTAAGTGAACATTTTTATGTTTCAGAGATTCTTATTTAAATTGTGAATTATTTATGGCATCTCTTGTGTTTGGTTTAATTACTGGAGAATTCCAAGTAGGAAGCATCCGTATGATGTACTGTACTTTTTTTTTTCAATGTTGTATGATTTATATAGTGCAAAGCTTTGTTATAGGTTTAATTTTTACGGGTTGCTAGTTGTACTGCAGTGTGTGTGTGTGTGTGTGTGTGTGTGTGTGTGTCTGTCACTTACATTGCTAAGTAGCTATTTTTGTTCGTAATGGTTGGGAGTCTCATTTTCTAGGAGGTTTACCATCTTCTTTCTGCTTTACTCTGCATGATTTTAGCTGAACAGAGAAGATGTGGTCATTGTTGAAGGTTTTAGTGTGTATTATTAGTTAGGTATTTTTTATACAATATTTAAGCAAAAACCGACGATGTGGTGTGGTATATTGAACATTTACCCATGGTTGGTGTGATTAAATAAAGCCAACCGTGGGTAAATTTCAATATACCACAACCACAGAGTGTGTTATTGCTATTATACAATGACATTATTTAAGAAAAAAAAATACTTACTTTTCTTAAATAATGTCTTTGTATAACGGCACATTACTGTTTTTCCACCAGTGGTGGTACACTGCTTCCTTGTGTCGATGTACTGTGCATGTGTATGGGACTTGGTTCCTACGCATACCCAGTACATCAATGCTTTGAAACAGAAGTAACGGAGAAAAGAAAGTCTCCGTTGCTCCGTTTTTTTTTTCTTTATTAAAAAAAAGGTTTTGGACACTTTATACCAATGGAAAAAAGTCTGGGCGACCGGACCTTTTTCCGTTGGTATATTGTGGGATTTACAACGGGCATGCTGGCCAATCAGCGTGCATGTTTTGGAATATTAATGGGGGGGGGTCTTTGTATAATTACTGTGTTTTCCTTTTGTGGATAGTTTCAGCATGTTTAGAACTAGTTCTCTTGGGGGGGGGTGAAACGTGAGTTCTGTCTTCACCTGTGGTAGTGTTTATGGCCATGTTTTATTGCTTGGATACTGTGTAGGTTGTCCTGCTAGCTTAGTTGAAACAACAGTCCTCTTCAAATGGCTCCAGTAAGACCATGTGGTACATTCTTACAAGCCTGAAGGGTGCTAGAGGATTGCGTACATTTGTATGTTTTTATATATTATTTAAATTCTCTAGTTACTTATGTCAAGTCTTGAATTTGGGGTATATGTTGTAGGAATAAATAAGCATGAATAATGTATTCAGTGTAGCTTTGTGTTATGTTTTGTGAATAAGTAGTAGGTTCATAGGTTTACACTAGCTGAAAGACCACCGGGGTCTTTACAAGTCCAAACTCAGCCACAATTTTAAATATTATCACATTTCACTTAAAAGTTAATAGGAGAATAATAGGATTTCTATAAACATGGATTTCTTAAGGACTAAAAACTATGCAACTCAAATATCTGACATTACTGACTGACAGTAATCTTCAGTGATTTACCAGAAAATCAAAACATTTAACAAGGAGAAGGTAATAATATGAGGCAAAATCAGGGAGAGGCCTTGGATCTTTTCAGTAGGTATCTTTGTGGGTTTTCCAGTTGTTGCATGTGTCTGAATACATACATGCCAAAAGGGACATGATACGCAATGATTGACCCAATGAGGACTGAGTTGGGGGGGGGGGTCAATCAATGACATTCCCAGATCTAGACACAATCCCTTTGTTTATAATCTGTACAATATAGAAGGGCTTTCTCACAATAGTAGACACATGTCAGTCAAAGGTTAGGTCGCTGTCCACATAAATTCCCAAATCCTGAACAACAAGGTCAAGTCTTAGGGATGTATTGTCAATGTGGTAGCTCTCTTGAGTAGATGACTTCCTAAAAGATACAGTCATGCATTTTTTGGCATTTCTTTTCAGGCCATGAATTTGACACCATTTATTTATTTGAGACAAACCTTCTTGCGTGATGGCCAAGTTATTTGGGGAGTCCATGACTGTTCCAAGCTTGCGTCTTATGAAGAATTAGTCGTTATCATTCACTTTTATCATTATGATAATTAGTCAGTCTTAGCTTTTATCATCCACTGCCCTCTCTCATTATTTGCTACTGCAAGTGACTTCAGATGCTGCATTATTAAGTGAGAGGATTTTAAATTTGGTTTTTCATGATGAGCGATTTGGGAGGGGGAGTAATATATATTTTTTTTGGGGGGGTTGAGCATGAGTTGTGAGTTACAAAGCCATGTTTCAGTGGCTGTTACTGCCTCTTGAGTAATGTTTTGGAGATGTGCCAGATTATCTGATGTGCATATGAGTGTGGAGCCATCAGCATATTGTATTACAAAGGCCTGTTATGTGGAGGTGTGGAGGGTGTTGGGGAGACTGTTATAGAGGAAAAGACCAAGGATAGAGCGATGTGGTACAGTGGTGATAACTGCGAGTTATGGCGAGTGGGTGGAGTGCCATTTTACTGACTGATACCTATTGGGGAAGTAGCTTTTGAACCATAGAAGGGTGGGCTGGGGTAGACCTAATGTGGATATTTGAAGTAGAAGTTTACAGCAACAAATTGTGTTGAGGGCTTTAGACAAGTATAGAATGGGGGGGCTAGTTTGTCATTATCTCTAACTTTATTGACAGCATCTGTAAGGGGTGGAAGTGCAATGTTAGTACTATGGGAGTTATGGAAGATGTGTTGTGTGAGGGATACTTCTTCCTACATGAGATACTTTAACAATTGTTTTTGAGTACATTTTTCAAGTATTTCAGAGATGGTGAGTTTATCCTAATGGTTAAGGTCTTCACCTCATACTCACAAAGTACACAATTTGCTTCTGACCTCAGGTTATTGGTTAAGCTTAAACTGGCCCTTCAGGGCAATTAGCCTGCTATTCTCCTGTGAACTTAAGATTACTATTAGGCATGACATTAGTGATGTCTGTTGAATTTCCTCCTTTGTGTAAAAAGATAATGCGTGAATTTTTCCAAAGAAACGCAACGTGGGATTCCTGTATTGACCTATTTATAAGGACTGAGACAGGACAGGTAATACTGTTTGCTGCTATTTTAAGGTACTCAGCTGGAAGGTCATCAGGTTAAGGTGAGCAAAGTTTGAGTTTAGGAGTTTTGTTATTTAGCAGGAGAGCACAGGTTTGAAGGTGAAAGTGGACATAGTGATATGTGGCTGTTGGGGCAGGATTGGGATTGCATGTGGACGTCCTTGGGTAGGAACGCCATACTTTCCATGAAGTAAGAGATGGATTCTATTGCAGGTTTGAGTGATACGTTATTGGTAGGGGGATTAGGGTTGGATTTTTGACCAGGATGTAAGATTTCTTTAATAGGTGACCAGAATTGTTAAGGGTTGTATCGACTATTGGTCTGAATGTTGTATTGCAGTTTTTTTATTTATTTGCTTTTTAGCACAGATGTGGAACATTCTGAAGTTTAGATACTGCGATGTTTCATATTTCTGTTACTCTTTATATGCTCTTTCTTTGTCCTGCTTTAACATTCTATTCTTTTAATAGCCAAACTGCATTATTTATCTTTAGTCTCTTCCTTCTAAGAGGTGCAAGGCTATTTAGGGAAGCTGCAGCAAATTCATTTACAACATCATCTAATGGGAGGACTTTTTCGATATTCCACTTAATAGATGATAGTGCAGTAATGAATGTGTCTGGGATAAACTTGGGCAGGTTGTATGTTCTTTTATAAACATGTTATTTACGTGGATGTGTGAGTTGTCTGGTTTAATTTTTTCAAATCTTCTGGGATTCTAATACCATTATGGGAATGGACCCCATTTCAGTCTTGTATATGAGACATTGTAATCGTAATGTGTAGCAATTTCAATGATCATTGCTACTTTAGTCTTTTTCATGAACCACTATATCTGTTGTTCTCACATCTACTCATGGCCGAAGTTAGCATTTTGGGGGCCCCCAAGCAAGTGTCAAGTTGGGGCGCCAGACACTTTCAGACTAAGTGTCACTCTTCACTGTCATCCATTCTAAACAACCTTTTAGTTTATACAGCAGACTTTTAGGAGTAGTATACATATATAGAACTGTTAAAACAGTGCTCTTACAATTTGACAGGCCAGTGCATCATATTACATTGGTCCATTTCACAGATTAACATTGACAGTGACTGGCATTTAGTTGCAGTGATGGCACGTTACAGCAGCACTATGTACAGGGCTGTCCTACATTCAAGTGATAACATAGGCAGAAGACCCCCATGGTACCCCTCACTACTTTAATTTATTTAAAATTTGTTTACCGGGAAAGTCCGACTTTGTGTTATGCAACCTTTTTTATTTAATGATGGCTTCTACAATGATTAAGAAAACAAAGTCATTGTTGCTGTTCAAATTTCCTTTCCTTTCCATTCTTTCAAAACATTTACCTGGCCAAGGTAACAAAGCAATAATTGTGTAGATGTCGTAGGGTTGTAAGTGCTCTGTGGTGCATTTCAGAGCATTTTCAAACCTTTTGATCCTGTGGTAGCTTGATCAAAAATCATCAGGAAGAAAAAAAGTCAGCCTTATTTTTTTTTTTTTTTTTGTCAGGGAAGACACAAGTTCATAGGTTGGTACCAGGCTGTTGGCCCTAGGGCCTATACAAGCCTAGCCATAACAATTCCATGGCTATTTCTTCCCACCAGGCTTAATGTTGAAAGTTGACAAAAACAGTACCTCGTAATAAGCTAACAAAAATAAATCTTTTAAATGTTACATAAATATTTTCTGGGAATACTGCCTACATCCCTACCTCTTACACCAAAAAAACACCAGTCACTGTCTGTCAATCCCCCTGATATTAAGACTGCGATAAAAGCAGAGGTTCAAATGTTCACAAGTGACTGCTGTCATACATGTACCTAGTATGCTTCCACACTTCTTAGCCCTGCCCACAAAGGTAATCACATGTATATGTGCCTGATATGCAATTGTGAGGAAAGTGCAAAAATAATGATCACAGCAATGTATTCCACCTTGCTGTTCATTGAGTGTATAATGGCCCTACACAAGCTATAGTAATCTTCTTTGCTTAGAGGTTTGTGAGAAAAGTAAAATAAACAATAACTACACTTTATCCAGCTCAAGGCAAGCTACAATGACTTCCTATACACACTTCTGAAGTTTGCTTGTGTGGAAAATTAAAGTAATGATCACACCATCCTCCACTCCCCACATAAGGTCCAACAACCTACTGTACATACCTATGACAAGGGATGGTTTTAGAATAGGTAAGGCAGTTGAGGGTAGTGTTCACCACCAAGTTCATGTCAAAATGCATTTATACAGTTTGGAGTGTAAGGGCCACCAGACCCCTAGAAGTTCTAAAGGCCTGAATGTTCTGTGATGTACTTTATGCCTTCTTTTTGAAAGATAAATACTTGTTAATTGCATTTGTTTTACTGTTACCCAGAAGAGTTATGTGTGTGCCTAGAACTACTGTGTGTGTGCACAGATAAAAATCAGTGATATTTTTGTACGTGCATACACACACACACACACACACACACACACACACACACACACACACACACACACACACACACACACACACACACACACACACACACACTATGTATTAACCTTCAGGGACATTGGTGAAATGATGCTAGCTCACATACTACGTTACTCTGGGGTGCTGGAGGAAACCAGAGTGCACAGACAGATACACACAGAGCCAGGGATGGTGTGCGAACTCTACATAGAAAAGGCTACAGCCAAGAAATCATCCTGAGAAAAGTATCATAAAATAACAATGTTACGCATGATGACATGACAGCAATGAGCAGGTGCTTTCACACACCCCTCTTCTTGCAAAACCACCAAAGATAGTCACCTATCATGTGCTAAGTCTGCATTTATGATGGCAAGTGAACAAAATTGTGGCCAACTTCTTTTAAATGCAATGTAACAGCACCCCCATACATAAGTATAATGGTGTGCCATTAATACTTTCTGACTTGTTGCTCTTACACTGCACCCTGCACTAGTAATGCCACACCAGATTAGTGACCGTTATTCAACAGTGGTCATGAGCAATGCATACCTGTCACGGTCGTTGACTTCATAGAGTATCCCTGATTGCTTTATTGAATCGATGCACTAGAGCTGCTCCCTATTTTTCTTCAAATAATCGCACTACGAATAAAAGACAGGTTGGTAACATGGGTTGCTCTCCCAGGATATTTTTTAAATATTCTAATAATATACAACATTATTGTAATGTTATTAGAAAAAATTGGCCTGCTCTTTTAGCAGATGAAAATGTAAGATGGATATTGGGAGATTATCCCTCCTTTACATTCAGGAATAACATGTCACTTAAAAGGCTTCTATGTTATGGCCCAAGGTCTGTATGTCCCATACCCTCAGGGAATATTGGTACCCTTCCCTGTTATAACTGTAAAGCTTGCTCTGCTATTTCTCCAGATCCCTGTTTTACACACCCTGTCACCGGACGTGTTTTTACACCTAGATTTGTGGCAACATGTAGGAGTAGGAACTTAGTTTATCTTGCTACATGTTGTTCCTGTAATGGTTTTTACATTGGTAAGTGTTAAAAAAATATGTATTAATGTATATGTTTAGTGCTTATTAAGAAATAAGAAAGATATAATGCATTTTATTCTATTAATGCTATGACAAGAAAAATAAATTCATATGAAACTGTAAGAAGCTTTTAAAAACTGCAGTGTGCCTTTTTGCAAGTTGGCCTCTGACCCCAGCAGCTGCTAGCTCAGCAAGAATTAATGTTTATGCTTCTCACAAGTGATTATCTGCTGGGTCAGGAAATTAAATGTGTGAAATAATGAGAATCTTTTGCTCTTTTCTGTCTGAGCAATCAACTTTGTATATGTTACTAGATAACGCACCGGTTGCAAGGAGGAAGTGATAACATGTAACAAGAAAAATGTATTGAGAACTGTATCTACTATTATGTTCGAATTAATTTAGAACCTTGAGTGGAAACTTTTGTAAAAGGGTATTGTAACTAACCAGGTGGCTAGCAAGGCCACGTTGTTTACTAGAAAAGTTTTTAAGCAAAATGTAGTATCAGCATTTTAGATGAATAGAATATTGTAAGCTAAAGTAATGTATAACCCCTTGTGACTGACTATGTCAACCTGGTGGGTTAATACTAGTAAGAAATACTATAAAAGTTGTGTTCTTCCTGTTTCATTCAGACAAAATTCTGTACTTGTACGTTTTTTGCCTCCTGGTGTACACTAGTAAAGAACCTGAACCTGAACCTCCTGTGTATTGATCTTTTTATTACAGTATTTTTTCATTTAACAGATTGGTCCTTTGCATACCGGAATCCCTCAGAAGCTGCGGATCAGAGCGTAGCGATGGTCGAAGTCTGCATGCAGGAGAAGATACTGAAATGGTTCTTCTTGAGTGAAAAGACCTCCGACTGAATTGTCGTTTAAAGAGGCTGGCCACTTTCTGATCTGTGGCTGAAGAGCGGATCTCCACTGCGAACCATGACTGCTCAATACCGGAGGCTCAGATAGGGAGACCTTTTGCCTTTTTTCTGTTTTAGATCAGGGACTAGGTTACAGTAAATATTGCTTTTTTTTTTTGTCAGATTTGTCATACAGATCAGGGACAAGAAAAATTACTGTTTATTTGGTCATAGATCAGGGTAACAGAATAAGGTAGGCAGTTATTCTAGATAAACTGTAAAAGGAACTGAAGTTGTGGTACCACGTGGTAAAAGGGTTACGTAACATTTATTAACATGGGAAATCAGTGCACTAAAACATCGCAAGACCCGCCCCTAACCGAAGACGCAAAATATATGCAACTACAACGTGCAGATAATGTTAGATATTATGCAAAATGGGTTAACAAATATAAATTTGATGGGAAATTAGACAAATCTTCACTTGTTAAACTTCTTAAACAGCTTAAAAGTAATACAAAAGGTCAGGCAAAAAAACAACGGCAATTAGGCATTCCTCAGGCACACAGGTGGATTGAGGAAGCAAACCATAGGGAACAAAAGAGTAATAATTCAAAGGCATTGCTTTTAAACAAAGAATATAATAATATAGTAGTAGCTCCCCCCACTCCCTTTTTCAGGATATGAAGCGGGTGGACAAGCTGGTCCACCTCCGCGGTATCCTGATGTCTCAGTGAAACCGAAATTGTTTGTTAGAGATCCCATTAAAACTAGGTCCCGAACACATAAAACACAGGGGGACATAGAATCGTATCAAATGGAGAGAAATTTACAAGCTGAGAGTGAGGAAGAAATATGTCCACTTATAGAGGTACCAAATCCTCAGGCAGGACAGGTTGGACAGGACCCAACCCTCTTGGTATATAGGCCGTGGACACCGGAGGATATCCGGAAGGCTACTAAGGGAATTCCCCATCCAAAAGTTAATTTTACAAAATTCCTAGAAGATTTACAAGGCATGAGGTTAAGTTACCACTTAAATGGGGAAGAAGTAAAAAAAGTAGTTAAACAAATTGTAGGTCCAGATTGGCACATGATTTGTGGCACCTGGAATCCTCGTAATGCAGAATTTAAGCCACTCCCACATAGTGACGCAGAACTTGACAATAGAGTAAAAGGCCTTACAGACCGAATCTCTGAGAAATGGAAACCTAGAGCAGACTGGACTTGTATTAATCAATGCATACAGCAAGAAAATAAAACAGTAGATGGGTACTATGCCAGATTATTAGAGTGCTTTAACAATCATAGTGGCATGACAGTTCCTAAAAATCAAACAAATGATTCCCCGTATGAACAACAATTAAAAAATGCATTTTTAAAAGGTTGCATCGCACCTATTACTAGCTTCATTATGAAGCATATGATAGATCATCGAACAAGTAGGTTACAAGCCTTACTTAAATATGCTAGACATGCAGAAAGACATTTTAGTAGCAAAAAGAAAAAGAAAGCGCAAGTCTTCACTGCTGAAGACGGAGCTGAAGTTTATGTATTACAGTCTGGTAAAAAGGGTAAGAAAAATGCACAGGGAAATAAACAGTCTGACAAGCGGTCAGAGGACTTTGAAAAAAGAAAAAAGAGAGGTGAATGCTTTAAGTGCGGGAAGAAAGGACATCTAGCTAGGGATTGCAAACAAAATAAGAAGGTAACCACAGAGGATAAGAGAGATGAGGACTGACTATATGATGGTGAAGATACACCATACGAGAGTCAGAAATCATCGGGAAAAGACAATAAAGAGAGGACAAATGTAAATGTGATAGAAGGAGTAGAGAAAGTGTAAGTAGACATGAAGGATAAAAAAATGAGGTTTTAGATTTAGCATTATTGAGCCTAGAGCTCTACCTAGCTGACACAAAACCAGAAGTTACACTTCTGGTGGATGGGAAGGAAGTTAAATTCCTGTGTGATTCAGGAGCATCACGGACTCTGATACACCTCTCCAAGTTACCGGAACATTCAAAATCACCTGATTATATATTAGTGAAAGCTGCAAATGGACAGCTATACCGGGAACCACATTCCCATGATATAGCAATAACTGACCCGGGATTACTCAAAGGAGTAAAATTGTTGTTTCTGCAAAATGTCCAGTGAACCTATTAGGTAGGGACCTTATGCAGATATCTGGCGTAGCAGTAGTTCCGACTATGCAGGGTATGGAAACACAGCGACAAATGGATACTTTTGTGGTGCGACCGGAGGGTGAAACTTTTTACTGGTACAGCCAGGGCTTAGTTACGACTGGTCCAGGGGCAGTGACCGAGGAACTGATGAACGTAGCCATCAGTAAATCCCCCTCCCTTGACACTGACAGACAGCATTTGTTGCATTGCACTTTGTATTACTGTAGCACACCAGGACCTGATAAGAAATATGAGCAAGAATTGTTCAGAAATCGTGCAAACAGATTAGTGTTACGTAATCTGTACTGGGATACTGAGGAAAACAGTGTTGTTAGCTGTTCATTATCTCAAACATTCCTTGCACTATACAAATCTAATTGATTACCACATGTCAGTTTAACTAAAAACAAAAATGTAAAATGGGCAGACCTAGGAAAAAAGGTAACGAGATGGGAAAAAACAAACTGATTTAGAATTATCAGAGCAGGGAATACAGAAACAAAAACTAAATTGGCTGACACAGGCACACCCAGCTGTACACTTGCAGTCTAGCGAGGACAGCTGATTAGCATTTTTATTAGAAGAAGAGGAGAAAGCCTTATGTAACATACCAAAAATTCTTTGGTCAACAGGCAAGTCAGATGTAGGACTTATTCGAACAGCAGGACCAGTTACTATTACACCAAAGTCAGCATTCAGACCACAGAAGAGACAATATCCTTTGAGAAAGGATGCAGAGATAGGAATCAAACCTATAATAGCAGCATTACTTAGAGAAGGAGTACTGGTAGAATCTCCTGATTCACCATGTAATACACCCCTATTTCCTGTTAAAAAGGCAAATGGGGAATGGCGAATGGTTCAGGATTTACAAGCTGTAAATAATGCAGTAATACCTAGAGCACCTACGGTGCCAGATCCACACACTTTGTTAAATGATTTGAAACCTCACCAGAAATCTGTGGTAGATATCAGCAATGCTTTTTTTTCAATACCTATACATCCTGATAGCCAATATTGGTTTGCATTTACATTTCAGGGAAAGAGGTATACCTATACTCGACTACCACAGTGATATTGTGAGAGTCCAACAATATTCGCACAAGAAATGGCTAGTAATTTGGTGGGATTCACCCCACCGGGGGGTAGTCAAATTCTACTTTATGTAGACGACATCTTGCTAGCAGCCCCCACCCAGCAGCAATGCAGGGAGGATACCATAGCACTGTTACAATTCTTAGCAACACAGGGACACAAAGTAAACAAAAGCAAACTACAGCTTTGGAGAAAACAGGTTAGATACCTAGGATATGTAATATCCAAAGAAGGTAGAATACTAGATGAGGATAGAAAAACAGCGATTTTACAAGCACCCAAACCAGCGACCAAGAAGGAAATGATGTCCTTCCTGGGAACAACTAACTTCTGACGGAGTTGGATACCAAACTATGCTTTGGAATCTGCTCCACTGACTGACCTCATATACAAAAAGCCGATGGCAGCACAGAATTTATTACAATGGACACCTGAAGCAGAAATGGCTTTCTGCAGGTTGAAGCAATTAATAGCTTCTTCATTAGTTCTAGGATTACCAAACTATTATAAACGTTTCTTTCAAACTGTAGACTGTAAGCAAGGATATATGACATGAGTGTTGACACAACAACATGGGGATAAGCAACGCCCCATAGCTTACTATTCATCACAGTTAGACCCAGTGGCGCGATCCTTGCCCCACTGTGTGCAAGCAGTGGTTGCAGCTGCAATGGCAGTACAGGCTTCAGCCTCAGTGGTGTTATTCCACCCTCTCACATCGAGCGTGCCTCATGCAGTCACGACAATTTTACTGCAAGAAAAGGTAGCTTATCTTTCTCCTGCTAGACACCTTTCCTGTATGACTATACTGAAGAGCCAACCTCATATGACAATTAAATGATGCACGACATTAAATCCATCAACTTTGCTCCCAACTCCTGCGGATGGCACACCACACAGTTGCCTGCAGGAAATTGAGCAAAAAACATTACTCAGACAAGATCTCACGGATATTCCCTTGGATAAGGCCGAGGTGACATATTACATGGATGGCTCATGCAGAAGGGACCCTACAGGGAAAAATCTAGTGGGGTATGCAATAGTTATAGACACTGAAACCTTAAAAGCCCAATCCTTACCACATAACTTGTCTGCACAAGCAGCAGAATTGATTGCCTTAACACGAGCTTGAACCTTAGCAAAAGACAAATGTGTAAACATATCTATTGACAGTCAGTATGCTTTTTCTACTGTACATGTTTTTGCACAGTAGTGGAAAAATAGAGGGATGATAACATCTAGTGGTAAACCAATTAATCATGCACAATTTATTTTAGAATTGTTAAAATCTATTCAGTTACCTACTAAAGTAGCTATTTGCAAATGCGTAGCTCATACGAAACAGCAGGACAGAATTTCAAAAGGTAATGCGAGAGCTGATGCAGCTGCGAAGCAAGCAGCTTCAGACTCAGAAACTTTACTTTTAGACAAGGAATTACAACCCTCTGAAATTTTAGACCTAGAAATGTTAAAAACAATGCAGACACTTACTACAAAAGCAGAGAAACAAAAATGGGAAAAACGAGGAGCAATCCTTGAAAACGAGCTGTACATCTGCAAAGAGAAAAAAAACAATTTTGCCGTCTAATTTGTTTAGATATGCAGCTTTGTTGAGCCATGGGCAGTGCCATGTCTCAACAGGGGGGATGGTACAGTTAGTAAACCGAATATTCCAAACATATGGATTCACAAATTACATAAAGAAATTTTGTGCGGCATGTCATATTTGTAACAAACATCATGCACAAGGGGCATTTAAACCTAAACAAGGAAGTTTTCCTACACCGCCATATCCGTTCCATACTATTTGTATGGATTTTATAGAATTGAACAAATGTGATAATAAAAGGTATTGCCTTGTCATTGTAAATATGTTTTCCAAATGGGTGGAAGCCTTTCCAACTAAAAACCTGGATGCAACAACAGTGGCAAAAGCTCTCATAAAGGAGATTATTCCTAGATTTGGCATACCGGAAAGGATCTATAGTGACAATGGTACACATTTTGTGAATCAGACCATACAGCAATTGGGACGCTTCTTTGGGATTTCCCTTAAGAACCATTGTGCTTATCACCCTCAGTCTGCAGGACTGGTGGAGAGGCACAATGGAGTCCTTAAGAACAAACTTAAAAAGTTAGTCAGCGAAACACAGAAGAACTGGGTGCACTGTCTGCCTCTGGCGCTGCTGAGTATGCGAACAATTCCAAATGCAAAGGGTTTAACTCCTTTTGAAATGGTGTTTGGGAGAGCATATTACGTACCTCAGTGGAAAGCTCTCATGCCTGCAGGCCAGGAGGCTGATAGTTCACTAGCTAGTTATATGAGAAAACTGTTAACAAATAAATATCTCTTGCAGTTTAACTCTTTTTCAGATAAAGAACAGACCAGACCATTGAAAGCGATTCTAGCCCCGGGGTCCTGGATCGGGGTGAAGGTAACAAAGAGGAAGAATTGGGCAAGCCCGAAGTGGGAAGGACCATACCAGGTACTGCTGGCCATGCCTACTGCAGTCAAAATAGCCGAAAGGTCATCTTGGATCCATTTGATACACTGTAAACCGGTAAAGAACTTTCATCTTGATAAAAACATTGTAACTGTTACGCAACAAGAACAAAATGGCCAAAGATAAGAATTCAGACCAACCTCAAAAATGTTGCATAATCATATTATTGAACGTACACTTGTTGACTGTACTTTTGACAATTTTCTTTTTGTTGTGGTTTTTTCATTTCTCAACCACACAAGTAAAACTAAATAAACGTGATGAGACATCCATAGACTGGCATCCAAACTTTAACACATACCTAGCAATTAAACGTGTATATGCTGAGACTATAAACATTTCAAACTGCTGGGTTTGTACAGCTATACCAACAGCATATGGAGGACTACTAATGTCCGCTGTTCCTTTAGGGATCAATGAGACTTGGGAAAATTTGCTTTTTGACACAGAAACTGTGAGATCACAGGATAAAATAGCATTGTATTTACCTGTTACACAAAAAGGGATTGTGTGTTTTTTCAAGAATGATACTCTCCAGGTGGGCTGGAGTAACTGTAACATAACAATATCTTATAAATGTTATATTAAGACTAAAAGTGGGGGTACTGTTTGCAATACTAACTATGATTCATATTTGAACTCAATAAAAACGACATTAAATGAAGTACAAAAAAATCCTGTTTTGATTAAACAATTGTCAATCATAAATAAGAAAATGTTTCATGCAGGGTTGGTGCGTATTAGCACTAAAGTTAAAAACTGTTATTTTGTGTGTGAAAAAAAGGCATACAAATGGCTACCTGAGAATTGGTCCGGCAGTTGTTTTTTGGGGTACCTGGTTCCGGCCATACGACACACTGCGGAATTACCTCTGGGTAAAATACGGGACGTGAGAGATGTTTCCAAAAAAAAACCAAAGATCCAATCAAAAAACCTGTGAATCCAGTAGGGCGAGTTAAAGCAGGTTGGAAAGACCATAATTCCGTAAAGGACAAAGACAAATTGACTCATATGGACTTGAGTGACAATGTTATATCTTGGGCAGGTATACTCCCAGCGTATGGTGCAGTCAAAACGATTTGGAAGCTGAGAAAACTGTTGAAACTTCTCAAAGTAATGAGTAATGCAACTTTTTCTGCTCTTGAATTAGTGACTGATGAACTGAATGCCATGAGAACTGTTGTGTTGCAAAATCGGATGGCTCTTGACTTCACCCTAGCGGCGAGAGGTGGTACGTGTGAGCTTATCAAAGAAGAATGCTGTGTGTACATACCAGATAATATACATAAAATTAATAACCATCTGGAGGTAATTCAGCAAGTGTTGGCCATGACCAAACCAGGCCCAAACCCTCTGACGGATTTTTTCCAGAATCTGTTTGGGGGGTGGGGTTCCATCCTAATAAATATTCTGATTGCCATTTGTGTGGGTTTACTCCTATAAGGAGCATGTGTTTGTTGTGAAATCCCCCGCATGAAAAGATTAATTAAAGATTTTATAGATATGTCTGTCTCTAAAACCTTGTATCAAGACATTGAACTTGAGGAATTCGTTCCAAATGAAATTTTCCTTGAAGTCTAAACTGAATGACTCTCTTAACTGCAAGTCCCAAGTGAAAGAGGTTAAGAGAAGAAATAAAAATCATTTAAACTTCTGAAAATAAAATAAAAAGTATTAACAGGGGGGAAAATGTTAAAAAAATATGTATTAATGTATATGTTTAGTGCTTATTAAGAAATAAGAAAGATATAATGCATTTTATTCTATTAATGTTATGACAAGAAAAATAAATTCATATGACACTGCAAGAAGCTTTTAAAAACTGCAGTGTGCCTTTTTGCAAGTTGGCCTCTGACCCCAGCAGCTGCTAGCTCAGCAAGAATTAATGTTTATGCTTCTCACAAGTGATTATCTGCTGGGTCAGGAAATTAAATGTGTGAAATAATGAGAATCTTCTGCTCTTTTCCGCCTGAGCAATCAACCTTGTATATGTTGCTAGATAACGCACCGGCTGCAAGGAGGAAGTGATAACATGTAACAAGGAAAATGTATTGAGAACTGTATCTACTATTATGTTCGAATTAATTTAGAACCTTGAATGGAAACTTTTGTAAAAGGGTATTGTAACTAACCAGGTGGCTAGCAAGGCCACGTTGTTTACTAGAAACGTTTTTAAGCAAAATATAGTATCAGCATTTTAGATGAATAGAATATTGTAAGCTAAAGTAATGTAAAACCCCTTGTGACTGACTATGTCAGCCTGGTGGGTTAATACTAGTAAGAAATACTATAAAAGTTGTGTTCTTCCTGTTTCATTCAGACAAAATTCTGTACTTGTACGTTTTTTGCCTCCTGGTGTACACTAGTAAAGAACCTGAATCTGAACCTCCTGTGTATTGATCTTTTTATTACAGTATTTTTTCATTTAACAGTAAGATCACATGCCAGCTGAGGGAAAGAATTCTTGATAATTTAGGAAACATATGCAATCAGGTTATAACTAATGCCCTAGCTAATCATGCCTTATCTAATCCAGGCCATAGTACTTTTTTGTTTAGGGTTCTGCAAGTGTGGCATCCCAGCAGAAGAAGAGGTGATTTTAACAACACTGTTGAATTGTGTGAACTAAAGTGGATTGTCTCTATAAGGGCTTATGAACATCTAGGCCTTAATAGTGGCACTTCCCTTAAACCTGCCTTATTAGGCAGAAGATGATGTAAGATGATTTTTATCTTTTAATTAGTTTAAAACTTAGCAAAAAATATAGGTATCGGAGCGAAACACAGCTATAATCACTCAAGCACATCCAAAGACTACAGCAGATTCAATGTAAATCTTTTATTTAACCATCAGGCAAATCCGGTGATAAAAGATTTACATCGAATCTGCTGTGGTCTTTGGATGTGCTTGAGTGATTACAGCTGTGTTTCGCTCCGATACCTATATTTTTTTTGCTAAGTTATATTGCCAGATTGTGTGGGGTGTACGGAGCATTTACTCTCTGTGAATTTTTATTTATTCTTTTTGTTTTAATTGGTTCAGTTTTAGTTGCTTCTTACAGACTGGCTGAATACGTTTTTAAAATTTGTATTTTTATTTTCATTTTGTATTTGGTCTGATGAAGCGGTAGCCCCGCGAAAGCGCTAACCTTTTTCCAATAAACTGTTTGCTGTTTTACATATCTTCTGAACATTTCTTTGGCTGGACCATGGTGGTTTGACTCACTTATACTTATTTCTGGAATTGCTGCTTTGTTTTGTGAGTCTCCTTTATCACTTGGGATAGCTAATATATATATTTTTCACCATGTTATCTAGCTCAGCTTTGACTCTGTTCTGCATAGCTATTGGAACTTTCCAAGATGGTCTGACAACTTGACTGACCTCTGGGTCTAACTTCATGGAGTACATAACTGGTAGATTTGCCTAGTTTGACTTTGAAAAGATCAGCATAGCTACTGAAGATAGACTGGGTGAAATTAGAACAGTGGTCTTTCAAGCTAACATGATGGACTTCCTTATTAAATGAAAGCAGTTCCATTTTCAAACTGTCTCTGAGGCCTAATAATGTTGACCACATAAAATTGCAAGTCATAGCTGTTCCCAGCAGAGTAACATGAAAGCACTACTGAACCTTCGGTTTGAATTTCTTCACCACCATAAGCAACAAGCTTTGCACACTTTGCCATATTAAGCTTCTCACCAGCACATACTCTAGTAAATGTTTCTGCTGACATAATATTGCACTTTGAACCTGTATCAACTTTGAGATCTATGGGTCTTCCATTTATCCAAACGGTACAAAATATTTCATTCTTTGCCTATAAATCTACTGCGTTGACTGTTTCCTTAAGCACAGGCACACCATCTACATAAAAAGTAGGGTCACAGCTTTCTAACTGATCAATTTGTCTCTTTGAATGTTCTATTTTATTAAAAGAATATGTCTTATTTGATTTATAAATCCTTTTGAAATTATCCCACTTATTGCATTTGTGGCATTGCTGACCAAAAGCTAAGCACTTTTCTCTTTCAGATGCATGATTTCCACCACAGTTATGACAGTTAGCAATGAAACTGGGTGGGGACCCATATTTTGAATTTGGTGACTCTCTCTTGTGCTTCACTGAGACTGTGTGAACTCTGGAATTTGCTAGAAAGGTAATGTGGTTTTCCTGTGACTGTTGCAGGGGTTACAGTTGCAGCTATGTGCTTGGGCCTGTTTCTCTTAGCCGCATACTGCATACTATCAACATTAGCTCTAGAAGATACTGGAAGCATGCATTTCTCATTTGTAAGCATATCTGTGTACTTCTCTGTGAGCTTGTATATCTGACAAATCTCAATGGCCTTATTCAAAATTAAATCACTGTCATGAAGCATTTTTCTCACAGTATCATCTTTGATACCACACACAAGTCTTCCTTTTATCAACTCATCTTTTAAATCACCAAATATGCACATTTTCTCCTTGTCAAATGTGCTGTAAAAGTTTCTCCAGGCTTTTGATCCCTTGTGTAAAATAAATGCCTTTCCATTATAGTATTTGTTTGGGGGTTATACATTTCTCTAAATTTACATTTTAAGCACCGGGGACTCAGCTGGTACCACTATATGGTGGTTTTTCCCCTCTCCTGCAAAGACAGTAGGTGCATACACAAATGAATGCTCTCTTTCTATGACTTCTGAACAAGTGAGATTAAGCAGAATAAATACCTTTGTACAATCATCTTCATCAGAAAATGCAGCTTGTATGAAAATATTGTACTCTTGCTGAAACACTCTCCAATTCTCTGCGATATTATTATCAAAGACAAGAGACCTGGTTTTCGGAATTCATCTGCCATGCCAACAAGTTGTGCCCAAACACATTGAAAATATGGCCGTTATAATGATATATGAACATGCACACATAGCCAGTACATGTAATAACAGTCAAATGCACAATAAACTCTTTGAAATACTACATTTTGTGAAATATGCTTTGAATGTCTGTATTTTGCAAAATAACAGTACTGTAATATTTCACAAACTTGTGAACACTTTATATACTTTGGATATCCGTTATAGCTTTAATTAATGTGAAAAAAAGTATGTACTATGAGCTACCTGGAAAAAATGCAGTTGTTTTCCTTATTTTATACATTTTATGCGATTCAGACTTTATTTCAAATATTTTCTGTAGTTATTTGAGTACTGTGATCAATATGTCACTGTTTCAGACATTTGGATCAACTATAAATTAATTTAGAGTGCTCTGAGTGCTTCATGTTATGTTTTGTGAATAAGAAATCATTTAAGTAAGCTTTGATACCTGAAATTCTTTTCAAACATTTTTTGCGAGTTATAGGTTCATAGGTTCATAGGTAGGTACTAGGCTATCAGCCCTGGGGCCTATACCAGCCCAGCCAAAAAGGTACCCTGGCTTTTGCCACCCAAGAAAATTATTTTCCTGTGCCCCTGTCAAGCAGAGCCACAGAGGTGATCCCTGGAGTGAATTTCCTATTTCCCATCCAATCATCAAGATTTTTCTTGAAGAGTGCTAATGAGGAGCTCTGTTTGACATAGATAGGTAGTCTGTTCAGAGTATGGGAAGTCTCTGGGACATGAATCTATCCCTCTGGCATGTTCTGTTTATTGTGGTGACAAGGTTTAGGTCCCTAGAGCGTGTAGCTCAGAGGAATTGGGATTTCTTTAAGTGGAGCATGTCCAACAGCTCTGGGTTTGACATAGCTTTGTATGTTAGGCAGAGATCACCTCTGAGTAGGCGATATGCAATGGAGTAAAGCTGGAGTTTTTTGAGACGGTCTCATGAGGGCATCTGTTTGAGGCTGGTAATCCTCTTTGTGAGGTATTTCTGCGGCCTTTCCAGTTGTTGTAGATGTCTTGTGAGGTACATACCAAAAGGGGCATTGTACTCTATAATGGGTCTAATGAGTGATGAGTAGAGGGGAACAATGACCTCTTTTTTTCTGGATGAGAAACCTTTTGTGATGAGGTGTTCCACGTAGAAGGATTTCCTGACTACTGTGGCGATGTGATTATCAAAGGAGAGATTACTGTCCACATGTGTCCCAAGGTCTCTTATCACACTTTCGGTGTTAAGTATACTACCGCCTATGTTGTAGCTCATGGGTACAGAGTTTTTACCAAAGGGGATGACAATGCACTTTTTGGCACTCAGCTTGAGGCCATGGCTTTGACACCAGGCATCTGTCTCAGTGAGGCCCTTTTGTAGGATGTCCACATCGTTAGGAGTTTCGATTATGGCTCCTAGTTTGCAGTCATCTGCGAACTTCATTAGCCAAAGACCTCCTGTGTTAGCCTGTACTTCAGAGAAGTAGATACCAAACAGGAGAGGACCCAGGACTGAACCCTGTGGTACTCCACTTGTCTCTGGTCTGAAGTCAGATTTGGAGTCTGCTACTTTCATGGTGTGGGTTCTGTCAGTGAGCCAGTTGGCAACCCATCTTGTGACATAGGGATTTATACCTAGTTTAGTGAGTTTATCTATAATTCCAGAGTGGGAGATGGTGTCAAAAGCCTTGGCAAGATCTAGATAGGCTGTGTGAACCACCTTACCCTTGTCTACAGCTTTGGTGACTGCTTCATAGAAGTCTATCAGGTTTAGGAGACATGATCTGCCTTTTACAAACCCAAACTGGGTGGGATCCAGAGTTTGGAGATTACCAATGTCTTTGTTTATAAGTTCCATTATGATACGTTCCATAGCCTTGCAGACCAGGCTCGTCAGGCTAATGGGGCGGTAGTTTCCGGGGTCCGTGGTGGCTACCCCCTTGTGGAGTGGGATAACCACTGCTGTGCACCATTCAGCAGGCACAAAGCCTGAGGTGAGGCTATGATTGAACATGGTACTTAGGTGGGGGTGCCAGTTCGTTCTGTAGTTCATGTAGAACGCAGCCTGGGATGCTGTCTGGTCCCATGGATGTTGTCTTCTTGGCTTTGAAGAGTGTGGTTTTTACCTGTGCAGCCGTGATTACAGGAACTTTGCATTCTTCCGGTATAGAGATGGGCTCTTTAGGGGGTGAGAGGGGGGTAAAGTTAGCACTGAACCTATCTGCCAGGATGTTGACAATATCAGTTGGGTCTGTATATTTAATTCCATTGTGCTGTAACTCAGAGCAGATATGAGTGTTGCCATTGAGATTCTTGACATAGCTATAGAATGCTTTGTGGTTGTCTTTAGAATCAGTGGTGATTTTGTTTTTGTAACTAGCTTTGGAGGATTTTATCAGGGATCGCAGCTTCTTACTGAGGCTGACCAGGGAGCTCCTCCACTCGTGGGATTTTACTCTCTTTTGCAAGAGTTTCTTCCTTCTGTTGTACAGTTTGTTTATGACAGGGGACCACCAGATCGGCTTCCTTTTTTTGGAGGATAGCGTCTTGGTTTTGTTTGGAATAGCATGATCCATACACTCATGTAAGTGCTTATAAAGTGCAATTGTGTAGGATTCAGTAGTCGTAACTGTATTGTCCATCTGCATGGGTGTCATGAAGTTCATCACTTCTGTCTTAAGAAGCATGAAGTTGACTTTGGAGAAATGTTTTACCATGGCTTCCTTAATGGGGGGTGGGGGCAGGATGTAGATATCTAGGGTAATTAGCTTATGGTCAGATCGGACCAATGAGGTGCTGACTTCAGTGTAGAACACTGGTCACTCATATTGGTAATGACTAGATCTAGGATATTGTTTCCCCTGGTGGGGGTGTGGATAAGTTGATCCAGGCCATTAGAGTTTATGAATTCCAGAAAGCATTGAGTGAAGGAGTTGGTACATGAGTATTTTTCTCAGTTAATGGTGGGGTAGTTGAAATCGCCCATTATTAGGGTGTTTGGTTGAACCCTAATATTTTCCAGTACATCAAGAACCTATGAACCTAACCTCAACACAGAAATAAATAGGACGTGCTGGAGGGACAGATTCATAACCCAGAGGCTCCCTACACTCTGGAACAGAATCCCAGTCCATGTTAGGCAGAGCCCCTCACTGACTCTCTTCAAGAGAAACCTTGACGAGTGGATGGGAGATCGTAGGTTTACCCCGGGGGTCATCTCTGTGTCACTACTAGACAGAAGCACAGTAAACTAAACCCTAAATGGGCATAGTATTCTCATTCCAAGGGGTAGCGAAAGCCACACACACTCTGGCTAGGCTTGTAAATGCCCTAGGGCAGATAGCCTAGTATGAACCTATGAACCTATAACCTCAAGAAAAGAGGAGTGGGAACCCTGGGGCATGGTGGGTGATCTGTAGCAAGCTACAATTTGGATTGAAGTTTTGCCCAGAGTTAGTTGCACTTGGATAACCTCGGCTGCATTATGCTGAGCAACTAGCCTGGAGGTGTGGATATCCTAAATGAATATGGACACACCTCCGCCTTTGGTGTTCCGGTCCAGGTTACATGGCCGAAAAGTGTGGTTTGAGTTATATCCTGGTAGTGCAGGGGTGCTCTCTGGAGCCTTGAACCAGGTCTCAGTTACTGCACAGATATCGATGTTCTCCATTTTAAGGAATGCCTCGAGTGAGTGCATTTTGAGATTTAGACTTCTAGCATTGAGTAGCATCACCCTCAGTTTTTGCTTGCCTGTTCCTGTTACAGTGGTGAATTTGTCATTTGAACCTTGCCTAAAAAAGGCACTATAGGGGTGGCAAGAACCTTAGCCGGTATCCGGAATCCCAGGGGTGACAGGTGCAGGCCATATCTGGCAAAGCATTGTGGTCTGTCGACCATGTCATCCCAGGCAGACAGATACTGGATCCCTTTAGAATGGCACCAGAAGCTTAGCCAATTGTTGAAGTCAATCATTTGTCCTTGTACTGCGGCATCATTCTGGGTGATGGCAGAATGCTACTCAGGGCTAGGGTCATACCTGCCTGGGCTACAAGATCGGAGAGCTCTTCCATGTCTCTTTTCATGTAGTCCAGGGAGGTACATCTCAGGACGTTCCCACCAACATGGACAATGACAGATTCATATTTGTACTTGCTGTGGAGTGACCTGAGTGCATGGGTTATGTGGCAGATCCTGGCACCTGACAGGCAGCTGACAGTAACCTTCTCCTTGTTTAGCCTGGTAAGTGGGACTTCAGTTTGCCTGACTATAGAGTCACCTATGACTAGTGTATTAGGTGCATTGTTTTGTCTTATTGGCTGTGGTTGAGTGGCACACTGAGTCTGTGGGCTATATGTCATTTGGGTTGTGTTGGGGGGTGGAGGTTGCTTGCATTTCTGCTTTGGAGGTTTCTGTTGCTTGAGCAGATTATTATTGAGAGCCTCCATGAATGTTTTTGTGTTTCTATGTGTGGATTTTGGTGGTGTAGATTTAGTGAGACTATGTGATGAGTGTGGTGTGATGCAAGTGTTAACCTTTTCCTCTTGACTGTCAAGTTCAGTCTTGATTGGAGAGAGCTTTACCTCCAGTTTGGCTAGATAAGTGCATCTTTCACAGGTTGTAGTGTTGGGTGGTAGGAGGAGAGGGTTGTCTGTGTACATGAGGCAATTTCTACATTGCCTCAAGATGCCCAGATTCATCAGATAGACAGGAGAGAACACTGGGAGCTGACCCTTGCACATGACTGAATAAAAAACTATTTTCCTCTAGAT
The DNA here is from genome assembly GCF_019279795.1 of Protopterus annectens. Lineage (NCBI taxonomy): Eukaryota > Metazoa > Chordata > Ceratodontiformes > Protopteridae > Protopterus > Protopterus annectens. Next base: position 1,844,754,409 of record NC_056729.1, on the reverse strand, counting down.
AAGTGAGGAAAGTGAGTACAAGAGCTGTTTTTCTCTAAGCAAGTGAGGAAAGTAAGCACCAAAATTGTTTTCCTCTAGGTAATGAGGAAGGTTGAGTGCTGTAGTAATTAGTAGGTTATTTAGTGCTTAACAAGTTCTGAACAAGTGCTGATCACAAATAAGCAAATTCAAGTGCTAAAAGGAAGAATCTGTATCTGGACTAAACTAGTTACAGGAAAGGGGGAAACAAGTGCAAATGCAGGCTTTTAAATCAGAAAGTTGAGAGAGATGGAAAAACTGCCCAAACGGCCAATAACTATAATTTCTGGGCCAGAACCACTCCTTATGTGGTAGATAGGTTACCTAGTGCTTACCACTCCCACTGATAAACTAGAAGGCTTCCCTCCAACACAGAAAGTTTGGGGGGGGGGCTCAGAAGCTTACATACAGTCCTGGATACAGCAAATCAAAATCTGGACTACACTAGTTACAAGAATTTTTTTTTATTTTTATATATATATATATATATATATATATATATATATATATATATATATATATATATATATATATATATATACAGAAAAGTAGCTAAAACAGCAGTCAAAACAATGATGGATGAGTATATTGGGAAAAAGATGCTAAGGACGAACCTGCCAGGTAACAGCAAAAGAGGAAGGCCTAAGATGAGGTTTACAGATGTGGTGAGAGAGGACATGCAGGCGGTTGGTGTGACAGAGCAAGATGCAGAGGACAGGAAAAAATGGAAACAGATGATCCGCTGTGGCGACCCCTAACAGGAGCAGCCGAAAGAAGAAGGAAAGGCATGCAGTAGGCATGATTCACTCCTCTATATTCCTCCATCTGTAACTGAGTGCCTTTGGTCCTGCATCTGGATCACATTCTGACACCATGTCGCTGGTCTTGCTTGTCAGGAAAAGAGAAATGGGGGTAGTTTGTTTATCTGCTTTATTATGTAGAAACACATCAGGATGGATAGCAGCAGTAAAAAATATAAACATCTTAACAGCTTACTACAAAATGGCAGTCAAGTTCACACATGCTCAGTATTTGTCCACTTGTGCAAGACCCTAGAAAGCTTCTTAAAGGCATACATACATATTAATATATAGTAGATATTCATGTTCACAGACAAGCATTTAATCCTTAAAGAAAGCAACACAGAATGTGAGAGATGTACATACACAATGTAACTGAAGGCAAACATCTCACATACAAACAAGGCTGTCAAGAACACACACACTATATCCACCACATATAGCGTCTTCCGCAGACAGAGCAACTTATGTTGAGGTACTAAAAAGCAATTGTCCCAAATTTATAAACCTCCTAAGCCTATAAATGGCATTTCCTATTCTCAGCAATCGCTAAAACACTCACCAAAAGCAACACCAAACAACACACATACGCCTATGCCCAGTGGAGACCCAACAGCAAAGTCCATAAGGCAAGCAAAGGTATTACCCAGAAGTCTTGTCGTAGGGGACTACATTGTATTACGCAGGACTCTTGTCACAGGGGACTACATTGTATTACCCAGGACTCTTGTCACAGGGGACTACATTGTATTACCCAGGACTCTTGTCACAGGGGACTACATTGTATTCCCCAGGACTCTTGTCGTAAGGGACTGCATTGTATTACCCAGGACTCTTGTCACAGGGGACTACATTGTATTACCCAGGACTCTTGTCACAGGGGACTACATTGTATTCCCCAGGACTCTTGTCACAGGGGACAACATTGTATTACCCAGGACTCTTGTCACAGGGGACTACACTGTAGATTTCCTTGGATTTTATTCAACCAAAGCGAACATATACAGAATATCCCCATGGGGACCGAAAGGTCTGAAGTGGAGCCATGTAATACCAAAGGAAGTGCAGGATCACAGCTTATTGGTGCGAGAGGGGACGCCGGCTATGAAAAGGACCTGCCTAGAGACACGTTTAACCCAGCTAACACTCCTAATGTGTTTAAAGAGGTAAACAGGGGAGGAACACATGGAGGTTTCAACGGAGACAAGCGTGACACACGCACACGCCATCCTGAAGTTAACAAAGGTACTGTAATTTCTACACGTAATTTAAAAGACTGGTTACACCAGAAAATTAACTTTAATGACTTTGCTAACGGAGCTCCAGAAAGAATTAACAACGCTCCCTACAAAGACAATTTAAATGAACTGTACAAACTGTTACACAAATATAGAGTGTTAAACATAGAGAATATGTATTTAAACGAATGTATCTCCCTGAACATTGTTCCTAAAGGGTTAAGGGTATTTAAATACCCTAACGATGTTATACCAGGGTCAGATTTTCATTTGAAACTTATTGATATTTTTAATAAATGTGGTTTAGAGATGTTGCATCTCATGGTTAGAGAAAATAATAGAATTCAGGAAGAAATTTTTAAAGAGATAGAGACCTTGGACAAAGTTATAACTAGTGACCTTATTTTTTCTGTTGAGGAGGAGAAAGCCAAATATTTTAGCGTGAGGAAAGAGATAGATAGGGATATAGACACTTTAGTGGAAAGGAAAATAAAAAAATGGAGAGAGATATATTGGAATACAAAAATAAAACAAGCTATCTTAACCCACCTGTTAGAAAGTATATGCAAGAAGCTTTACATTTTAATAAGTTTCACTACAAAGGTGATACTGAACCTTTAGTTATTATGCATCCCCAGGAAGAGGAAATTTTATATGATGAGGAATTCCCCCCATTGAGAAGATCCGAAAGAATTATGAATAAACAGGTAGCAAGGGAAGAGAATTTTCAATGGAGGGGGGAAGGAGGGGAAGAGGGAGATACTAAATATACCCTCTAATTTACCCACCACCCCCTCAGAATTTGATATTATCACAAGAGAAGGTAGTAAATGGACTTATTGCAATTTTAATATCTACAACTTTAGCCCTTTAGAACTTCAGAAGGGGCATTTTCATTTACTTTCCAAAGGACTGAAGTTCATACCATCCAGCAAGGAAGATCTCACTAAGGCTTTGCTGGAAATAAAACTTTTACTCAGAAAAATTAATTTAAAAATGCTCTTTTCTAACAATTCTGTACCTTACAATAATGTGAACCTGAAACGTAGGTCCACCTACACCCCCCCCTTAAATCCATATCTCAAGAATTTAGAGAAAATTCTAGAGAAAGAAATTAGAAATGATGAACTGATTGGAAGTAAGAAATAACGTAGAATCACCAACTAGTAAATCCACAAACACGGTACTCGGACCCTTCTTCACAAGAGAGATAAATTTAATGATAAACTTTAAGCGCGTTCAATTACAGTACACTTTTCGTCAGTTTAAAGTAACCGATTTCATCAGAAACTGAAAAGACACACAGAACCGTAAGTTAGTAGACAATCCACTTAAAAGTTTTGCTATAGTCACATGCTTTTAGATCAAGTTGTTCTTTAGATTAATCTCACCTTGAGATAATCCCCCTAGTGGTGAGCATCTTAGTGACAAAGAAACATTAAAAAGTCCTATTAAAACAGCATGTTAAAAATTCTATTAAAAATTATTAAATCTAGTAGTTATATACGCAGAAACAAACCCCCCCCCAAAAAAAAAAGTACGGAGAAGTAATAAGCAGCAAAGAAATGGGTTCGTTCCTTATCAAAATATTTGTTAGGATGTTTAAACTACTATTTACTTTTTAAAGGAACCACAAGGATGTACGCTCTGGCACAACGAAGAATAAGGGGTGAATGGATTATTTCACCAATAGTCTCAAATTGTTCGGGAAATGTGTTGAAAAATGCATGTATAATTTAAACATATGCGTCCCCCCATAACACTTCTTTTACTAAACTGTATGAGGCACAACAGTGTCAGGACACCTATGTGTCTTTGTGTCCAAACCTTCGCTTATAAAAGTAACATAGACACCAACTCACCCCTAGAGTGTGGGTTGATAAACTATATATTAAGGTATACAGAAACCAACATAGTGTAAGTTTGTTTAAATGAGTAGCACAATACACGTTTACGATGAAAACATTATCCCATTTTAAAGCAATCACACCTGTATAGGTGTTCTTGAATTTTATTGTTAAAAATATTAGTGAAAATCGTGAGTGGACTTGTATTTTCAAATTATCTTAGGTTTGTATTTAAAAATTTTGTGTTCAGGAGTGCACTATAATAGGACCGCCGTAATTGAGGAGCCTCAGTACTTGTCCATAAACCTTCATTGTGTTTCAATAAAAATAAGTATAAGTACAAGTAGCTCCAAAAATGGTATGACCGTCATAATAAACAAATACATATACGGTAGGCCTATTCGATAAAAGGGATCTATATTAGTTTATTCATGTTGTTAATACAACAGGTTTATAGTGTGGCCTTATTCCCAAAGGAGGAAGGGTGGACAACTCTAAAGCTGGGGGCATCCCATTGTTTGTGTTAGTGTTGTGCCCCCCATGTATGTCACAACAAAGGTTGGTTTTGGATTTTTAAATTTAAAGTTTTGAGTTGTCAGTTTTCCAATGTTACATTTTAAAAAATGATGGTAACGTTGATGTTGTCCACTGTAGTCCATACCGCACGTATCACCTTTCCAAGTTTTTCAATTTTAGGATGCAGGTAATGGATGTCATTTCGTTAATGCCCGGTTTTTGGTTGGCATTAGTCCTTAGTTGCCAAAGGAGTTCTTTTCTCTCCAATTTAAGAGAGTCATATCCTCCTCACACTATAAACCTGTTGTATTAACAACATGAACCTAAGATAATTTGAAAATACAAGTCCACTCACGATTTTCACTAATATTTTTAACAATAAAATTCAAGAACACCTATACAGGTGTGATTGCTTTAAAATGGGATAATGTTTTCAAACGTGTATTGTGCTACTCATTTAAACAAACTTACAATATGTTGGTTTCTGTATACCTTAATATATAGTTTATCAACCCACACTCTAGGGGTGAGTTGGTGTCTATGTTACTTTTATAAGCGAAGGTTTGGACACAAAGACACATAGGTGTCCTGACACTGTTGTGCCTCGTACAGTTTAGTAAAAGAAGTGTTATGGGGGGACACATATGTTTACATTATACATGCATTTTTCAACACATTTCCCGAACAATTTGAGACTATTGGTGAAATAATCCATTCACCCCTTATTCTTCACAGCCAGAGCGTACATCCTTGTGGTTCCTTTAAAAAGTAAATAGTAGTTTAAACATCCTAACAAATATTTTGATAAGGAACAAACCCATTTCTTTGCTGCTTATTACTTCTCCGTACTTTTTTTTGGGGGGGTTTGTTTCTGCGTATATAACTACTAGATTTAATAATTTTTAATAGAATTTTTAACATGCTGTTTTAATAGGACTTTTTAATGTTTCTTTGTCACTAAGATGCTCACCACTAGGGGGATTATCTCAAGGTGAGATTAATCTAAAGAACAACTTGATCTAAAAGCATGTGACTATAGCAAAACTTTTAAGTGGATTGTCTACTAACTTACGGTTCTGTGTGTCTTTTCAGTTTCTGATGAAATCGGTTACTTTAAACTGACGAAAAGTGTACTGTAATTGAACGCGCTTAAAGTTTATCATTAAATTTATCTCTCTTGTGAAGAAGGGTCCGAGTACCGTGTTTGTGGATTTACTGATTGGAAGTAAGCCACCTAATAATCTGAACCAGATAGAAAGGCAGACTCTTGAAGAGTTAAAAACAGATTACAATTTAAGAATAATGAAACCGGATAAAGGTGGGGGTATAGTTATTATGGAAAATATAGAATATGAGAGCAGAATGAATAAAATACTCTGGGATGAAAATAAATATCAAGCTACATCTAGAAATGAGATTAATATAGCCTATAATAAAATAGACATTTCTATTAATGAAATGCTAACTGATGGACTAATTAATCAAGATACCTTTAAGTTTTTAAAGACTGACAAACCCAAGGTTCCTATCATATTCGGTATACCTAAGATCCACAAAAATATATTAGATCCCCCTCTTAGGCCTATAGTTAGTGCAGATGGATCTAAGACTCACGCCTTAGCTAAATTGGTGGATAAAATGACTAAAAAACTATGGATAAATAGAGAACACATACTTAAAGATTCCTGGGATCTATTGAATTCATTAGCAACTTTTGATAGAACAGACAACATATTTTTTGTCACCATAGATGTTGTTGACTTATTTTCCTCAATTCCATATTATGAAGGAAGTAAAATGTTTGAAGAAATTATATATGGTGAAAAAAAATCTCTCCAACAATGATAAGTTACTCAGTATCTGGTTAATGGACCTAGTATTGCAGAATAACTTCCTTTACTTTAATGGAGAATTCTACAAGCAAACTCAAGGTGTAGCTATGGGGGCAGCTTGTGCCCCTACCTACGCTAATCTAGTCTTAGCATACTGGGAGGAACAACATATTTTGAATAGTGTATATAATTCCTCATGGATTATGTATCATAGGTACCTTGATGATATAGTTATTTTTTGGACTGGAGATGAGAATACATTATATTCCTTCTTAGATTATTTACAAAATATCAGTAGTTTTTTAAAATTTACATATCATATCTCTGCAGACGTCCTACAATACCTGGACGTGGAAATTTATAAAAAAGGAAATGGATTAGAATCAAAGGTTTATAGGAAATCAACCTACTGTAATTCCTATCTACACTTTGAAAGTTCACACCCCCTTCATGTCAAAAGAAATATTATAAAAGGACAGTTTGTAAGGGGATGTAGGATGCCCAGCGAAGAAGAGGCATTCCTGTTAGAATGTGAACTACTAGAGAAAATGTTTTGGAATAGAGGCTACCCGGATGATTTTATACACGATATTAAAACTGATGTAATAAATGGTAGGAATAATAGATTTTTGCCCATTATTAAAGGGGGCAACATGAAAAACAAAATGGATAATGAGACGTACAACAGCAATAATAAAGAGGACTTTGAGCTAGCTCTTATGCTTGAATACAATAGTATGAATAAAAGAGAATAAGAACTATATTTAATAAAGAATGGTGCAGATTTATTGAATTAATGGATATAGATAAAGATAATCTATATTCAATTAAAACTGTATATAAAAACTCTAAAAATATTAGGAATATACTAGAGAACAAAAGAACTACAGAATTTTCTGATAAAAGAAGAAAAGGAACATATAAATGTGGCAGATGTTCACAATGTACAGCCATCTCAAACAGTAATACTATACATATCAATAGTAGAAATAGGACCATAATAAATGACAAATACTATTATAATTGTGATTCTACGGGCTTGGTGTACTTTGTTTCCCGTAAACAATGTCAATCCTTTTACGTTGGAAAAACCGAAAGAAAACTGAAAAGGAGAATCTTTGAGCATTTGAATGATATAAAGAATTGTAAGGAAAGTAATGCCTTGTACAAACATAGTTTAGTATGTAAAGAAGCTAGCTTTATATTCTCAGTAATTGAGCATACTGAAAGAGATATTAGAGGAGGACCATGGGAAGAAAGACTGGAGTATAGGGAACTTTGGTGGCAAGTGACCCTAGAAGCATATAATGCACCAGGACTTAATGAACACACTAGTATCCTACCTCTTCTAAAGCTGCGTGCAGCTAAACTATAATGAAATATATTTATATATTAATTTTATTGATATTTCATTTCAAATGACATATTATTCCAATGTATGGTTTTAAATGATTTTGTATATTTGAATATGGGGAAATTTGTTGTCTAAGGTCTCTTTTATGCTTTGCAAATTATTAACTTATTATATTTTATATATTTTTACAAAAATTATTTAAATGGAAAGAGGTGCAATAATTACAAATGACCACTGGATGGCAATCTTTATCATTTTACTTTAGTGTTTTGGGTACTAATTTTATCATGGGAAGATTTTAAAATTATTTTATTTTATTGACATTTTAGATACCACAAGCTTAACATAAATGAATTCCATATGATTTTTTCATATTAAAGTTTTAAAAGGATGTTTTTTACAACTAATTTATTTCTTAACTGTATTTAATGACACTATACTGCTTTAAAATGCTCTAAATGTTGGGATTTGAAATTTATTGCTTTGATTGATGCTAATTATCTAATTATCTAAGGTATAAAAGGACTGGGTAGACAGTTGCTTTTTATCTGATGAAGTGCATCTTGTAAACGAAAACGCAGTGTTTTAAGAGCGTTAATACAGTTTTCTTTGGCGTGTACGTTTTTTAGTGTATTGGTTTTTCGCTTGTTCCCTTTGGTTGAATAAAATCCAAGGAAATCTACAAGTTGTTCCTGTTCACTCCATTATTTGAAGATTTATTGTTTTTTCTTTATCGTTTTACTTGGTTTCAGGGGACTACATTGTATTACCCAGGACTCTTGTCACAGGGGACTACATTGTAGTACCCAGGACTCTTGTCACAGGGGACTACATTGCATTACCCAGGACTCTTGTCACAGGGGACTACATTGTAGTACCCAGGACTCTTGTCACAGGGGACTACATTGCATTACCCAGGACTCTTGTCACAGGGGACTACATTGTAGTACCCAGGACTCTTGTCATAGGGTTCTACATTGTGTGACACACTGATGCCCCAGTCACCAGACTGATCAAGGAGAAGATAACAGCTCATTGCATATCTTTAGCAACGATCTGCCATTTTACACACACACTCTCAAGTCACTGCACCAGAGGTACCAATGTGATTCTGTCATAGTCCATGTCAGTGTCAATCACTTGAGAAGATAACAGCTCGTTGCATATCTTTAGTGAGGATATGACGATGTGATTGATGGTTCTCTTCTCTTTTGCACTTTAATTAGCTTATTCGCCTAGCACTTCATCAGGCTTTTTCTATCAAGTATTGTAGCACACATAAGTTCTATCAGCACTGGATATCCTATAAGAAAACAGCTCCAATACTTAGTAATGATGACCATCCCTCCTGGCATGTCTAAAGGTCAGTTCCCTGTGCCTTCTCCCATTAACCATGTGAACATGAGTATTCTGAGGCAGTGTATCAACTGCCTCATGTACACAAACAACCCTCTCTTCTTACCTCCCAACACTCAGACTTGTGAGAGATGCATTTATATCTCCAAACTGGAAGACATGCATTCTCCAGCCAAGACCGGAATAGCTGGTCAAGAGGGGAAGGTCAACACCTGCACCACACCACATGGAACACATAGCCCTCCAGAACAGCCACCATCACAGCCCTCACATAAGAACACAAACCACATATCCACCTTCACGGAGGCACTGAATAGAAATCTACTCAAAAAGCAGAGACCTCCAAAGGCAGAAATGCACTCGACTACCACAACACAGCACAAACCACAAGATACATAGCTCACCTACAAAGTGTGCCCGTCAATCTAAGCCCCTAAGGAAAAACAGCTTGCCTAATACAGTAATCATAGGTGATTCGATAGTGAGGAACACTGATGTCCCACTCACTAGGTTGAATAAGAAGAAGGTAACAGTCACCTGTCTATCAGGTGCCAGAATCCAACACATAACACACATACTCAGGTCACTCCACAACAAGTACAAGTATGACTCTGTCATTGTCCGTGTGGGTGTGAATCACCTGAGATGCACTTCCCTGGACTACATGAAAAGAGACATGGTGGAGCTCTCGAATTATGTGGCCCAGGCAGGTATGACGAGCTCTGAGCAGCATCCTACCATTGCCCAGAATGATACCGCAGTACAAACAGAAAATGATTGACTTTAACAATTGGCTAAGTTTCTGGTGTCATTCTAAGGGGATGCAGTATCTGTCTGCTTGGGATGACATGACTGACAGACCTCGATGCTTTGCTAGAGATGGCCTGCATTTGTCACCCCTGGGTTTCTGGGTACTAGCTAAGGCTCCTGCCACCCCTATAGTGCCTTTTTTAAGCGGTGTTCTAAAGACCAAATTACCACCATCATCTTCTTTCGGCTGTTCCCGTTAGGGGTCGCCACAGCGGATCACCTGTTTCCATTTCTTCTTGTCCTCTGCATCTTGCTCTGTCACACCAACCACCTGCATGTCCTCTCTTACCACATCCATAAACCTTATCTTAGGCCTTCCTCTTTTCCTGTTACCTGGTAGCTTCACCCTTAGCATCTTTTTCCCAATATACTCAGCATCCCTCCTCAGCACATGTCCAAACCAACGTAATCTTGCCTCTAGCTTTGTCTCCAAACCTTCCAACCTGGGCTGACCCTCTAATATACTTATTCGTAATCCTGTCCAACCTTATCACACCCAGTGCAAATATTAACATCTTTAACTCTGCCACATCCAGCTCAAACTCCTGCCTTTTTGTCAATGCCACTGTCTCCAACCCATATAACATAGCTGGTCTCACTACCCTCTTGTAAACCTTCCCTTTCACTCTTACAGGTACTCGTCTGTCACAAATCACTCCTGACACTCTTCTCCACCCACTCCATCCTGCCTATACTCTCTTCTTCACCTCTCTTCCACACTCACCATTACTCTGAACTATTGACCTCAAGTATTTAAGCTCATCCACCTTCGCCTCCTCTACTCATTGCATCCTCACCATTCCTCTATCCTCCCTCTCATTCACACACATATATTCTGTCTTAGTCCTGCTGACCTTCATTCCTCTTCTCTCTAAAGCATATCTCCATCTCTCCAGGGTCTCCTCCACTTGTTCCCTACTCTCACTACAGATTACAATGTCATCTGCAAACACCATAGTCCACGGGGACTCCTGTCTGATCTCGTCTTTCAACCTGTCCATCACCATTGCAAATAAGAAAGGGCTCAGAGCTGATCCTTGATGTAACCCCACCTCCACCTTAAGCGCATCCGTCACTCCCACCGCAGACCTCACCACAGTCACACTACCCTCGTACATATCCTGTACCACTCTTACATACTTCTCTGACACTCCTGACTTCCTCGTACAATACCACAACTCCTCTCTAGGCACCCTGTCATATGCTTTCTCTAAGTCTACAAAAACACAATGCAACTCCTTCTGACATTCTCTGTACTTCTCCATCAACACTCTCAGAGCAAACATCGCATCTGTAGTGCTCTTTCCCAGAATGAAACCATACTGCTGATCACTAATCATCACATCCTTTCTTAACGTAGCTTCCACTACTCTTTCCCATAACTTCATGCTGTGACTGATCAATTTAATCCCTCTGTAGTTACTACAGCCCTGCACATCACCCTTATTCTTAAAAATTGGTACCAAAACATTTTTTCTCCATTCCTCAGGCATCCTCTCAGTTTCTAAGATTTCATTAAACAATCTGGTTAAAAACTCCACTACCATTTCACCTAAACACCTCCATGCTTCCACAGATATGTCATCTGGGTCAACAGCCTTTCCATTCTTCATTCTCTTCATAGCTATCCTTACTTCCTCCTTGCTAATCCATTGAACTTCATGATTCACTATCCGCACATCATCCAACCTTCTCTCCCGTTCATTCTCTTCATTCATCAGCCCCTCAAAGTACTCCTTCCATATCCTCAACACACTCTCCTCACTTGTGAGTACGTTTCCCTCATTATCCTTTATCACCTTTACCTGCTGCACATATTTCCTAGCTCGTTCCCTCTGTCTAGCCAATTACTACCATAACAGCTAAAAATAAATGCAATCTGACGGTCATGCTGCTCAGTGCTAGAAGTCTAAATCTCAAGAGGCACTCACTCGAAGCACTCCTCAAAATGGAGAACATTGACATTTGTGCTGTAATGGAAACCTGGTTTAAAGCAGCAGAAAGCACCCTTGCACTACCAGTTTATAACTCATTCCACACCTTTCAGCCCCAAAACATGGACCGAAGCTCAAAAGGCGGTGGTGTCTCCATATTCATAAAGGATATCCACACCTCCAGACTAGTAGCCCAGCATAGCGCATCTGAGATACTCCAGGTACAACTAACATTGAATAAGATGGCGATTCAGGTCGTAACCTGCTATAGGTCCCCAACCATGTCCCAAGACTCTCACTCTACATTCCTAAGCACCTTGGAAACTATTAAGATCCAACCCAACACTCTCATACTAGGTGACTTTAACTACCCCTCCATCAACTGTGAAAACTACTCATACAGCAATGCACTGGCCCAATGCTTCCTGGAATTCATCAGTTCCAATGCCCTGGACCAGCTCATTCTTACCCCCACTAGAGGAAGCAACATCCTTGACCTGGTTATTACTAACATGGGCAGCCATTGCTTTCCACCAATAGTCATTTCCTACCTAGTTAGATCTGACCATAAACTAATCACCACAGAAATCCACATCCCACCCACACCCCCCGCAAAGGTATCCACCATGAAAAACTGACTTTGGACGTCTAAAAACAGAGGTGGCCAACTTCACGGCACCCATGCCAAAGGAAAATAGATGCATGACTGACAAATCATACACCAATGAACTGTACGAACATGTACATAAATGCATGGAACTAGCCATACCCAACAGAACCAAGATGCTCTCCTCAAAAAAAAGGAAGCCAATCTGATGGTCCCCTGCCATTAATAAACTCTACAACAGAAGGAAAAAACTGTTGTAGAAAAAGGTGACGTCCCAAGACTGGAAAAATTCCCTTATTAGCCTCAACAAAAAGTTGAGATCCCTCATTAAAACCTCCAAAGCCAGCTATGAAGGCAGACTTGCGTCAGACACCAAAAACAACCACAAAGCCTTCTATAGTTATATAAAAAAACTCCACGGTAATACCCAAATTTGCTCTGTGTTACTGCACAAGGGTACCTCCCATACTGAGCCAAAAGATATTGCCAACATGCTGGCTGACAGATCCAGTGACAACTTTACCCCTCTCTCCCCCCTAAAGGACCAATCTCAATACCGGAAGAATGTCAGACAACCAGCATTACTCCAGCACAGTTAAAGCTGCATTGTCCAAGGCCATGAATACAGCTTCCATGGGACCCAACAATATCCCTGGCTGTGATCTACATGAATTACAAAGTGAACTGGCACCACATCTGTGAGCTCTGTTCAATCACAGTCTCACCTCAGGCTTTGTCCCTACAGAATGACACACTGCTACAATCATCCCTCTCCATAAAGGGGGAGCGACTACAGACCCTGGAAATTATCGCCCCATTAGCCTGATGAATCTGATATGTAAGGCTATGGAGCACATCATCATGGACCTAATTGACAAGGATATAGGGAATCTCCAAACTCTAGATCCCATGCAATTTGGTTTTGTGAAAGGTAGATCATGCCTGCTCAATCTGGTTGACTTCTTTGAGTCTGTCACCAGAGCTGTGGATAAGGATAAGGCAGTTCATACAGCCTACCTTGATCTGGCCAAGGCTTTTGATACCATTCCTCACTCAGGAATTATTAATAAACTCACCAAACTAGGCATCAACCCCTATATCATAAGGTGGGTTGCAAATTGTCTCACAGATAGAATCCATGGTGTGAAAGTAGTGGACTCCAAGTCAGACTGTTGACCAGTCATGAGTGGAATCCCACAGAGATCAGTCCAGAGTCCTCTCCTGTTTGGCATCTACTTCTCACACAATCAACAGAACATGCTTGAGGGACAGGCCCATAACCTGGAGACTGCCCATGCTCTGGAATAGACTTTCCATACTTGCCAAGCAGAGCACCTCACTGGCCCTGTTCAAGAGAAATCTTGATGAGTGGATGGGAAATAGAAAGTTCACCCCAGGGATTACTACAGTGGTTCTACTTGATAGAGGCACTGGGAGCTAATGTCGGGCGGCACAATGCCAGGACACATCTATAGGCTAGACTTGTAAAGTCTTCAAGGCCATTAGACTAGTACACACCTATGAACCTATGGACCTTGTTGTTGTTGTTGTATCTTTCAGCTTTTCCCGGTTAGGGGTCACCACAGTGGAACTCTGGTCCGCTAATGATTGGCAGTAGATTTTTACGTACTGAGTTGCCAGCCCTGATGCACAACCTTCGAAGATGGTACGTCCATTCATGCATGTCTCCACACAGAAGATGCTTTAGCTGAGAATCGAACAGGACAACGTCTTACTGTGAGACGACAATGCTACTGCAGCACCACCACTGCAGTTTTTTATGAACCCATGAACCTATGAATACATAAAAAGAAAAAAAATACAATAAAATGTAAACTAGCAAAAAACAGCAAATTTCTTTCTTGAATAAGCTGCTATGTTATAACAACTTAAAATTACAAGCTAAAAGCTTTAATAAAACATTGATTCTATGTTTCTGTGTTTGCTTATTTGGTTTTTAATAAGAATATGTAAAAATATATGAAAAATTGAACAGCTAGTTGAAGGCTATATTTCACTTACTCTGCTACCCTCTGTTGGTCAACCTATGAAATACAAGTTCTGTATAATATAAAGGTGCCCTAAAACTTAAAAATCCTAAAATGTTTAATAAAAGTCTCTGATCAGTATTAGCAAAAAACTACGGGCACTCATAAAATCGTCTAAGGCCAGCTTCGAGAGAAAAATTGCACAGGACACTAAGGATAATCACAAGGCTTTCTTTAGTTATGTTAGGAACCTGGGTGAGAATTCCCAGATAAGCTCAGAATTAGTCCAAAATGACAAAAAAATACACCAAACCCACAGACATTGCCAACATCCTAGCTGACAGGTTCAACGCAAACTTCTCCCCCCTCCCCACCAAAAGGGCAAATATCTATCCCAGCAGAGTGCTGCCCCCCTGACATCTCAGATGCTCAGGTAAGAGCTGCCCTCTCCAAAGCAAAAAACACAGCATCAATGGGACCAGACGGTGTCCCGGGCTGCGTCCTACATGAACTCCAAGAAGAGCTAAACCCAAACATAAAACTACTGTTAAATCTCAGCCTTACTACAGGATATGTACCCAAAGAGTGGTGTACAGCAACAGTGGTCCCTCTCCACAAAGGTGGTGCCTCAACGGATCCTGGAAACTATCGCCCCATAAGCCTGACTAGCTTGGTCTGCAAAGCTATGGAAAGGATCATCATGGACCTCATAAATAAAGATATTGGGGACCTACAGACACTGGATCCTACCCAGTTCGGCTTTGTTAAGGGCAGATCCTGCCTCTTAAACCTGGTCGATTTCTTTGAAACAGTCACCAAGGCCATTGATGAGGGGAAGGTGGTCCACACAGCATACCTGGACCTCGCAAAAGCCTTCGATACAATACCCCACTCGGGCATTATAGATAAGCTCACCAGCTTAAATATAAACCCCTATGTCACTAGATGGGTTGCAAACTGGCTCAAGGACAGAACCCACATGGTTTGAATTGCTGGAGCCATGTCAGACTCCAAACCAGTTACAAGTGGCGTCCCACAAGGCTCAGTCCTGGGACCTCTCTTGTTCGGTATATATTTCTCGGAGGTACAGGCCAACACGGAAGGACTGTGGCTGACCAAGTTCGCAGATGACTGCAAACTGGGCGCCATAATCGACTCTCCAGCCGACACAAGCATCCTCCAAAAGGGCCTCATAGAAACAGACAACTGGTGCCAGAGCCATGGCCTCAAGCTAAACGCCAGAAAGTGTATAGTCATCCCCTTTGGCAAAAACAAAGTGCTCACAAATTACCACATAGGTGGTAATCCATTAAGTACAGAAGAAGTAATTAGGGACCTGGGGACCCAAGTTGATAGCAATCTCTCATTTGACAACCACGTGGCCAAAGTGGTTAGAAAAACATTTTATATAGCCCACCTAATCATGAAGGGATCATGAAGGGTTAAGCAGGTTTAAACTATTCGGGCTACCTAAAGTCCACTCTTCAAATTTTCCCTTAAAACTACCTTCCTCGAACTATACTACTGATCTAATCAGCGTATCCTATAACTAAAAGATCATCTCTACTTGACTCCAAGTAGACTATTCTCTATCTGTTAAACCTAGCACTTGCTCCTACAGTACTTATTACCTTGATACGGCACTCTTGTCATAGATAGTACCCCAAAAAGGCAACCCCCCATTTCTCGGTCACCCACGTCCCCCGGAATCTTTTTTTAAAGCTTTTTTGTCTATTCCTTCTAGCATGTCGAGGGATCAGTTGCTAGTGTCCTCTCCTGCTCAGCTGGTGAACCTGGGAATATTGAGGCAATGTTACAATTGCCTCATGTACACAGACAACCCTCTCCTCCTCCCACAAAACACAAATACATGTGAGAGATGCAACTATATGGCCAAACTGGAGGCTGAGCTCTCTCAACATAGGACTGGCAAGACCAGTCAGGAGGAGAAGGTTACCACACACACAATAGACCCAGTCTCACATAGTACCATCACAACCTCAAATCATACACATAAACACACAAAGACATACTCGGAGGCTCTGATCAAAAATCTACCAAAACAGCAGAGGCCACCAAAGCAGACACCCAAACAACCACCACCTCAGAACACAACACCTGCAACACATAGACCTCACAGTCAGAGTGTCAAACAGTCACAGCCCTTAAGGCCAAACACAATGCCAGACACACTAGTCATTGGTGACTCCATAGTCAGACACACTGACGTCCCGCTCACCAGACTGAGTAAGGAGAAGGTCGCAGTAAGCTGCCTGTCGGGCGCTAGAATCCGCCACATAACGCAAGCACTCAGGTCTCTCAACAGCAGGTACAAATACGACTCAGTCATTGTCCACGCTGGTTTAAACGACCTGAGACGTACCTCCTTGGACTACATGAAAAGAGACATTGAGGAGCTCTCTGATTATGTAGCCCAGGCAGGTATGACCCTGACCTTGAGCAGTATCCTACCTTCACCAAGAATGATGCCACAATACAGAGATAAGATGATCAGCTTTAACAATTGGCTTAAACACTGGTGTCATTCAAAGGGGATCCAGTGTCTGTCTGCCTGGGATGACATGCTGGACAAGCCACGCTGCTTCAAGGGACGGCTTGCACCTGTCACCCTGGGATTCCGGATATTGGCAAAGGCTCATGCCACCCCCATAGTGCCTTTTTTAGGCAAGGCTCAAATTCTAAACCTACCACCCTAGAACTCAAAAAAGGAAAAAAACTAAGGGTAATGCTGCTCAATGCCAGAAGTCTGAATCTCAAAATGCACGCACTTGAGGCCCTTCTCAGTATGGAGAACATCGATGTCTGTGCTGTGACAGAAACCTGGTTCAAGGCTCCGGAGAGCACCCCAGCACTATCAGGTTTTACCTCATATCATGCGTTCCGGCCCCAAAATCCGGACAATACCAAGAAAGGAGGGGGGTATCCATATTCATCAAGGACACCCACACCTCAAGACTGGTGGCAATGCACGATGCATCGGAGACCATCCAGGTACAATTAACCATAGGCAAGACTGCTCTGCAAATTGTAGCATGTTACAGGCCACCCTCACAAACTCAGGAACCTCACATGGCCTTCCTGAAAACACTAGAGGGATAAATGTATCACCAAACACCATCATACTAGGTGACTTCAATTACCCTAATATAGACTGGGAACACTACTCAAGCCCAAACACCCTAGCCCAAAAGTTCCTGGAATTCATAAACTCAAATGCCATGGAACAACTAGTCACCATCCCCACAAGAGGAGATAACATACTTGATCTCATCATCACGAACATGGGAGCACAATGTTCAACACCAGAAGTATACCCCTCACTGGTGAGATCAGATCACAAACTAATCTCGCTGGAGGTCCTCATCCCACCCCCACCTGAAATAAAAAAAGACCACAGTAAAGAACTTCTTGAAAGCCGACTTCACACTTCTAAAGACTAGTGTGGTCTCCTTTAAGGCCCCGAGCGGCGGAAAACAGTACTCAAGCCGCTGAATCACTTACAAATGCCTTCTACCAGCACCTGCAGGACTGCATGGATAAGGCAATCCCAAGCAAAACAAAGACTCTTTGTACAAAAGGCAAGCGTCCAGTCTGGTGGACCCCAGCCATAAACAAACTCTACAACAAAAGGAGGAAGCTACTACAAGATAGAGCAAAATCCTTAAAAGGTAAGACACCCTTGATCACTATAAGTAAAAAACTAAGAGCTCTCATAAAATCATCCAAAGCAAATTTTGAGAGAAAAATAGCTAAAGACTCAAAAGACAATCATAAGGCCTTCTTTAGCTATGTTAGAAACCTGGGAGGAAACTCCCAGATATGCTCAGAACTAGCTCAAAATGATGTGAAGGTTACTGATCTTACAGACATTGCCAACATACTGGCTGACAGGTTCAGTGCAAACTTCTCCCCCCCCCTCCCCCCCAAAAGGAGAGATATCTATACCAAATGATTGCAGCCCCCCAAACATCTCCAATGCCCAAGTGAGAACTGCCCTCTCCAAAGCAAAAAACACAGCATCCATGGGACCTGACGGTGTCCCCGGCTGTGTGCTCCATGAACTCAATGAGGAATTAAACCCACAGCTAGGACAGCTGTTTAATCAAAGTCTTACCTCTGGATACGTACCCAGGGAGTGGCGCACTGCAACTTTGGTCCCACTCCACAAAGGCGGTGCCTCCACAGACCCTGGAAATTACCGGCCCATTAGCTTGACAAGCCTTATCTGCAAAGCCATGGAGAGGATCATAATGGACCTCATAAATAAAGACATAGGGAATTTGCAGACTTTGGATCCATCCCAGTTTGGCTTTGTCAAAGGCAGATCATGCCTTTTAAACTTGGTTGACTTTTTCGAAACAGTCACCAAAGCCATTGATGAGGGAAAGGCAGTCCATACAGCCTACCTCGATCTGGTGAAGGCCTTTGATACAATACCCCACTCGGGTATCATTGAAAAACTCATCAGCTTAAATGTTAACCCATACATCACAAGATGGGTTGCAAACTGGCTGAGTGACAGAACTCACAGGGTCAGAGTTGCTGGCGCCATGTCAGACTCAAAGCCTGTCACAAGTGGTGTCCCACAGGGCTCAGTCCTGGGCCCACTCTTGTTTGGCATCTACTTCTCCAAGTACAAGCAAACACAGGAGGGTTATGGCTGACAAAGTTTGCAGATGACTGCAAACTGGGCCATAGTAGAAAACACATCTGACACAGATATCCTTCAGAAGGGTCTCACAGAAACAGATAACTGGTGCCAGAGCCATCGCCTAAAGTTAAATGCCAAAAATGCATAGTCATACCCTTCGGGAAAAACAAGGTTACCCCTAGCTACCAAATAGGTGGCAATCCACTGAGCACAGAAGAAGTTATCAGGGACCTGGGGACCCAGGTTGATAGTAGTCTGTCATTCGACACCCATGTAGCTAAAGTAGTTAGGAAGACCTTCTACATTGCCCACCTTATCATGAAGGGATTCTCATCTAGATCAAGGGAGGTCATAGTCTCCCTTTACTCATCACTCATCAGACCAATGATTGAGTACAATGCCCCATTTGGAATGTATCTGACCCGACACTTGCAGCAGCTGGAGAGGCCACAAAGTTCCTCACCAAAAGGATAAAGGGTCTCAAAAATCTGTCCTATGCTGCCCGACTGAAAGAACTCCAGCTCTATTCAGTCGCACTTGCTCAGAGGTGACCTTTGCCTAACATACAAGGCCATGTCAAACCCAGATTTGATGAATATGCTTCACCTCAAAAAATCTAGATCCATCAGAGCCACAAGTGCGGGTGACTTAAACCTCGACACGGCTATTAATAGGACGTGCTGGAGGGATAGATTCATCACCCAAAGACTCCCTATGCTGTGGAACAAAATCCCGGTATATGTGAGGCAGAGCACCTCGCTGGCCTTGTTCAAGAGAAATCTTGACCAATGGATGGGAGATCGCAGATATACCCCAGGGATTACCTCAGTGTCACTGCTCGACAGAAGCACAGCAAAATAATGGGTATAGTTCCCCATACTAAAGGGGTGGCGTAAGCCACAAAACGATGGGCTAGGCTTGTAAATGCCCTCGGGCAGATAGCCTAGTATGAACCTATGAACCTATGAACCTATGAACATCTAGATCAGGGGAGGTCATCGTGCCTCTTTACTCATCCCTCATCAGGCCCATAATTGAGTACAATGCCCCTTTTGGGATGTACCTTACCAGACACCTGCAGCAACTGGAAAGACCCCAAAAGTACCTCACCAAGAGGATCAAAGGGCTCAAACAGATGCCATATGCTGCCCGGTTAAAGAAACTCCAGCTCTACTCAGTGGCATACCGCCTGCTCAGAGGCGATCTGTGCCTGACGTAAAGCCATGTCCAACCCAGAATTAATGGACATGCTGCACCTCAGAAAATCCAAATCCCATTGAGCTACATGCTCGAGAGACTTGAACCTCAGCATTGAAATAAATAGGACATGCTGGAGGGACAGATTCATAACCCAGAGGCTCCCTTCACTCTGGAATAAAATCCCAGTCCAGGTTAGGCAGAGTCCCTCATTGACTCTCTTCAAGAGGAATCTTGATGAGTGGATGGGAGATCGAAGGTTTACCCCGGGTATCACTTCTGTGTCACTGTTAGACAGAGGCACAGTATACTAACCTCGAAAAAGGGCATAGCAAAATAAATTTAAAATGGGTGGCGAAAGCCAAACACATTCTGGCTAGGCTTATAAATGCCCTAGGGCAGATAGCCTAGTATGAACCTAGGAACCTACGAACCTATAAAAAAAAAAGTCTTCTAACTGTGAATAAAAGTAGACATAAAAACAGTGCCTTGTATATATTTTAAAACCTTATAGAAGATGTGATAGAAAGTGAAGAATAATGAGACTGGGAAAAATAAGGAATAAAAAATAAATACAAAATACTCCGTCTTAATAACTTTCCTATAATCCGGCCACTCTCATTTTTAATAGTGGCAATATTGATGTATTGTCATTTAGGCCTGGGGCTCATTGACCTGTAAATATATTTGTCAATGCTTTTCCCGGAAGTCTTAGAATCAAAGTTTTATTAAAGCTTTTAACTTGTTATAACATAGCAGTTTATTCAAGAAAGAAATTTATTTTTTACTAGTTTACATGTTATTGTATTTTTTTTTTTTTTGTACCGCGATGGTGGTGCTGCGGTAGCATTGTCGCCTCACTGTAAGACGTTATCCTGTTCGATTCTCAGCTAGAGAGTTTTCTGTGTGGAGACATGTGTGAATGGGCGTACCTTCGTTGAAGGTTGCGTGTCAGAGCTGGCAATTCGGCATGTAAAAATCTGCTGCCAATCATTAGTGGACCAGAGTTCCGCTGTGGCGACCCCTAACTGGGAAAAGCCAAAAGACACAACAACAACATGTTGTTGTATTTTTTTCTTTTTATGTATTAAAGAGGTTAATTAGGCAATTGTTTAAATGATACCTTGTTTAAGATAAGTGGTTTTATTAGTATAGAGGGAGTGCTTATAGTATGTTGTTCACTTTTCTGAGGAAGTCTCAGTATTTACGGGACGAAAAACGCGATGATTTAAATTAAGCCTTTACTGTGTATTTTGAGTGCATTGCTTTTATAAAGTAATATTTTGGACTGCTGTGAAATTTATATCTCTGTGGTCTTCTCTGGTGCCTCTGACAGTGTTAGATAATTACTAATGACAACAAACACATAGACATTTGGTTATATCACGTGTGTCATTTAAATCCCCTGCTATTGGCAGTGGTTCAAGATGAGACATTTCTCCCCAACAGGTGGTGTGCCGTTGGTGGGTTTCTCCACAAGGTGTGAGCATTGAGTGCTGAGACTATGAAGGAATAAGTTCCAGTCTGGCTTTGTCCTACAGGCTTAACTCCATACCCACAATGTATGGCAAAATAACCTACTTAAAATCATCTCCTATTCTATATGCCAAACTGAAGCGATTTCCCAGTTTTCCTTTACATTCTTTTCTTGTTACATTTGGAAAAATGTCTCCACTTTTCATACTTACAGTATTACTATATATTTATTTGTAGCATATCAATATTGCTACCACATTATTTACTTGTTATTTTATTTGTTGGAAAAAAAGTGAAGGCAGGAAATTTCATGAAAATTTTCTTTTGTGTTAGTTAGGGAAGGACTGTTTCTGTGTCTTAATGGGATTAAACCAAACTTGTATTAGTCTGTAAAAGGGTAATACAGTTCCCCAAATAGTATGTACTTTAAGCTATATCCTTCAAGCTTTGCCCATTGGTTTGCAGTTTGAACAACCACAGGGCAGTACATCTCTTTTTAAATCAAGGTTACCTGCATCAGTAAGAGCTATCTCTCTCATTTCCAAAGCTTAACTAATACAGCAAGCCCACTATTACTAGACATAAAGAGTACACAAAGATAACTACATTAAAAAGGAAAATAAAATAATAAATAACAAAATAAAACCTTCTCCAGTCCTATTATACTAACTGCATGCTGCCATCTCATCTTACATTACTGTCTTCTGTCATACATGTTTTTAATAAAACTGGGGTCATCTATGTTACAGAACATTACTGAATGTAAATGCATCTCCATACCATGTGCAACACTGAATCTTGGTGCACACCTGCAAGGAATGAAGCTCTGTCAGGCTTTCTACCAAGCAGACAGCTTTGCAGCAGTACCTCTCTGTTCATGGAACGCTGATGTCTAGACTGCATACAAGTAGTAACTTTGTATCACTTTTCAGTTTGCCTCCATAAACAGCCTTGGCTTTGTGTAAAATCTATCCACTTATCAAAAGGCCAATTCAGTAAAGATAGTACCTAGTCTTTCCAATGGTTTAATATAGTGCCAGAAGCATGGCCTCAAAATGAATGCCAAGAAATGCATCATTATCCCCTTTGGGGAAAATGGCATCCCCATTAATTATCACATTAATAACAATGTATTAAGCATGCAATCAATTGTGAAGGATTTGGGCACCCAGGTTTATAGCAACCTGATGTTTGACCACCAGGTTGCCTCCATTGTACTCAAGGCTTTCTACATGACCCATCTCATAAGTAAGGGTATTTCATTCAGGAACAAGGAGGTCATAACATCCCTGTACTCCTCCCTTATCAGACCCATTATCAAGTACAACAGCCCCTTTGGCATGTAGCTTGCCAAGCACATGCAGCAGCTGGAGAGACCACAGAGGTTCCTGACTGGGAAATCCAGGGTCTCAAACACCTATCCTATACAGATAGGCTAAAAGCCCTGTCCCTCTACTCAGTTTCATATAGACTGCTCAGAGGTGACCTATGTCTGGCATACAAGGCCATCTCAGACCCAGCCTTGATGAAGTGTTGCATATCCATAAGTCAAACTCCACTCAGGGAACCCGCACGCAAGGCCTCAACCTGGTCTGTGACATTAATAGAACTTGTTGGCGGGATAGATTTGTGTCCCAATGACTCCGCCATCTGTGGAATAGACTGCGTCTCCATGTCAAGCAGAGTACATCACTAGCTCTCTTTAAAAGGAACCTGGATAACTGGATGGGAAACAGAAAATACACCCCTGTGATCCCACCTGTGTCCTTTCTGGACAGGGGACACAGGGTGCAGACTTTGTTGGAACATGAGTGAAATTATTGGCTAGGCTTATAAGGGCCGCTGGGCCAATAGCCTAGTATCAGCCTATGAACCTACTCACTCTGGGGCCCCACAGGGTCTCATTCTAGCACTTCTTTCATTCTCAGTCTTCACTGATAGACTCGAGCTAGACCTGCGCACTTACCACTACATCTTTATAAAGATGATGTGGTCATCTTTAGGTCTGACCTCTCCCATCATACAACTGAAGCTCAACTTCAGAATTACTTTCTTCAGCTAGATCACTGACTAACCTCTAAAAACTATTGTCCAGTGCAAAAAAACTCATGTCTGTCATTATTTAGTGACTGCAATCCACAATAATGTGCCAGAAAGCCACACATTTTACAAGGAAAAATGGAAGTAAGTCTCAACTTCTTTACTCAAAAATTCTGAACAAATACAACATTAATGGGAAGAGACAAAGGCTCCAAAAGGGACAAACTTTAAATTTTAAACAATGAATATCTTTATTGAATTATCACTTATGACACAGGCAATCATACATTTATATAAATGAAAACAAACCACATTGACATACCCCGGGATTCATGAATCTTGCGCCAGGCGCACACATAGCGTAGGTGTTATAACGCCAAATATGGCCGCCGAGCAATTCAGGTACGATCCAATTCCACGTGCACTACCGGCGTATGCCAGATCTGCGCAGCCCCCGGCGTAGGTATGCTAATCACCCTATGTGCAGTGTGTCACCATGCAAATGAAGGCATATAGCAATTCACGAAGTGGTGCAGGCGTAGCATAAGCCCACGGCAATGTAAACCAAAAAAAACGTTTTACATTTTCCCAAACATAACATCGGAATAATGGAAGAGTGTCAGACTCAGGTATCACACTGTTAACATATGCCAATGGCGAAATACACAGACAATGGCATAAGAAAAGATGCACAACACGTAAATAACAACTTAAATGTCATGTCCACAGTAACTCACATCAGAACCGCAGGACATGTGTGCGGAAGGTGCAACATAATGAAATAATATAACAATGTTATAAAATAGCATCATAATAGAAATCAGGTTTACAGCATAATACACCATGGTATGCATGGAACACCACAACCACGGTGCAAGGGTTGCCAAGGACTCGCGGCAGTCTTCGGCGTGGTATCTATGAATTAGTAGTCAATGCCATGCAAATGAGGCAGATAATACTGAATCGCAAATGTCCCGCTGGAGTAAGTTTGTACCACATGGCGCAGCGGTAAAACACTGAGGAGTGGCTCAGAGGAAATACATGACATCTGCAGAGGGGTGTGCCACCGTAGCAGTAAGCACATTGGAGCATAGCAAACCTGGGCTGTACATCGCTAATCAAAGCTGCAGGACCGGGGTGTGGGGTAATAGTTTAGCTGAGAGCACACATTGCGCGCAAAAGTGAATGTGTATGAGGATGACAACGTTCCCGAAACCTAGTAATCTGACACACACCCCACAAACAATATCGGAAACAGGAAGGTGATGTGAAGAATATAAGGAAATGTGGAAGAAGTGTAATTGGAGTACTAATGAGCAATCAACACTAATCAACCCATGAAGGCCAATCGATGGCAGCTGACAACTCTGCATGCAGAAACCTGCAAAATGGGATAGGGGAGGCATATGAATGCAAAGAAAGTAGGGGAGGTAGCAGATTGCAAAGATAGAAGACCTGACACAGCAGAGCAAAGCAGACTGGCAGCACAATGGCAGTAGCACACAAAACGCATGATATGCCATGTCTATGAAAGTTCAAATGACAGTGCTCTGCAGGATGCATGCCAGAAAATGGTAGGTGCAATGTGCAGAAATAGTAAGGGAAGGTCGAAAGGTAATCCATGGCAGGCAAAAGTAATTCAACACCAAAGGCAACACCGTTGTAGTTCCATCGGTAAAACATGGAAGATAACCCTTAGATACGGCCGTACAAACACACCCTATGACATCATCGGTGTGCACAGCACAATAGTATAAAGTGTGAATGCACACAACACACAGCTGTGTATTCCCAAACACTGCACCATAGGTGTAAACACACGGGGAACTTTTAAAATGTACATGTTGGGTGCTGCCATAGCTGTGATCCATCAGCATGTGTTAGAGACAGACGGTGTTGTGGAGGAGGATGCCGACAACCACCGCAAACCTCGGAGGAGAAGGAGAGTGTTCAGACCAAGGGTAACCTACCAGGGGCTACATGACCTGGAGATAGTAGAGCATTACAGGGTGGACAGGGACATGTTACAGCAAATAGTGGAGCTGTGCCGGTCACGCCCGAGAACAAGAAACAACAGAGGGGAACCCATCCCAGTGGACACAAAGGTATGTGTAAGCTTGCGAATACTGGCCACAGGTACCTTTCAAAGGCCAACTGGAGATATAATGGGCATTTCACAGGCATCAGCATCCAGGGTACTACACCAGTTCCTGGATGCCATGTTACCACATGCCAATGAGCATATATACTTCCCCAGATCTCAGGAGGATTTGGCTAGCAATATGCGCCACTTCCACCGTGTGGCACAATACCCGGAGGTACTGGGTGCGATAGACTGTACGCACATACAAATCAAGTCACCACCTGGTGAGCAGGGTAGACGCTACATAAACCACAAGGGATTCCACTCCATCAATTGCCAGGTCGTGTGCAATGCCCAGGGCATTATCATGGATGTGTGTGCTGGCAGCCCTGGAAGCTACCACGACTCCCATATCTGGCATGCCTCACAGCTGTATCAGGTATTTGTCAGGGGGGACATCCCACAAGGCCATCTCGTGGGGGATGCTGGCTATGCACTGGAGCCGTGGTTGATGACTCCCATCAGAAATGCACACACACACATGCAAGAACGCCATAATGAGGCACATGCAGAAACCAGAATAATCATAGAGCGTGTGTTCGGGATGCTGAAATCACGGTTCTGGTGCTTGGATGCATCTGGTGGAGCCTTGCAGTACTCTCCAGGCACATGTGCCCACATATTCATAGTATGTGCCATGCTACATAATATGATCCTACAGAAGCAGCTGCTGCAGGGACATAATGGTGAAGGGCCACAAAGCCCACCACAATTGCCAAGGCCAGTCCAGGCACAGAGGGTTCCAGACCATGAACACACTGTGCCAGCCCCAGTAGGCAGATGGAGACGTACCCAATATGCCTATGCCTTGGCAAAGAGGGAACATATAGCACATACTCTGACAGCGTAGGCCCCATGGACTGACACCTCCCCACCTGCACACACAGTGAAATGGACGGCACACAAACATGACCACCTGTAAATTGTAATGTATGGGTGGCCTTATGTGTGACTCCTACATAGGCAGCCCCCAAACACTGTAAACCCAACAGCCAGTGGAACATGTAACGCCAACACCTGAACAGTACGTGAGTCCTACAGCATATGGCGTTGCTGTGTGCCTGCCACATTCGCCGCAAGATGTATATATATATAAATATATATATATATATATATATATATATATATATATATATATATATAGATAGATATATATGTACACATATACATATATATAATACAGATAAGAAAGGGAATTAGAGGGATATAAGGTGACTGAGATGTATCCAGCGATGTCTGTAAATATTATAGATAGTGCAACGACAATCTGAACATCCGGGAGGTTCAAAATAATAGGATACCGCCAACCATGGAACGTGTAACATACCGATATCCATAACCGCGAGGCTGAAAGACCGACAGAACACAGTACTGTAACAGTACATGCGCGTGTAATAGTATGATGATATGAAGGGAGAGTTAGTCACCGCTGCCGGTGTTGCGGTCCACATAGGTACTGTGTGCAATCGTCCCCGTGAGTGCCGTAGTATGTGTACCTGTGCGTTGAGGGTGCCGTGTGCATCGCTGTGTGAGTGTAATGTGTGTGTGTCTGCAACATGTGTATGTTGGTGCCAAGTCCCAGAGTAGTAGTGACAGCCCCACCCTGGCTAGGTGTGTCCTGACATAGAACGATACAAAGTTAAAATGTTCCAGATGGTAGCACAGGAATATTCCCCATAAGAAATGTAAAAGACGTATGTAATAGTCATGTCTGTATGTACGACACTGATATGTTACATGCAATGTGATACGTTGGCAAAGTCACACAGCAATAGGTATGTATCGTGGAAAAAAGTATGTGCTACCTCAGTACTGACCGTGGCTACGTGTTGGCCCGTAAACACCGCTGTGTGTTCCACAAGTGTCAAACAATTCCCATATGAATATGTGGCAACCACTGGCAAACAGGCTATTTCAACAACATGACCACAATGACTGCAAATATCTGGGACAGAAAGACAAGGGATAGTTGTCACGTACACATAGCCGCTGATATACCACATAAGTTACGGAGGTATACATGCATCAAGCTCACCTGCAGACGATATCGAAACCAATTAACAACAGCCCAACCTACAATCCCATAACAAAAGACTATTAACTGTTAACTCTCCAAGTAGGGATGGAGCACACAGACAACTATACTGTGTATGTAAAGATGCAAGGCCCACAAACTGTATCTGTTACATACAACCACCGATATCCCCCACTGTAGATAATAAAGGAATACAAACCGTAATAGCAGCACAAACATACAGTCAGTCAATGACATCTGCATAACCACAACATATCGCGTGGGAGACACAATTAAAGGCGGATGCATAATTGCATGCATTGTATAAAGGAAATAAACAGCCATGTTACAGTTTTTGAATGCAATACTCCATTATCATTCATCGGCAGGACAGGTACACCCACATGTTGAACCAAATACTACACTTGTCACACACAATCCACGGGTGACATGAATTCAAAATATACTTGTCCCTATGCATAGCAGTTGCAGTTACACATAACATAACACAATACAGACCATCTCCATGAAGGTAGGGCAAATAGCCAACGCCCAGGTGGAGAATCCAATTATACCCCAGTGTCGACGCGTAATTTCCGAATGGAGTAGATGCACAGGTGAGATGCACGTAATTACTCACTGAGGTACAGCAATTGGCGGGATAAATTCACATGTTGCAGGTATCGACGTATATAAGGATGACTCTCAAGATATTCAAACTGTATGCTCATACTGAAAAAGCGTTGTACTATAGAAAGTACTGAAAACAAAAGGAAACGACAAAACAATAAACTAAACTAAACGAAACACCAACAAGGTATGTAGAACACACGATATGTAAGGTTGTGTAATGCATGATCTGTATTAATAAGTTGTACTGTATGTGAATGGTGGTTGTAACTAATTATACTTGTCCGTAATGCATAAAGTGGTGAAAGGTAGTTATGTAGTGATGTCTTGCTGAGCATACCAATGCTTGTAGAAATCATGTGTACAGCAGTGGGACATTATGTACACAGCAGAGACACCACAAAGGATGCTACAGGAGGGCATTAAAGAGAACAATGCCATACCACATGCTGTTGCTGGTAGTGGATGTCTAACAAGGAAGTGCCATAGCAGTGGATAGTACATGTATGTATACTGTCACAGCATGCATGTGTATGGGCATATACCATTGATGACATATGTAAGGTGTGGCCGACGTGCAAGTATGCTCTGCATTAGGGGATACTATGTGAAATATGTGTAATGTATAGTTGTCTAGGTAGATATAACAGATATCCTACACAGTATCACAGGCATATCATGCATAACACAGGTATCGCCTATTGGTATGTACAATAACAGGATACAAATAGCCTGTAGGTATGGGACATAGTGGTAGCATGATAGCTACTCTAAATGGAAGGGACACCAAGTAACCATGCACAAAGGACTTGTAGTAGCTGCACAGGTGCATAGTGGTCTACAATGCAGTCTGGCAAGTCCATGTGTAAGCACATGTACAGTGTACACAGTAGTGTCACCTCTCCATGGTAGTGTCCTGTGAACAGCAGAGGCAGGTGTCAACTGCACCTCTATACAGTACAGCTGCTGTGGTGATACCAGGACTACATGTGTCACCCAAACAGCAAGGGAGGTATCACATGAACAGTGCTACTGTGTGTCCCTGTGGGATGTACACAGGACCTATGTTCCACAGCATGGTGTGTGTTAGGTTTGTGGATGTAACACAGAAGCACAGCCCATGCAGTGTGGTGTGTGTGCACATATCCAGGAGCATTTCGTTCACAGTGCCCACCGCAGATGTCATGTATGAGGAGTATATGCATCAATAATGTGGTGGACCTGGGCGTGTCAGAGCAGAAGAAGACACCCTGAGTATGTGGTATGCAGATGTGTACAGATGTGTTGTCCGTAGTTCAGCCGCATATGTAAACTGTCTGAGCTCAGTAAACATCATGGCATGTCAATGTTGTGCCATGTAAAGCTGTAGCTGTTGTTGAAGGTACACCATAAATGTGGTATTGTACCCTTGACTGTGTGTAGATGTGTGTAGTTCACAGGTACAATGGCTACCTATGTACCAGCATCACACACAGTACAGATAGGTGTGGCCTTGAAGAAGGATATCCATGCCACAGTGGAATACGGTAACCACAGGACTGTGTGTGACATATGTGTGTACTCCAACCATGTACAATGTGATATGTATGTAGGGGACCACTATCCATGTGATAGTCAGTGGGTGAATGTTGTTATGCAAAGGTGATGTGCATGCACCTTGTGTCATGCATCTTGATGCCATGATACTCATATGAAGTATCTGTCACACTGACACCCATATGGTTGGTATCAGTATGAGCTGGTGGAGCAATAATGGCGCTTGGTATGTAGGTGTTTGAAATCTAGGCATGGACAGTACTCTGTGACAGCATGTTCTGTATGTAAGCATATAGTGAACATGAGTGGCCCTATGACTGAGGACTGTGTAATGCAATATGTACCTGACATGTAGTAGGTACTATGGTATGCTGGCACCACTGTGTTTACTGCCCATGAGCCACATAGCATAACATCCTGAGACACAGGGTATGATGTGCAGGTGGATGTGTATGTTGTCAATACCAGAATGTGGAATGGTGCTGAAAGGCAATGTGAGGACAATGTATGATGTGTTGACCTCCGTACCATCATCAACTGCCCTAGCAACTGTATGACAGGTGCCCAGCATGTGTATGTGCCTTGCTGTGGCATTCACAAGCCCAACCGGTGCTAGGAAAGGACTGGAGGCCATCAATGTCTGTGGGAATCACGTTCCTGATGATGTGCCCCATCGCCATGCAGAATGGTCCAGTCAGGAGTGTATGACTATAGTCCCACTCGTGCAATGCAGTGCCACCTGTGTGTAGTGCGATAAATGCTGTGCGGCATTCAGGGTCTACAATGTCTGACAAAAGGCTAGCAGTGAATATAGTGGCCTGGTGTGGAGACATATACTGAACAGGTTGGTGGGACATTACAGCCAGGGACATTGGAAGGTGACATTGGGCCAGTGTCCCAGGACATATTGTGTGTATGTCAGTACTGTGTATGTGACCACAGGGACACTACGATGTTCATGTACAGATTGCGACCCCGTAGTGAGTGAGAGGGTGTATTGTCGGTAAGTACGCCATCGCCTGGCACGTTGCCAACATTACCTCGGTCTGCAATGTTTGGTTGACTGTTGTATGTGACATCAGATGTGGATGTTGCCAAAGAATACTGACATACCACCACAATGCCTGAGGCCCCACACCGCAATGTGTGGCAGTCATGTTTAGGTAGCTAGCCTTGGAGTATGTGATGATGGACCTTGTGGACCCACCATGGCTGACAAGTGATGCACCCCACACATGTGGATGTACACCACTATGCAACAGCCTGTACCTGTGGTTGTACATCATATGTTCATGGAACATGACCACCACAGTGGCGTCTGTTATCTGGTCAGTACCGCCATGTCTCTGTGTGGAATAGCATGATTCCTGCAATTGTGTACATGCTACTGAAGTGCACTGTGGTATGTGTCAGCATATGTATGTGTAGTGTCCATCTGCTTGGGTGTCATGATGTTAACAACTGCTGTCAGCAGACGTCTGTAGTAGTTGTTGTAGTACACATGTTCCGTGTATGCTGTGATGGGTGTGTTTCCAGGATGTGGCTAGCAAGGCCGTGTAGCATATGTTTTGAATCCACCAAAGAGGGGATAACCCCAGGTGTGTCACACCAGTCACATGGAGGTAGTGTTCATGCTAAGGGTAGTGTAGGTATTGTATGTGTTGTGTATTATTTTATCCAGCTGAGCGGAGTGCATGACTCAAGCATGTGTAGGTACATGGGTGTCTATCCCAGGGAAGTGTGTGTTACTGTCAGCACACATCAGTAGTAGCTGTCTGAGGCCCAATGTCCACTATAACAACGCAGAAGGTATGTAACCTGTGGTGTACAATGTCGACTCTGTCGCTTGTTACAATGTGTATAGCGGTCACAAACACAGTTATCTGCACATGGAGCACCTATGATGCATTGTGCTAAGCAACTATCCAGGATGCGTGCTAAACACTGTGTGATGTGTGAACCCCTCATCTGTGGGTGTTCCGGTCCAGGTATGTGCCTGAAAGGTACGGTCCGTGTACAATCCGTCATCACAGGTGTTCTGTGCAGAGCATAGAGGCAAGTCCCAGTCACTGCAGAGATATGTGAGTGGTGCAATAGTATGTGTGCCTCGCTTGTGTGCATCACATTGGAAGATGCAAGCATTGTCGTGCTTGCCAGTTACTGCCCTGCTGGTGACAGTTATGTGAAACTGCCAGAGAGGCAGTATAGCATATGAAGATGTACATGTGTGCTCTACTCCCCAGGCTGATGGCTGCAGGTCATGCGTGCCACAGCATTGTGTTTGACCTGGACTGTCATAGCAGTCAGATACCACATGCCTGTACAATAACAACAGGAGCATAGGCAACTGTTGCAGTGACACAGTAGGTCAATGTACAGTGTTCTTGTGTCCAGACCAATGCCGAATGTACACCATGGCTAGACACACACCCAGAGGGCTATAACACCGGTGAGCCATTGCATGTCCCAGCACACATAGTCTGTGTATTACCATCACAGGGCAGTCACAATAACATGATGTATGAGAGATATATTGTACCAGGTGATGTGTCATGTGTGCGTAGGTTGAGTTGCAGAGGTGTTCACCCATCTGCAACATCTAAGTGCATAATGCCTTGTGTAACATGATGTGTGGAACTGCATTGTGATTCACAACAGAGTCATCCGTGACTGGTGTGTTGTGAATGTTGTAACCCATGAGTCTGCGGGATATACACTGGTGATGTTGGCTGCCATGATGGGGGCCACCAGTGGTGCCTACAGTGGTTATACAGACATATTGCATACGTTGTTCTTGCAGGAATGTCCATTGTTGTAGATGATGTGGGACTACGTGATGGTAGACGTGTGATGTGAATGTTACACATCCAGAAGTGACCGTCAGGTGCAGTCATGGTTGTCGACAGCATCACCCCCATCCACAGCTGTCAGCACCCTGTCCCCAAAATGAGTAACAGTAGCCCTTGTACTGAGTGACTAATGTGCAGATCGTAGAACACCTACTACTGGCTGACTAACAGTGTCAACTAGGAAGGGTATATGATGGCTAAAATATGCTGCTCTAATGTATAAATATGATATCCCAATGAATTACTATGATTCCCATCTATTAAGCCATGGCTGGCATGTAAACCATGTACAACAATGAATGTGTGACAGACCCTTCCAATGTGGAACCTTAATGAACATGCACCTGTTAGAACACCAAATGAGGTACGTTGCATGTAATGATGTACAACTGACAGCTATGGGCACAGCATGGATGCAGAAGCACTTCACCCACAGGCTGTACTGCTGTATGTTGGTAGGTGAGCATTGAACGAGTACATGTGACAGTTGCTGTATTGCCACATGTACGACATATCCGTCATATAGGGGTAGCACTGGTACGCGACAGTTGGACATGCCTGTACATACAACCATGTCCCACAGGATATGTGTGTTAAGTGTGTACAACACCTGTCGTACCTTCAGCAAGCTGTGAAGTGTATGACTGCCAGTGTACCTGTGTGACATGTTGTGCAATGGGTGCAAAGGTAATCAGTAGCACATTACATGCTCACATGTCCTGCACAGGTGCATAG
Organism: Protopterus annectens; assembly: GCF_019279795.1. Taxonomy (NCBI): domain Eukaryota; kingdom Metazoa; phylum Chordata; order Ceratodontiformes; family Protopteridae; genus Protopterus; species Protopterus annectens. The sequence goes on along the minus strand of NC_056729.1, from coordinate 1,844,720,817 downwards.
CATGACCATACAATACATATAGGGTGTTGGATAATAGCAACCCACAAGAGGTGATGAGTAAGAGTGGCAATGCACTATCACCTTTCTGGGTAAGGTGTGCATGTCCATGACACATTAGCACTTGAGATGTTAGCAGTACAGCTGTACAGGGCGGCATGTATATTTGATTACAAATACCTTTGCGTGTTCCACCAGTGGCCTGTTGACAGACAGACATCAACACAATGTGCAAGAGTGACATGTGCACAGCACATCACCGCTGGCTACAGTAGAACAGGGTTAATGTGTTGACATGTGCACAGAACATCAGTGCCAGCTACAGTCGAACACGGTATGTGTTGAACCCCACCGTCATTGTAGCCCATGCCACAAAGAGAAATGTTATGCATTTGTGTATGTACGGCTGGGAATGGACCTGACCTAGCAGTATAGCTGTGTCAGTGTTGCGAACAACATACTGAATGGGCTGTGTGTGTGAGGTGTGTGTCATAAGTGTACGGTCTGATGTATGATACCAGCATTGTCACCGCTATGTGAACATCCCCGTCCCCATAAATGAATACCTAGGCTGTGCTCAACACCATGGTCACTGTGGAAGGGATGGTGCTGTGCGGTGCACCTGCCAACATGGTGATGACAGCAGGCACCGTAGGTAGTCATATGAGGTACCCATGTCAGGTCAGGGTACCATCCATGTGCACGGGATATCACAGTGCGGGCATATACAGCACTGTGTTGAACAACATTACAGCACATAGCACCTGTAAGGGGTAATGTTTATGCATGGATGAGCGATACCAGCATGCACAATACACACCCCCACCATGCAGCATGCTGCCTACCTTGCAGAAGGACATTGCCTACACCATGATGATGGACATGCGACATGTCCATATACATATATAAATGACATATGTAATGGACAGCCACCGTCCTAATACTAGTTTTCCACAGGCTGGACACATCCCTGTGCCATATATGTGATATACCCTGCCATACCATGCAACCCTGTCCATCAAGGCTGCACGTATCATCACAGTCATACATGGTGTGATGGCCACATGGTACATGCACTATCAACTGACTGGATCAGTAATGTGGCACTGATGAACCTTGTGTTGTCACAATTGCTGTGTGACAGCGTGTAAAACGTGCGTGCACATGCTATGTTTGACCATCCCTGCAAATGTCATATGAACAGACATTGTCCCATGTGTATCACATGTGCAATACAGGCGAGCCATGGCAGGATGTCCAACACCCGTACAGTGCTGAGTAGATGTATATGGCAAAACACATGCATGTACAGGTGTCCATGTGTATGTGTGCAGTGTCACTGCTGAAGTCCATAACGGCTGCGTCTGTGTTGCTATGTGACATATACACAGCATCCAGGTGAACAGTAGTACTGTGGACGCATCGGGCCAAGTGCAGATTGGTAAGAACACAGGTGCAGGCAAGTACACATGGCCACAGCAAGTTACCATCTACATGGAGTATGTACACTGTAATGAGTTGACACAGAGATATGATATGATATCCACTGCATAACGGTGTGACAGGTGTGACAGAAACACATCAGCTGTGTCAGTGTCATGATGCTTTTCAAAGAGTACTGTGCAGATGTAGTACATGTCATAGTAATGTATGTTCAGCGGTATGCCAGTACATCAGTGAGAATGTGACCTGTCACCATCATTATGTCTTACAGATAATGCCACGTTCACGACTCCCAGCCTTCAGCCGCCAGGAGGATGATGTCATAATTCCATTGCTCCATGACAACTATGACATGCTGTTCAGCCATGTGCCACAGCATGCTCAGCAGCGGGATGACCTGTGGCAGGATATATGCAGGAGGGTGAATGATGTGGGTGGCAACAACCGCACCTACCAGCAGGTACGCAGACACTGCACGGACCTGATACGGCATGCGAAACAGCGTGCCACTGCAATTGCCAGAGAACAAGGTGGAACAGGTGGTGGGCCACCAACCCAGCCCCCACACACACACAGAGGAGCTACTGGCCAGTCTGGGGACACCCAGGGAACAGCATGCAGAAACACTAGCCACCATCGTGGAGGTGGGTGTCTCCCAACCAATGAGCCTGGAGTTGCCTGGTAAGTCAGTCCTGCATATGAGTATGATATCCAATGTAGTTGCAGGTGTCACTGTACATCATGTAAAGTAACAACACATGCCAGGTATATGGGCACACAAGCTGCATACTACAGTATGCTACGTTGTGTATGCAGACATGTGCACACCATATGCTATCACACAGGTAAATGTGTTCACATGCACAGTGCAACCTGTGGCTGTCATACAGTCATGGATAATGTTTCTACTGTTGTGTCACCCCTATACAGGTACCTCTGGTGTGTCGCGCAGACATGGGTCCATCGCAGGTGAGACTGTTGTCAGTATCAGGCATGTTACAGTGTAGAGTTATTTGCCATGTGGCCAGGTATAACATGCACACCTGAGTTTTGTTCCAGTCACGTTATACAGGTTGCACCACCAGACATACACACATGCCACCCATGTGCAATAGATACAACCATTATTATACACCGGCATGAAACCACAGTACCTGTCAATGTGATATGTGTGGTCATCTATGCATACAACGGTGGAGGTGTTCTACAATGGATGCATATGTAGTATGCATTGGAACAACATTTGTGGTACGCACACAGTACCACACAGTGAGCTGTGATATGGGCAGCACACAGGTGTCACCATTGTGACATATGCCCCTGCACTGTGTGCACACATTGTGACTCGCCACCGACATGTCCCAAGCATGTGGTGTTCTGTCTGCAATATTGTCACACCATCACATGACCTACACCCGACTTAACAAACATCCACACTGTTGTCTGCATAGCCCTGTGGATTGTGACAACTCTGACATGTATGGGTGTATGTCACATGGGACACCACAGACATGTGTACAAGATGCCCATCACACACAATTGTCCAAGACCCGTTCACACATGGCCATGGGTGATAGCCACAGGCATGTTGCCACACAGTACTTCTGATGTGGTTAGACCCCGTTGCACATTGTCCACACATAGTGCAATCATAGCCATAGTGGACCACTTGTACATTTGATGTATTACACCGGACAACCGGAATGCCTGTCTGCAGCTACTGGAGGTGTCACCGATGTCTACCATATACGATCTGTGGAACAGCATGACTGTGTTGCAGTCATGGCAATGCAATGCATCCATGTTATGCATTGCACAGCAACATACATGCGTCATGTTGCCATGCAATGGCACAGTGCCTGTACTCCACACTGTATAGCTATGTACATGGCTCACACTAACCTCACCTGCACATGCACATTTGCTAAACATGCATTCTATCTGTAGGCTGTACACACAACACTGCACTGTGAAGCCCATTATGATGCTGTGCATGTGTTAGGACACCATTGTGTCAAACATGTATACATGTTACTGCACATGTCAGCGAATTACATGTCAAGGTAACGTCAGCCATGTGTACTGTTAACCTGTTCGTGGCCACATGGTGTATCACGGTGATGCATGCAAACTACCATGATTGTGTGTACTGCATGACTACTGATATGACACCTGCTTGATGTAGTGTGCACCCCAGGGTGGTATGCATACTAACACTATTAATGTCTGAGCTGCATTCCCTGTGCTGTACTGCAGGAATGCTGCATGCCATCTGAAATATCACATGCATGGTGTGTCTGTGTGTAATGTACCTTACAGTATTTCTTTGCATTCACAGGTGGTGTAGATGCGTTACCCTCCTGCGGTCCATCTGATGTTAGTGTCCCCACAGATACTAGCGGTGATGACCATATGCATGAGGTACAGGCAGGGTTATCAGGGGCTGAATCTGTGCCATTGGTTACCATCCCACCTATGTCCCCCTCTTCCCCGCACACAGTTCTGATGCCAACACATACCACATCACCGTTGCCCATAGAGGAAGGACAGTCAGCGTCTGTTGGCATTGAACAGGAATGTGTGGTGGCTACAGAAGGTGTGACTACACACCATGTTGCCAGTGTAATGACTGGTGATGTGCCACACAGGCATGTGGCTGGTGCTGCCCGTAGGAGGACCTCTGGCAGACATGCACCTGCAGTACAGGGCGCAGCAGCTGGTATCACCAGACGCATGTTCCAGACTGTAATGGCGGCACAGGCACGTGCAGAAGGGCAGAACCAAGAAGGGCAGAGGCTGCAGAGGGCTGCAATCTGTACCCTAAATGACAACATCCAGTCCTTGGCAAATGCTCAACAGCAGATTGCTAATGTACTGGATAGGCGATTAGGTGAAATGGTTGGAATCCTCGACCGAGGCATGGCTATCCGCGAGCGTGAGCTGTCTGTGCTGGAACACCTGGTAGGGGTGAGGCATAGGACATGTGGGCGTAGGCCAGCAACACCACCTAGTGTAGGTCGACGTGTGCGTGCCACCTCTCATGCCCACTCACATAGTGCTGGTAGCAGTAGCAGTGCAGCTGGTGCTGCACTGTCCACACCAGGACACAGCAGGCCACGTGGACGTGGCCCTGGCTGGTCCCATCGTGGACACGGTTCCAGCGGACATGTGTCATCGGACAGTAGCCACTCTGTACCTCCACCTGGTAGTGCCCGTGCAACCCCAGGCAGGCACAGGTCACGTGGCCGTGGACGGACACAGTGAGCTGCACAACCTGCACTGTATAGTCTGGGGCTGTCAATTATACCCCGTGTAGGCATCACATATGGCTGAACTGTGTACACACATACCCACACACAGCAGACACAACTGTAGGGCTCCACCACATCCACATGCATTCTGCACAGACATGTCCAGTAAACTCACCGGCCCTTACACACACACACATGATGTTATCTATTAGTGTAGCCTATGCCCCTGGCAAACATATCACCCTGTGCATATGATGAAGCCTCTGCCGCATCCCTGTCATCCACACCATTGGTGCAGGGTTATGCAAATATATTCTGATGCACAGGGTGGACAGGATAGTGAGAGGTGTATGTGATACCTGTGTATGCATAGCGTGGGATGTGTATGTTGCAGTGGTTGTGTATGAATACTGACAGATGCGTATGTGACATGGGTTGTGTACTGTCAACATGCAGCAGTCATACCATGTAGTGCAGGTGCAGCATGCATTGTGATGTGTTCACAGTATGTGTGACGGTTACATGTGTAGCACCATGTTGGTTCTGATACCCTGAATCCCTCCTATGGTGTACTCGCATGTGCCTACAGGGAGCACTGTTATTAGTCCCCCACGTGTAGCTGTGGATTACTCACAGGCACATCTGGCAATATCAGCATACTACATGTACCCTCAACCTGACTGGACACCTACATGACACACATGTCCGCACATATACTGCACCTGATGCATGTGGTCAGTGCCACAGGCTACAGTGGACAGAGATGTCACATACATAGCAGGACACACTACAGGTATGGTGACATGGTGCATGTGTTGTACACAGCATGATGGCCACTGACTTGAGGTGTCACTTGTCAACTGTGGGGCACTCTGTGCAGCAGTAGGACCCTGTAACAGTACAGGAACATGGTCGCAATCACGGGGTGTACACCACTATGACGCACACCCCATAGTGTGCAGATGGGGACACCTGCCTGTGTGGTCAGCACCCTCACAATACTATGCACCCACACGCCATGTCACAGGGAGCGGACATGCACAGGTAGCCAGTATGGCTCACACCTATGGCATCAACAGGGTTGTGCAATGCAGCACCAGTACGGGATAGTCACCATGTGTGGTTAGTGTTCTTTCACGACAGTATATTAGCATACACCCTCACACCAAGCAGCAGACATACAAACATGTAGACACACACACATTGTGGTGACCACACATGTGTACACAGAGAGACAACGTGTTGCATGTACTGCACCATCTAAATTCATGCTCCCCACACTGAGGTATGTACAGATCTCTACTATGGTGTACAGGGATGTGTAGCAAGTGGGACATTTACCCCCCGATATGTGGCATACATGGGCACACATTCATGCACACATGTCAGTGCTGGGAATACTACACCTGCCATATGATACGTGTGCAGGCATGCAGCGGTATGTAGTGCATTATGTGTACCAACACTGTATCCGGCAGATGTGCTGATATATGCACATGGGAGGTGGTAGGTGTTACAGTTGCCATGTGACATACAGTTGATAACACCTGACCGCTGGGTATGCATTATGTCAGCACTGTCATGTAACAGTGACATAGCATACTGTATGCACATGGCAGGGTAGGATGGTGTGTGACACAACTGTGAGCCACCACCTGCACACATGCATGTAGACAGGTGTTTAAACACATTATGTACACACATACCTCCATACGTGCTGTTTGTATGCCACCGTATAACGGCCCCTATGATGGGTATACATGTGGTAGGTTGTTGCAACTATGTTATGGTCATCGGCCACTGCTCATGCATGGCTGCTCCATGCACAGTACACATGTCACATGTGTCTCCTGTTGCCATGTTTGTATGCATTGCTACTTTTTGACATGTGTGTTGACATACATAAAACATGGACTGTGGTATGATATCACAGCTGTCACAGGCAAACAATACAAGGGTATGTGTCCCAGTCAACACTGCTACACCCTGTAGTGGGAGCATTCCACAGACATGGGTCCACCTTCCATTCGTGTGTGTAGCACTGGGTACGCCAGTGTTATGCATGTGGTACATCACAGGCTTTGTATGTGTCATGTGTGCAGTCCATGCACACATCCAGACAATCACATGTATGACATATCCAGATGTTTGTTCATTGTGGTACGGCAGCAGTCATGTGTCGCAGCTGTGTCAGGGCCGTGGTATGTGTGGAGCCGACCTGTCCATGTATACTGATATAAGTGGACTACATCACACATGTTGGATCATTGTTAGTACATGTGTACTCTGCACAACTGGTGTACACTGCTATACAGACCTGTGGACATATGTCACATGCTGTTGTTGGACCATGAGGCTTACTGCTGCACCGATGACATGGTGCTGTCATGACAGCTACAGTGTTCACTGCAGTGTGTACATGTGTGACCTGCACCCGTGACACCTGTGATGTCATTTGTGTGTGTACAAGTAACTGCATGTGTGACCACCCTGTGTGTGTGGACAGTTTTACCTTACTGTGACCTTCTGTGTGTACACTCCATCTGCATGCTGGACGGCACTTAGCAAATGCTAAGTGTGTGAGCATGCCCAGTAAGCAGTTGTGTAGATGGACACACAGTACATTGCACACTGCGCCCTTCTGTGATTATACCCCGTGTGCATGCATGTTTCCCCTTTGCAACTGCTAAGTGTGTGAGCATGCCCAGTTTGCTGTTGTGTAAGTGGACACACAGTACATTCCACACTCTGCCCTTTCATGATTACACTCCATGTGTATGCCTTCTGTGTGTACACTCCATCTGCATGCTGGATGTGTCATCTGTGTGTGTACAAGTAACTGCATGTGTGACCACCCTGTGCGTGTGGACAGTTTTACCTTACTGTGACCTTCTGTGTGTACACTCCATCTGCATGCTGGACGGCACTTAGCAAATGCTAAGTGTGTGAGCATGCCCAGTAAGCAGTTGTATAGATGGACACACAGTACATTGCACACTGCGCCCTTCTGTGATTATACCCCGTGTGCATGCATGTTTCCCCTTTGCAACTGCTAAGTGTGTGAGCATGCCCAGTTTGCTGTTGTGTAAGTGGACACACAGTACATTCCACACTCTGCCCTTTCATGATTACACTCCATGTGTATGCCTTCTGTGTGTACACTCCATCTGCATGCTGGACGTGTCATCTGTGTGTGTACAAGTAACTGCATGTGTGACCACCCTGTGCGTGTGGACAGTTTTACCTTACTGTGACCTTCTGTGTGTACACTCCATCTGCATGCTGGACGGCACCTAGCAAATGCTAAGTGTGTGAGCATGCCCAGTAAGCAGTTGTGTAGATGGACACACAGTACATTGCACACTGCGCCCTTCTGTGATTATACCCCGTGTGCATGCATGTTTCCCTTTTGCAACTGCTAAGTGTGTGAGCATGCCCGGTTTGCTGTTGTGTAAGTGGACACACAGTACATTCCACACTCTGCCCTTTCATGATTACACTCCATGTGTATGCATGTTTGCACTTTGCAAATGCTAAGTGTGTGAGCATGCCCAGTACGCCATTCATGGACACACTGTACATTCGACACCGACGTCTGATACTAGGCGTGTAGCCATGGCCATTGACATCCTGTATAGCCATGGTGGCCATCCAGGCAAATTATATAAAGTTGCTATGCCACAATGGATGCCTACATCAAACACACTGGTTGCTCTCTCAAAGGGTGTACTGTCTGGGGTGCATCCCGTATCCATTTTGTGATGTAGTGCTCCGTAGATAGTTAGTATTCCCGAGTGCAGCACTGCCGTGTTACTGTACGTCCACCTTGGGATAGTAACATGCTGTGTGACTGCTCACTCTGTAATCATTCCCTATCGGCATCCTTGCCTTTGCGGATGATATCACCCACCTAGAAGTATGCCTCTGACAGTGCTGTGCTCAGTAATCTCGGTTGCGTGTTCTGTAAAAGCATCATGTTGTAGTGTGTTCATGTAAGTAGGTGTAGGTTCAACTCCTGGCCCTTCCAAGTGTGTGTGTGTGTGTTTCCAGCTGCCTTGGGTGACAGTAAGGCTTTTAGATGCCTCACAACACATACATTTGCTATCAGCGTCTATTCCTTTGCGGATGATGTCACCCACCTAGAAGTATGCCTCTGACAGTGCTGTGCTCAGTAACCTCGGTAGCGCGTTCTGTAAATGCATCATGCTATAGTGTGCTCATGCACCTAGGTGTAGGTTCAACTGCCGGCTCTTCCAAGTGTGTGTGTGTGTGTGTTTCCAGCTGCCTTATGTGACAGTAATGCTTTTAGACGCCTCACATACATCTGCTAGCAGCGTCTATTCCTTTGCGGATGATGTCACCCACCTAGAAGTATGCCTCTGACAATGCTGTACTTAATAATCTCGGTAGCGTGTTCTGTAAATGCATCATGCTGTAGTGTGCTCATGTAGGTAGTTGTAGTTTCAACTCCCGGCCCTTCCAAGTGTCTGTGTGTGTTTCCAGCTGCCTTGGGTGACAGTAATGCTTTTAGACGCCTCACAACACATACATTTGCTATGAGCGTCTATTCCTTTGCGGATGTCACCCACCTAGAAGTATGCCTCTGACAATGCTGTGCTCAGTAATCTCAGTAGCGCATTCTATAAATGCATCATGCTGTAGTGTGTTCATGTAGGCAGGTGTAAGTTCAATTCCCGGCCCTTCCAAGTGTGTGTGTGTGTTTCCAGCTGCCTTATGTGACAGTAATGCTTTTAGATGCCTCACAACACATACATTTGCTATCAGCGTCTATTCCTTTGCGGATGATGTCACCCACCTAGAAGTATGCCTCTGACAGTGCTGTGCTCAATAATCTCGGTAGCGCGTTCTGTAAATGTATCATGCTGTAGTGTGTTCATGTAGGTAGGTGTAGGTTCAACTCCCGGCCCTTCCAAGTGTGTGTGTGTTTCCAGCTGCCTCTGGAGCCAATAATGCTTTTAGACGCCTCACAACACATACATTTGCTATCAGCGTCTATTCCTTTGCAGATGATGTCACCCACCTAGAAGTATGCCTCTGACAGTGCTGTGCTCAGTAATCTCGGTAGAGCATTCTGTAAATGCATTATGCTGTAGTGTGTTCATGTAGGTAGGTGTAGGTTCAACTCCCAACCCTTCCAAGTGTGTGTGTGTGTGTTTCCAACTGCCTTGGGTAACAGTAATGCTTTTAGACATCTCACAACACATACATTTGCTATCAGCGTCTATTCCTTTGCGGATGATGTCACCCACCTAGACGTATGCCTCTGACAGTGCTGTGCTCAGTAATCTCAATAATCTCAGTAGTGTGTTCTGTAAATGCATCATGCTGTAGTGTGTTCATGTAGGTAGGTGTAGGTTCAACTACCAGCCCTTCCAAGTGTGTGTGTGTTTCCAGCTGCCTCTGGAGACAGTAATGCTTTTAGACACCTCACAACACATACATTTGCTATCAGCGTCTATTCCTTGGCGGATGATGTCACCCACCTAGAAGTATGCCTCTGACAGTGCTGTGCTCAGTAATTTCGGTAGCGCGTTCTGTAAATGCATCATGCTGTAATGTGTTCATGGAGGTAGGTGTAGGTTCAACTCTCGGCCCTTCCAAGTGTGTGTGTGTGTGTGTGTGTTTCCAGCTGCCTCTGGAGACAGTAATGCTTTTAGACGCCTCACAACACATACATTTGCTATCAGCGTCTATTTCTTTGCGGATGATGTCACCCACCTAGAAGTATGCCTCTGACAGTGCTCTGCTTAGTGATCTCGGTAGCGCGTTCAGTAAATGCATCATGCTGTAGTGTGTTCATGTAGGTAGGTGTAGGTTCAACTCCCAGCCCTTTCAAGTGTGTGTGTGTGTGTTTTTCCAGCTGCCTCTGGAGACAGTAATGCTTTTAGATGCCTCACAACACATACATTTGCTATCAGTGTCTATTCCTTTGTGGATGATGTCACACACCTAGAAGTAAGCCTCTGACAGCACTGTGCTCAGTAATCTCGGTAGCGCGTTTTGTAAATGCATCATGCTGTAGTGTGTTCATGTAGGTTCAACTCCCGGCCCTTCCAAGTGTGTGTGTGTTTCCAGCTGCCTCTGGAGACAGTAATGCTTTTAGACGCCTCACAACACATACATTTGCTATCAGCGTCTATTCCTTTGCGGATGATGTCACCCACCTAGAAGTATGCCTCTGACAGTGCTGTGTTCAGTAATCTGAGTAGCACATTCTGTAATTGTGTCATACTGTAGTGCGATAGGGTAGGTAGGTGTAAGGTAATTTCCCATGCCTGCCAGATGTGTGTGTGTGTCTATGCTCCTGGCCGCATGGGTTCGTAGGTTATGGTTTTAGACGCTTCGCAACACACATATATCCTGCTGACATCTCTGTGTTTGCGGATGTTGAGACGCACCTAGTGGAATGCCTGTGTGTCTGTTGTGGTTAGCGACCTCCGTAGCATGTTCTCTACGTGCGTCATGCTGTGGTGTGATGGGGTAGTGATGTGTAGGTTCCACTACCGGACTTGCCACATGTGTCTGTCTGTATCTCTCTCGATGTATTTATATATACATATTTTATGCCCATAGCGCTGCTCTTGCATGGACAGCTGTCTGTCCCATGTATCGCATATTTGCACAGCTTATACATAGCAATGGGGTACGATGCAAATCCAAACATTGTCCATGCAACGTCCGTGTTCCAGGAGGTGTTACATGCCCTTACAGACATCTGCTGTATATCTTGGCAGACAGCTATCCTTGCTGTACTGTCACTGTACTCGTATACGCCATAGACTTTGTGTATCATTGCCTGTTTATGATGTGTGTATGTCTATCTGAGCTGTGTGCATGGTTGTGTGTATGTCACACTATAATCATCTGTACAGGTGTCGCCAATACAGGTAATTCATGTAGACTGCTGTTTAATTTGACATATCAGCACATACCTGCGGACAGTACTGCACTTCCTACTGCAGCACATTTCATCATCTTGCAGTGGATAATAATGTTTCCACACACATGTATCTGTTTCTGTTCATAACACTCCACCTCACGGAGCATATATCTGGACAAGGCCTTATGTGATAGTGGGACACTCAGGGCCAGTATTGACATGTTGCTCTTACAAACATTGATAGTGAGAACAATGATATGTTATGCATGAGTATGGCATTTCTGTCTGATTTGGTGTCTTCATCACATGTTTGTCATTGTTTCCTGTCGTCAGTTATCATGAGAGTGCCAGACTGTTACTGTTACGTGGAACACAGCAAACATATGAGGCATAACTCTACACAGTCTGCACATCTTTACAGTTGCAGAGTATGTGTCTGATACAACATACCAACTTTCTGACTACAATACACACAGTGTATGGCGGCATGACAGCCCACATGCCATTACTTTGTATTTGCAGGACACACCCACACAGACAGTTGTATTCCTCACACAGGTCTACATCTGCTTATCCACACTAATTGTTCTTTCATGTACCATATGTGTGCATCGTATTTGCGCTTTCCGTCAGTGGCGGGGCTCACGTACGACTATGGGGGTCTGGAAATTGTTATGTTGACACTTCATGACACCCTGGGGGACACTTTACCTTTGTGTCTACTTACCTTCCACATTGACCTTCGCAGGGCATACATTGTCATTCACATTTTCCGGGGTATGACTTATACATGTTTGCCCATTTGTCCTGCTGTCTTTCTTCTCACCTGTCCGCCTAGTATCACCAGTTCAGTACATGTATTTTGGACAGGTTAGCTCCCTCATACCCTTGACCTGTTGTCATTATGTGTACACGCCCTGACATTTGACCTTTGCCCTTGTTACATTTCACATAGTGATGTGCCTTTCTAGCTGATTGCTGTCTAGGCATTACGGACTGTGCGGTAGGTGATAGTGACTGATATTTCCATTGCATGATTAGTGCACTCATAACATCCGTATTCATGGCTACGTCAGTATTCGCACAACGGTCTGACTTTGTATGGGGCATTTATAATATAGTCCCTATCTGTATTTCCTGTACTATGCCTTACTGCAGCTGTGTTATTCTGACAGTTTTCCAGTTATGGGTACCATCTTGGTCGTACGCATGTCCATCCATGGGAATTGCCTACAGGACACTGATATAGGGCTATACATATTTCCAAATTGCTTTCCGCATTATCCAGTGGATACTTTGCACCATTATTGAGAATAAAGGCATGTGCTATACCCACATCCCTCCCACGGGGCGGGCCTACGAATTCTCTGCCAAACAACACCTAGGTCCATTTCTGCATACCCAGGTTCCCATGCCTGACAACCCTCTATGGTACACATTACACATGGTTAATGTGTGCGGTACTGAGATGTGGACGCACTTATATGCACTTCCCACTCTAGGGATATCAGTTCATACGTCATGCATTTCATGGACACATGTGTCATCACCCTTGCACCTGATTCTAGTGCATATACAGCTGATTCGTATTTGCGGCTGTCACGTCTTTTGCGTCAATCACAGCAGGTACTGCGATTGTATAAATTTTTGGAGTCCTACAATGGACACCAATATGCATGTTTAAAGTGTAGAACTTGCTGGACTGTCACTTTCTGGCCAATGATTTTGACTGCTGCTGTATATTCCCCATTCATGGATGTCTGTTTGTCTACCCATATTAGCTATTACTTGGCATATTTATATCCATGTGTCATATATACGGGACATAGGTCTGTTGTGTGTACATATATACATGTAAACTCCTCGTTTCATACCTTGCTTTGTTAATGTCTGTGGATTACCTGTGTACACACATCTATAACCATACCATACTTTTCCACTGTACAGATACTGGCAGAGTGTACAGATGGTTGACCCTTTATCTTATGTGTGTTTTACATTAACCTGTGTCTATCTGGCAATTTGCTGGCATTTCATTTGAGACTTACGGTGGCACCTTCTGACAAGTAGTTCAGGTTACGAATGCATACCCTTCGTCAATCCCTGCTACTAACACACCCGTTATTCTATCCACTTTCTATGTTTGTTTTAGCACATATCTTGTGTTTCTCACTATTTGTACCAGTACTTTGCATGGCATTGTTCGGTTCCATACTTTCAGAGGCTGACAGTTTTGAGACGTGTATAACTAACGTGGGGGAAACAGCATTAATTTACTCTGCTGTGAGCGGATCACACGCATTGCGCACTTGCATTTCCTTATTGTGGGTTACGCGCAGGCGCACATGCATATCCGTATTCTGGGTTACATATGTTTACTGAGTCTTTGTGCTTACGTGGCCTGTATTAGTTGTGACAGTACCAGTAACATATCTCTGATCCGGTTAACGGACGTATGCGAAACACACTTTCACCTTTACATATCTAACTGTCTTTATGGCACAGATGCATTAATTACACGTTCACATTTATATGTTCTATACTCGTAATTCAAACGGGACTGCATTCACATTGGCCGATTGCTGTGACCACTACACGTTTGGTGTTCTGTCTCATTTATATGCATACCCATGGTACATAGCTACATTAACATATTCCCCCCCGCACTCACTTACGTCACAGGCATCCATTCTCCTGCTGGGAAAAGTGTGGTACTACATGTTACACATTCCCTATTCCCTAATGCTCTGGACCCAGGCTGCATATGGCGTAACCGCAGGGATATTCAGAACACAAAGGCTTATAGTCCCGACACATACAGATCTTTAATTGTCAGGGTGTTCCTGTGGTGCTCTGGGTTTGGTCTTGTCCGCCTAGTGTACAGAACTGCCCTGACCGTGTACGAATGTCAGACGAGGCACATGGGCACGGTTTGTCCATGTTTATTATACCATGACCCCCCATTATTATTCCAAACCGTGCACGCTGATTGGCCAGCGTGCCCATTGTACATCGAGTTATACTAATGGAAAAAGGTCCGGTTACACGGACTTTTTTCCATTAGTATAACTCGGTTTTTAAAACCTGTCTCGCTATGTTAGATGGGTTTAACATAGCGAGACAGCTTTAAAATAAGCAACGGAGATCTCCGTTGCTTATTTTAAAGCTGTCTCGCTATGCTAAACACATTTAACATAGCGAGACAGGTTTTAAAAGAAAGCAACGGAGAAAGCAAGATCTCCGTTGCTTTTTTTAGTGTTTCGCTATGTTAAATGGGTTTAACATAGCGAGACAGTTTTAAAATAAGCAACGGACATCTCCGTTGCTTATTTTAAAGCTGTCTCGCTATGTTAAACCCATTTAACATAGCGAAACACTACAAAAAAGCAACGGAGATCTTGCTTTCTCCATTGCTTTTGCCCACAGCTCTGATGTACTGCGCAGGCGCGCAGTACATCAGAACTGCCGCGGATGCCAGACATCTGCGGAAGGGCAGCAAACAGGCATTATACTATGCCATTATTTAAGAGAATTAATAGTTTCTTTTATAGGTTCATAGGTTCATAGGTTTATACTAGGCTATCTGCCCTAGGGCATTTATAAGCCTAGCCCAAAGTTATGTGGCTTTCACCACCCCTTAAGTTTGAAAGGTACTATGCCCATTAGTTTACCGTGCCTCTGTCCAGCAGTGACACTGAGGTGATCCCCGGGGTAAACCTGCGATCTCCCATCCATTGACCAAGATTTCTCTTGAACAGGGCCAGCGAGGTGCTCTGCCTCACATGTACTGGGATTTTGTTCCACAGCATAGGGAGTCTCTGGGTGATGAATCTGTCCCTCCAGCACATCCTATTTATAACTGTGTTAAGGTTTAAGTCTCTTCCTCTTGTATTTCTTATGGATTTAGATTTTTTGAGGTGGAGCATGTCCATCAATTCCGGGTTAGACATGGCCTTGTATGTTAGGCACAGGTCACCTCTGAGCAGACGGTATGCGACTGAATAGAGCTGGAGTTCCTTCAGTCGGGCAGCATAAGACATATTTTTGAGACCCTTTATCCTTTTGGTGAGAAACCTTTGGGACCTTTCCAATTGCTGCAGGTGTCGGGTAAGATACATTCTGAATGGGGCATTGTACTCAATCATTGGTCTGATGAGTGATGAGTACAGGGGAACAATGACCTCCCTTGATCTAGATGTGAATCCCTTCATGATCAGGTGGGCAATGTAGAAGGTTTTCCTAACTACCTTGGCAACGTGGGTGGCAAATGAAAGGTTACTGTCAACCTGGGTCCCCAGATCCCTGATAACCTCTTCTGTGCTTAGTGGATTGCCACCTATATGGTAGCTAGGGGTAACCTTGTTTTTTCCGAAGGGTATGACTATGCATTTTTTGGTGTTTAACTTTAGGCCATGGCTTTGGCACCAGTTATCCATTTCTATGAGACCCTTCTGGAGGATATCTGTGTCTGATGTGTTTTCAACTATGGCGCACAATTTGCAGTCATCTGCAAACTTTGTCAGCCATAATCCTCCTGTGTTTGCCTGTACTTCTGAAAAGTAGATGCCGAACAAGAGGGGCCCAGGACTGAGCCTTGTGGGACACCACTTGTGACCGGCTTGGAGTCTGACATGGCGCCAGCCACTCTGACCCTGTGGGTTCTGTCACTTAGCCAGTTTGCAACCCATCTTGTGACGTATGGGTTTACATTTAAGTTGGTGAGTTTTTCTATGATACCCGAGTGGGGTATTGTGTCGAAAGCTTTTGCAAGGTCAAGGTAAGCTGTGTGGACTGCCTTGCCCTCATCAATGGCCTTGGTGACTGTTTCAAAAAAATCAACCAAGTTTAAAAGGCATGATCTGCCCTTGACACAGCCAAACTGGGTTGGATCCAATGTCTGTAAGTCCCCTATGTCTTTATTTATGAGTTCCATTATGATCCTCTCCATAGCTTTGCAGACTAGGCTTGTCAAGCTGATGGGGCGGTAATTTCCAGGGTCAGTGGAGGCACCGCCTTTGTGAAGTGGGACCACAGTTGCTGTACGCCACTCCTTGTGTACGTATCCTGAGGTGAGGCTAAGATTAAACAGCTGCCCTAACAGCGGGTTTAATTCCTCATTGAGTTCGTGGAGCACACAACCGGAGACACCATCTGGTCCCATAGATGCTGTGTTTTTTGCCTTGGAGAGAGCAGTTTTCACCTGAGCATTTGAGATGTGTGGGAGGCTACAATCCGCTAGGATAGATATCTCTCCTTTTGGGGGGAGGGGGTGGAGAAATTAGCACTGAACCTGTCAGCCAGTATGTTGGCAATGTCTGTTGGTTCAGTGATTTTTACATCATTTTGAACTAATTCTGAGCATATCTGGGAGTTTCCTCCCAGGTTTCTAACATAGCTAAAAAAGGCCTTATGATTGTCTTTTGAGTCCTTAGCGACTTTTCTTTCAAAATTTGCCTTGGATGATTTTATGAGCAATCGTAGTTTTTTACTTATAGTGATCAAGGGTGTCTTCCCTTTTAAGGAGTTTGCTCTATCTTGTAGTAGCTTTCTCCTTTTATTGTAGAGCTTGTTTTTGCATTTGTTAAATAATGTCATGGTATAATAGCAATAACCCACTTCTGGGTGTGGGTAATGCTGTATTTACCCACGGTTGGCTTTGTTTGGTCCCTCGGGCTTCACCCTCGGGACCAAACCACGCCAACCGTGGGTAAATCCAGCATTACCCACACCCAGGCATGGGTTATTGCTATAATAGTCAATCTGTGTTTACAGACATGGGTGTTTGGACAACTGACAATAGCTTATGCTGTTGGCATACAATGATGTGGGTGGTGCTGGTTATTATACATATTCCATGTTGTGCGTTGTTCCCATTGACATTTGACTATTCCCTGTAGTCATTCATACCTGGATATTTATGTAGCACATGACTGAACTATGTATTACCTGCAGGTATGCTGTGTTACAGTGAACATATGTGATGGTTGGTTACAGTATATATGTGTACGTACCTCTGTAATACTGGGGACTACCACACATCCTTCACAGCATTTCATGCGTATGTACATACTATTATTCAGTGAACTGTAGAAGGTTGTGAGAGCACTGATTACGTGTCCCTATTTGTGCACGCATCATGTTAGTCTTTGTCCAGCTTTTGTTGCTGTCATAGGTTGGACAGTGGTGTTGGTGTGTGATTGGGTTGTATTTCTACTGACAATACTTCAGTGGGGGGTAGGGTTAGCACTTGTTCCTCTTTGCGGGGGAGGCCCCATTTTGGACATTTGTGTCCTGCGTCAACACTTGACACGTGCCATATGTCCTGTGATATTAACACAGTAGTATATTTCTTACCTTCGTTACTACTTGCATGTTACAGGCATGTTGTATCTGGTACACATGACTATTATATTGGATAGCTTAAGCTATTCACATGCTATGCAATAACCTTTCATTCTGGCATATACATGTTATTCTATCCTTTGCATTGGCCATGGCTGTTTTCCCATGCAAATCCACACATATCTACAAGTGATGTCCCACCTTGACAATCTGTACATGTGGCAACCCTGCTGGGGTGACCTGCATGGTGGACAGCTATTCCACCCTGTGTATTATGTTTTGCATGTCTGCATAGCTACTCATCAGTACTGTGGCTACACATAATGCTTTGTCCAGATGTGTACAGTTATGGACACCGTGGCGTGTGAACACCTATGGGGTTTCGACAGGTCAGTAACCACACGCGGGATGTACACATTCTGCCGACACATTCACATGCAGCCATTTGGATTTCAGTACCTGAGATGGGATGTTGACATATGTGGGGTACATATTTGCAAGCCTATCACTGCCTAGGACAATACTTCCTACTACATATGGGGTATACCCGCTCTGTGTAGGTGTACAGCTGCGCAAGGCTGCTAGCTGAATTAGGTGGACATTCGGACATGGGTGCGGGTTACGTGCTATAAAGGGGTTGTTGTGTATTACATTTGCATGCATGGGTTCTGCTTCTGGATATTCCGATTCAGCATATGCCATCCTATGTGTATGTGACGGTTACGTTGCTGTGTATAGCACATTTTACTATACATATGTTTGTGTGTGTTTGGGATGCGATTTGGGATGTCTAGTTTCTTTATGGTTGTTATATGGCCACGACTGCCCAGCTGTGTACTATCACTACCACTGTGGGACTGCTGGTGACCATGCCCATGGGGCTAGTCGTGTGTATTTGAGGCGCGCTGACATGATGCTGTACACTTCCACTGGGTATGACTGCTGACAGTGCACTACATAATGGACACAGTATTCTAAGTATCATTTGTTCCATGAACGGGAACATTTTGTATTTCGAGCATTTATGTTTGGTTCTCCATTTTGTGTGGATGGGTAATGTGTAGCATACTTTGCATACATTTCATTATCCACGGACACTGATAGGTGCGGTTACTATTGCAAGCAGGCTGTAAGATTCAGCACTTTAGGTTGCTCATCGACAGCCGACTTGGCCACGCCTCCGAGGGCAACCTAGTTAGGCTCCCTGGACTCGCGCACGTGCCCTATGCACATGGTTGTGGTTGCAGCGCACACTCATTACTATGCATGTGGCGCTGCTACGCCATTTATACGCTGCACGGCCAGCGCAAGCCTTATACCGGCCTTGCGCCGAGCTTCATGAATCCGGGGGATAGTCTTAGTTGCAAACATTATACATCGCTTATAATCTACCCAATCATTGTCAGTTAAAAATTAAATAGCTCATTCAAATTCTGTCTTCTTTTAAATCTCATTCCTCCCTGGTATGCATAGTTCCCACAATTCCCATTTTTTCTATGTCATTTCCTGCTAACTTTTTCTAAAGATCCCAGTTCCAGTTGTTTTATAGTTGATTTAGACTTTGAGTTCCGTTTTCCACTACTTGCTTTTTTTGGTAGCCACCATAATTAAACTCTGCAAGGCCTTACTATGTCTAGGCAATTCTGAAGCTTTCTTATAAATGAGAAATATTATTTTTTAGCTGTATCAATTTGTTTACTGAGTATGCCTGATAAAATAGTTTGCAAATCTGCTAATTGTTTCTTCTGTATCACAGTTCCAATATCTGCTGTCTATCTGAAGGAAAGTTTTCTATAGTCTACTTGGGGTATAAAACTACTTATGTAAATATTTCCAAGCAAATATTCTAAATCTCCTAGATTTTGTTGCATATTTGGGAGGTATGTGTGTATATATATATATATATATATATATATATATATATATATATATATATATATATGGATCCAGGTCAGTACATCGACAAGTCAGAAGATCCACATCCACTTCTCCGACACGAAAACACAGACAGATGAAATAATCGAAACTGCAAATCACGGACATTTAACAGGTAACAGGTTTAAATTTCGCTAATCATGCCTACCATGTTTTAGTAAGTGTGGCAGTGTTATGCATGTGTTACGATCATTGTATTACTTAGTCCTTATGGTAGGCATGATTAGCGAAATTTAAACCTGTTACCTGTTAAATGTCCGTGATTTGCAGTTTCGATTATTTCATCTGTCGGTATTTTCGTGTTGGAGAAGTGGATGTCGATCTTCTGACTTGTCGATGTACTGACCTGGATCCATATATATATATATATATATATATATATATATATATATATATATATATATATATATATATATATATACCCTGCTATTGTTTCTTTGTGAATTGCTTATCCAATCTTTCTTCTCTGATTTCCTTATAATAAATAAAGCAATAAAAAATAGCTGTTCACCAGGCAAAAAACACTGAAGAAAAATCACTTTTCAGGGGGTGATGCAGTAGTACTGCCGAAGCGACTTGCTCAGAGTTACACAGCAGTCACATGGAAGTGGAAGGATTCAAACCTTATTCTTCTGACTGTAGGAAGCAGTTTGTTAACAGCTCAGAGCTTTAAGTGCCAAAGAAGTCCAATCTACTCAAAATGTCAATATAACAGCAGTTGTTGCATGACTATGCATTTTCCGAACAATGAGAAATGTGAAACTCTATTGACTAACATTGACTGACTGTAATCCTGAGTGATTTCCTAGGTTCAGAGGTATATACTAGATTAGCGACCACCAGTGTCTTTATAAGTCTAGCCACACAACCCAACCCACCTGCATCCCATTGTGGCATGTACATCTTAACTGGAGGGGGATGTTTGTTAGGATGTGTACGTTAAAACGTATGTGGTGGGGTACATTAGTTAGGGAATGTTTACTGTCATCCTTTGTCTATAAGTGATATTGGGCCACCCTGGGGATGAATATATGATTTCCCATCCAATGGTGAAGGTTATGTTTCAGTAGGATTAGGGATGGACTCTGCTTTACATGGATGGTGAGCCTATTCCAAAGCATGGGATGCTTTGAGTCACATATCTATCTTGTCAACTTGTTCTATTTATGACACAAGCAAAGTTCAGATCCCTGGGTCTAGTGTTTCTGGTGCTGCTCATTTTGCAGATGAGCAAAAGTTCCATCACAGCTGAATCTAAGGATGATTTATATGTCAAGCACAGACTGCCTCTCAAAAAACCTGTAGGAGACTGAGTATAGAAGCAGGGCTGTAAGGTGATCTGTACAGGACAATGTGTTAATGCCCTGGATTCTGTTAGTGAGGAACCTCTGTTCATAGGTTAGTACTAAACTAACTGCCCTTGTGGCCCATTTTAAGCTTAGCCAAGTACCTCATCTGAGAATCAAACACTACACCTGTTACATATTCCAAGTCAGGTACATGTCGATGAGAGCATTATACTCAATGACGGGTCTGATATGGGCCAAGTAGACTGGTGCTATAAATTCCTTGAACCTAGATGCCATAGCCTTACTTATAAGCTTGGTGACATAGAATGATTTTCTTACTATCTTGGCTATGTGCTGGTCAAAGGCCAGATTAGAGATTAGGGTCTACATATGTTCCCAGATCGCTAACTACCGGATCAACTCTTAAGGTTATATTAGCAATGGAGTACTTTGCCGTGGTGAACATTTTCCCAAAGGAACTATAATGCATTTCTTGGCAGTGAGTGTTAATCTGTGGCTTTGGCACCAGTCATTTGTCTGTCATAAACCCGCTTGCAGGATGTTGGTGTCATGAAGGCAGAATTTATGATAGCTTCCAATTTGCAGTCTTCTGTGAATTTGGTGAGCCAGAGGCCCTTGACATTAGCTGTCACCTCCGATAATTAAATACTAAACAGGAATGGGCTTAGCACAGAGCCCTGTAGTACTCTGCTGGGGACCTGCCTGTTGTTGTTGGTGGTGGTGGTCTCACCCATCCTGACTTATTTGGTCCTATCTACGAGCCAGCTGGCAATCCAACAAGTTATGTAGGGATTTATGCCTAGTTTGTTGAGTTTGTCGACAACATCTGAGTGGGGTATTGTACTGAACTCCTTAGCCAGGTCTAAGTAAGCTGTACGCTCCATTTTCCCTTCATCCACTGCCATATTTACCTTCTCAAAGAAGTCTACTTGGTTAAGAAGGCAAGACCTTCCTTTGACAAAGCCAATCTAGTATAGGTCCAGTGTCTATGTTGCCAATGTCTTCATTGATCATTTCCATGATAATTTGTTCTATGGCTTAGCATACTAGACTAGTTCAGACTAATGGGCTTGCAGTTTCTGGGGGTTGGTTATTGGTCCACCCTTGTGAAGGACAATAACTATTGCTGCCCCTCAGTTTCTTTGTATGTAGCCTGTTACGAGGTTGTAGTTGAAAAGTGATTCAAGTGGTCATGATAGATAATGTTTCAGGTTATTTAGGAGACAATCGGGGATATTGTTGGGCTTCACTGAGGCTGTGTTTTTAGCCTTAGAGAACTCTACTATGACCTCCTCCAAGCTGATAGCGGGGGGGGGGGTTGCACTGGTAGGGATTTCACAAAGAATGGGAGGAGGGAGTGGGGGGTGAAGTTTGAGCCGAATTTGTCGGACACCAGATTCCATCTGCCCACTGAAGGTCATACCATTTACTACCATTTCTTTACATTGTTGCATGTTATGTTTGCGGTTTCAGACATAGCTGTGTGGCTGTCTTTAGCCTGAGAAGCTATTCTGACCTCATAATTTTGCCCTGTGTAGTTAATTAATGAGCTCTTATCCTCAGGAGAATTGTCCTTTCTGACTTTGGCAATGACTTTTTTTTCCTTTTCTTATATACATTGTTAATAGTAGGATTCCACCAATGTGGTTTGTTTTGGTCTTACTCCTGGTAGGTACAGCAACCTGCATGCAGCCGATTACATGTTTGTACAGTGTTTCTGAAAATAATTCTGCATATGGTGTTGTGAACTCTGGCTTAGGCGGGACATTGCATTTTGTGAAATTGTCACTTAATAGGATGCAGTTTGCTTTGGAATAGTTCCTAACTGTACTGGGTTTTGATGGGCTTTTCAAGCTCATTTTTATTTGGAATGAGACAGCTTTGTGATCCGACCTCACCAGTGAGGATATGACATGGGGAAAGGGGGAGTGTGATGTTGTCACATGTTGGTGAGAACTAGGTCTAGTATGCTGGAGATTCTGGTTAAAGTGCAAACTAACTGATCAAAGATATTTGTGTTAGTGAAGTCCAGGAAACAATGCGCCTGTAAATTGGAGGCAGTGTATGTTTCCCAGTCTCTAGAGGGGTAAAGTCTTCCATGAATAGAGTGTTTGGTTGGATGGATAGTGAGTCCAGTAGGTCTAGATAAGAATTGTGGGATTCTGGTGACATAGGTGGTGTCCTATAACTTGCTAAGATATGGTAAGGGATTCCTTCTAAGGTGATTTGCATGAGAATGAACTCCAGGGTCTCATCCTGTTTAACCAACCTTGAGGTGTACTTGTTGATAATAAGATCGAGACACCTCCACCTTTAGTCCCTGTCTGTGTAGCTGATAGTCTAAATGTATGGAAGGCACTGTGGTCCTATGATGCCGGAGTACCTTTTGTGGCCTTAACTCTTGTCTCAGTAATGGCACAGATGTCAATATTCCTGACTGAGGATTTACCAAAAGGAAATGAAAAAACAGAAATCAGTGGAGGTCTGACAGCTGGTACTGAGGACTAAGGCACAATTTCTTAACGAGCTGCTGCCTTCCTTAGTTAAGGGACACGATTTGATTCTTTCTAAGTCTGTTTACCTTTTGTGTGACACCGAGCAAGTCACTTAACCAGGCAGTGCATTAGTTAACTGGATTTTCTGGACTGATGAGAAATAATTTGAAACTGGCATTTATTTATTATGGACTTCTTGCATTTATTTTTGGATGTCCTCTGAGGTAGAAGCCACACACACACATGCACACAAGCACACACACACGCGCATACACTTGTGCACACACATGTGCACACATTCAAATACTCCAAAAAGTCATTCTTCAGCCCAATGCATCAAGCTGTAGATCCAGTCATTCAGCAGCTAGGTGGGACCATGCTTCCACAAAGCAGTTCAGTGTTTAAAACCTGCTTCTACCCTTCAGTTCAAAATGCATCAGCTGAAGTGGGAAAGACCATGTGTTGGCACTTTCAGGCCAAATGTTGTGATTGTGCTTTGGAAGACTAAGCTTGTGTAGGAACTGTGGTGACAGTTTCAAAAATAAAAAGAGAAGCACTAGGAAAGTTGTGGGGGTACACAGTTTCACAGGAGGGGGAATCACACCCCTGCATGCCCCTTTGTAGTGCTGCTTTAGAAAAGGCATACTCTTTGCTCACTTTGCTAGTTTTCTTCTCCTTATCTGCAAAAACACTGCCAACCTTCAGACCATCTCCACTAAAATGTCGATTCATATCTAACTCTCCATGGAATGACCATCACTGCCTTACTATTTCAAAGGTCAGGTAGTGTCAGGTACAGGCCAGGTCAAGTCTTATTGGTTCCTGACTCTTCAAACTATTCAGACCAGACATCCTGATTAAATCATACCCTAAACTGACATTCAAATTACCACACCGTTTCCGCCCTAAGCCCCCTATGTATGATCTAGATCCCGCTTTCATCTTGCTGGACTCTAGTAACTTTCCTAATGTAGCTACTGTAGAGAATCGATTATCTGAACAGTTTGATTATCCAAATTACCCTAGGTCCCAATTAGCTCGGATAATTGACTCTTTCCTGTACTACAGTCTATAAATCCATTACGTATACTCCTCCTACTGTAAGTATATGTATTCTATGTATCCTTTCAAATATTCTATGTATAAATTGTTCTTCAGAATTTCTGCACCTTAACATAAATGTAAGCCTCTTACATCATGATGTAATTCTGTCTGAGCCTTAAATAGTCATTGTTTGATCAGTGTTCTACCCTGGTAAACATAGTTAAATAAAATTAAATAAAATTCAAACTCTGAAATGTGCAAAAATAGTGTGCCAACAGTAAATAAAAAGAATAAAGTGGTAATGAGATTCATCTATAAATCCTGGTTTATGCATCTTCATTAAGCAAATTATTCATCAAGTAAATAATTACTAAGTTCTGATGTGAGCATTACTCACAGAATAGAAGTCTGATTGAAGACTGCTGGAACAGGGCTCAGTTTTGAGATTTTTTCTGGTTAATTGGGTAACTTGTTTAAATCAGATTTTTCGTTTTATATTGTTATATATATATATATTATATATATATATATATAATTGCACTTTATTCATCTGCTTTTACTGTATTTATTACTAGGGGCATTGACTACAACTCTGAACTGAGATATATAATAATAAGCATCTTTTTATGTGCATTTAGTGTTTTTTTTATTGTATCTGCTTTATTTTCTGAAAAAAAAATATATATATACTTGTTTCCCACCTTTCTAGGCTAGTATAGTCCAGTTTTCAGGTTAGTGCTGAATTCAGGGCTGTGTTACAAATCTCTGTGTTTGCCCATACCTTACATGGATAGAAGGAAGTTTCTTTGTGCACCTGTCAGAGAGGAGAGCTTTGAGCAGCCTATCTGTCCCTGGAGGAGTGGTTTCAGGTCAGAAAGTAATAGTTTATTGGCCATTTTGGGCTAATTTCTATCTCTTTCATTTCCCTGCTATAAAAACTGCATTTGCCTGGTTTTGCACAGTGGGCAGCACCAGTTAGCTAGGGTATAACTATTCTCGGCTCCACAAAGTCTCGTCTTTAATTTTTCCTTTGGAACTAGACAAACTTTCAACTTAAGCACTCAAGCCATTCATTTCTCAGCGCAGCACTTGCTCAAAACTCATAGCAAGCACTTATAATCCCTAGCACTACAGAAGGACAAGGCTCTTTATTCGACCTTACCAGCCATTCAGTAAAACAGTTTACTGTACCTATCCAGGCATGTCCAAAGGGCAGTTTCAGGTGTACTCTCCAGTCCAACTGGTGAATCTGGGCATTTTGAGGCAATGTAACAACTGCCTCATGTACACAGACAACCCTCTTCTCCTACCACCAAACACTAATACATGCGAGAGATGCAATCCTACAACCAAACTGGATGCTAAGCTCTCTCAGCCCCAGACTGGATCAGACAGCCAAGAGGAGAAGGGAAATACTGACATCACACCACCAGTCTTACATAGACCCATTAAACCAGCACCGGTAAAAAACACACGTAAATACACAAAAACATACTCGGAGGCTCTAAATAAAAATCTGCAAAAGCAACAGAGCCCTCCAAAGCAGACATCCAAGCAACCTCCACCACCCAACACAAACCATGAAACACATACTTCACAAAACCAGTGTGCCACGCAATCACAGTTCCCATGTCAAAATAACATATCCAACATACTAGTAATAGGTGACTCTATAGTCAGGCACACTGACGTCCCATTCACTAGGCTGAATAAGGAGAAGGTTACTGTTAGCTGTCTGTCGGGTGCCAGGATCAGCCACATAACACAAGCACTCAGGTCACTCCAGAATAAGTACAAATATGACTCTGTCATTGTCCATGTCGGTGTGAATGACCTGAGCCATACTTCCCTGGACTACATGAAAAGAGACATGGAAGAGCTCTCTGATCACGTAGCCCAGGCCGGTATGACCCACCCTGGGTAGCATCCTGCCATCACCAAGAATGATACCACGGCATAAAGAAAACATTCTCGATTTCAACAATTGGCTAAGTTTCTGGTGTCATTCAAAGGGGATCCAGTGTCTGTCCACCTGGGATGACATGCTCAACAAGTCAAGCTGCTTTGCTAGAGATGGCTTGCACATGTCACCCTTAGGCTTTTGAATACTGGCCAAGGCTCTTGCCACCCTGATACTGCCTCTTTTATGCAAGGCTCAAAAGACAAACCTACCACCGTAAATAGCACAAGTAACAAAAATCTGAGGGTAATACTGCTCAATGCCAGAAGTCTAAACTTCAAAATGCACGCACTCGAGGCACCCCCCAGTATGGAGAAAATCAATATATGTGCAGTAACAGAAACCTGGTTTAAGGCTCCAGATAGCACCCCAGCACTACCAGGCTACAACTCATACCATACATTTCGACCACAGAACCCAGACCGAAATACAAAAGGCGGGGGAGTATCCATATTCATCAAGGATACCCACACCTCCAGGTTAGTGGCACAGCACGATGCTTCAGAGATCATCCATGTGCAACTAACAACGGGCAGAACTGCAATTCAAATTTTAGCTTGCTACAGATCACCCACCATGTCCCAGGACCCCCATTCTGCATTTCTGGAAACACTGGGTAACAAAGGTCCTACCAAACACCCTAATATCGGGTGATTTCAACTACCCAAACATTAATTGGGAGAACTATTCCAGTACTAACGCCCTTGCCCAAACTTTCCTAGAATTTATAAACTCAAACGCCCTGGAACAACTGGTCAACACTCCCACCAGAGGTGACAACATATTGGACCTAGTCATCACCAGCATGGGCGACCGGTGTTCCACACCGGAGTTCAACCCCTCGCTGTTTAGATCTGACCATAAACAAATCACTTTGGATATCCACATTCCGCCCCCCCCACCCCCGGACAAGGAAACCACCGTGAAAAACTTTTCAAAAGCAAACTTCATGTTACTTAAGATGGAGGTTGAAAGTTTCAAAGTCCCCATGCTAAAGGATAATGCTGTCCAAGCTGCAAAATCCTTTACTAATGCATTCTACAGGCACCTACAAGAATGCATGGATCATGCTATCCCAAGCAAAACTAAGACTCACTCCTCCTAGAAAAGGAAACAAGTCTGGTGGACCCCTGCCATAAACAAGCTATACAATAGAAGTAGGAAACTAGTACAGAAAAGAGTAAAATCCCAAGTAGGGAAGACATCCCTGATCAGTATCAGCAAAAAACTACGATCCCTCATAAAATCGTCCAAGGTGAGCTTTGAAAGAAAACTTGCCAAGGACTCCAAAGATAACCAGAAGGCATTCTTTAGCTATGTCAAGAATCTATGTGGCAATGCTCAGATCTGCTCAGAGTTAGTGGAGAATGGCACAAAATACACTGAACCAATCGATATTGCCAACATCCTGGCAGACAGGTTCAGTGCAAACTTCACCCCCCTCTCACCCCCAAAAGGGCCCATAACCATACCAGAAGAATGTAGAACCCCTGAATCACAGACACTCAGGTTAAAATAGCCCTCTCCAAAGCCAAAAGCACAGCATCAATGGGACCAGACAGTGTCCCAGACTGTGTCCTACATGCACTCAAAGACGAATTAACCCCTCACCTAAACACACTGTTCAAACTCAGCCTCTTCACAGGCTACATACCCATAGAGTGGTGCACAGCAAAAACAGACCCCATGAACTATCGCCCTATAAGTCTGACTAGCTTGGTCTGCAAGGCTATGGTGCACATCATCATCATGGAACTCATTAACAGAGACATTGGGAACCTCCAAACACTGGACCCTACCCAGTTCGGCTTTGTTAAGGGCAGATAATGCCTCCTAGACCTGGTGGACTTCTTTGAGACAGTTACCAAGGCTATAGACGAGGGAAAGGTGGTACACACAGCCTACATAGACCTCACAAAGGCCTTTGACACCATTCCCCATTCTGGTATTATGTTCAAGCTCACCAGCCTGAACATAAACCCCTATGTCACAAGATGGGTTGCCAATTGGCTCACAGACAGAACCCACATGGTGAAAGTTGTGGGAGCTAGGTCTGACTCTAAACTGGTTACAAGTGGCATTCCCCAGGGCTCAGTCCTAGGACCCCTCCTGTTCGGCATATACTTCTCAGAGGTACAGACAAGCAAAGGAGGACTGTGGCTTACCAAGTTCACAGACGACTGCAAACTAGGGGCTGTAATTGAATCACCAGCTGACACAGACATCCTCCAAAAGGGTCTCACTGAGACAGATACCTGGTGTCAAAATCATGGCCTCAAGCTAAATGCCAAAAAGTGCATAGTTATTCCCTTTGGAAATAAAAACGTACCCATAAACTACCACAAAGGTGGTAGTCCCCTAAATATGGAAAACATAATAAGGGATCTGGGGACCCAAGTAGATAACAATCTCTCCTTTGATAATCACATTGCCAAAGTGGTTAGAAAATCCTTCTATGTGGCCCACCTAATCACAAAAGGGTTTGCATCCAGATCAAAAGAGGTCATTGGGCCCCTCTACTCATCACTCATCAGACCCATCATATAGTACAATGTACAATGCCCCATTTGGGATGTACCTTACAAGACACCTGCAACAGCTGGAAAGACCACAGAAGTACCTCACCAAGAGGATCACTAGCCTCAAACAGGCACCCTATGCAGCTTGACTGAAAAAACTCCAGCTGTACTCGGTTGCATACCGCCTGCTCAGAGGTGATCTCTGCCTGACATATAAGGCCATGTCCAACCCAGAATTGATGGACATGCTCCACCTAAAGAAAACCTTATCCCCTCAAGCCACACACTCTAGGGATCTAAACCTCACCACAACAATAAATAGGACATGCTGGAGGGATAGATTCCTGTCCCAGAGACTTCCCATGCTTTGGAACAAGATTCCAATCTACATTAGGCAGAGCTCCTCGCTAGCAGTCTTCAAGAGAAACCTTGACGAGTGAATGGGAAACAGAAAGTTTACCCTGGGGATCACTTCAGTGGCTCTGATGGACAGAGGCACAGGGAACTAATCTAAGGGGCGGCGAAAGCCAACACATTCTGGCTAGGCTTATAAATGCCTTTGGGCAGATAGCCTAGTACCTACCTATGAACCTATGAACCTATAATGCTGACTAATTTGCTTTATTTTTTTTTGGTCTGCATCTCATAAAATTAGTGATTTTCAGGTAAATTGATGAAAAGTGCAATCACTTAATAAGGACGGACATTTCAGGTTTACACTTCACTACCTTTTGGAAATGCGTCCTAGTGCCAAACCAGTTATTCCTGGAACATTCAAGGTACAAAAAGCCAGTATTTAACAGTTCTCTGGTGGGGGAGGGAGTCTTTGTCCCTGATTCTTGCTCTCAGAAAGTGTCTATTTGCATATTATTTAAAATACAGGGCCTAATCCCCTTAGAGTCTACACATTATGTTAAATATTCTGAAACTGAATTTACAAACAATGCTGGATGCATATTTGTAGCTCTTTCTTCATTTTATATCTGCTGAAGGATCTTTCATAACTACAATATTAATAAAAGGTGTTTTTGCTTATCAAAGACTCCAAGCCCAAGACAAACACACAAATTTTATAGGCATAAGTTACCAGTATAAGACATTTTGTGTTTAATAGGGCACATTTTAATAAGGTTTGTAAAGTACTGAAATTTGTGTTAATTGATGTGTTTAGATAAATGCTTTATTAGGGAAAAACAGATTACCTAATTCAAATGTTGCTAGATTTGTGATGCTGTCGCTTGAGTATGACTGCTATTTAAATAGATTGCTGCACAATGCATTAAATGATATATCTTACTGTACAAAATGCAGACAATTAATGGTTAACTCCCTCCAACATCTGCAGGATCCCAGTGCTTTCCTTTACGGGCACTAAAATAATTCTCAGGCCTGTGGAGAGCAGCTGCAGTTACTTATCCACAAATGTCCACAAATTGAAGAAGATGAAAAGTAAACACAGAGATCAAATATCTAAGTCTGCAGTGACCATTAATGCATCTCATAGCCATGGACTGCAGTGACCATTAATGCCTCTCATAGCGATGGACTGCAGTGACCATTAATGCATCTCATAGCCATGGACTGCAGTGACCATTAATGCCTCTCATAGCCATGGACTGCAGTGACCATTAATGCATCTCATAGCCATGGACTGCAGTGACCATTAATGCATTTCATAGCCATGCACTGCAGTGACCATTAATGCCTCTCATAGCCATGGACTGCAGTGACCATTAATGCCTCTCATAGCCATGGACTGCAGTGACCATTAATGCATCTCATAGCCATGGACTGCAGTGACCATTAATGCATTTCATAGCCATGCACTGCAGTGACCATTAATGCATCTCATAGCCATGGACTGCAGTGACCATTAATGCATTTCATAGCCATGGACTGTAGTGACCATTAATGCATCTCATAGCTATGGGATGTAGTGACCATTAATGCATCTCATAGCCATGGACTGCAGTGACCATTAATGCATCTCATAGCCATCGACTGCAGTGACCATTAATGCATTTCATAGCCATGGACTGCCGTGACCATTAATGCATCTCATAGCCATGGACTGCAGTGACCATTAATGCATCTCATAGCCATGGACTGCAGTGACCATTAATGCATTTCATAGCCATGGACTGCAGTGACCATTAATGCATCTCATAGCCATGGACTGCAGTGGCAAAAGAAGAATACAAATGAATGGCATTTTCTTTAAATAGATCCTTGATACATATGGTACACAGTGTTACACTCTGCACACAAGTCCTGTTGGTGGAATGACTGTATTAGCATGATAGCGCTATACAGGGCTAGAAAGGAGCAACTACATAATAATGTATGCCAGACATAGCATACCTTCCTGACTAGATGTTCCCTGAGGCACTGTGCTTCATTGTAATGCCATATAATAATTCAGAAAACATTCTTATTCGTTAGGCATGATGTTGGACCTAGGGTCATTACTGCAACATGCTAATGAGAGGATCTAGTCCTATGAGAGTCTCTTTGGCAGGAATTCAGCAGTGTTACTGTTCAGGAGCTTGGTAACATTACTGTATTGGAGCTCATTACCATAACATGCTAATAAGGGGATCTAATGCTATGAGAGTCCCTTTGGCAGGAATTCACAGTCTTACTGTTCAGGAGCTCAATAACATTACTGTATGGGAGTATGGACAGTGTGCAAACTCTACTGGTTCTTGTGTTTTCCTCCCATGCTGAAAACTTTTTTCTTTTAACTTAGCTCTGATGTTGCTGCTTAGCTTAATGTTCTGAGCAACACCTCAGTAGGGAAGGGGTCAGTGTAATCAGATACACTACAACATTTTCAAATACACCAGTCTTTTATGTGTATGGGACATACTTGTGTGCATTTAGTGTAGTGTCTGAATTGTATTTAGGGAAGTTTTTTGTTTATGTATTGTCTGTGCACAGACCACTGTGGTTTCACTAGGGTAAGACCACATACAATACCTTCCTCCATTGTATAACCTTCTTTATTAATCACACAGGACTTTGGTACAGAGTTCTACTGTGCACCAACCTTATCAGTGGGGAACCGTGCAAGTAGACTGAGAAATATTTTATCAAATGCTGATCCTGAGGATTAAATACACTGAAAGTTATTCCCACTGAACAGTAAACTAAATTTTTTTTCCATGGGGTGGCCACCTGCACCTTTATAAATGTTAAGATAAGACAGTAGAGTGTGAGAGGGGCATGAAGACCTGGTGCTCTCCCCTTAAGAGAGAAGGAAGGGGTGTCAAATCAGAGAAGGGACCTTTTTTAGCTCTGACATACCTCAAGAGGATGTAGGGTGTCAGGACCTCATGCTCCTCCAATATGGAGATGGAACGAGTGCCAGATTATAGAATGGATCTCTTGTTTTCACTCTCACATAGAGTGTGAGGGTGTGTGGCAGTAGGACATGATGCTCTTCTAGGAGATGTTGGTTCAGGATTTGTGTGGATTTCTTTTCATGTGCCACTGGCAAGAAAGAGTATTCCCTTAGTGTACAGTTCAGTCAGTTTTCAGGATATAACCTTCATGCGTGATAGGTTATATAATGAGAAAGGAACAGTTTAAACAACAGATTTTGAAAACAAAGTAGTATAAATAATATCCAACATTCAAATGTGTGGCAGCAGAAAAAGGTTTTATTTGTTATAAGAGAGAAATATCATTGTATAGTAGGGCACCAATCTAGAATGCAGAAAACATAGGTAATAGTGTAATTTTACTATCACAGAATATAGGGATCTGTAGGGGAAAATAGGTTCATAGGTTGGTACTAGGCTATAGGTCCTAGGGCCTATGCAAGCCTAGCCAAACAATTCCCTGGATATTTCTTCCCACCATATTTACTTCCCTAGACCCTTCTCTAGCAGGCCGACTGACGTGATCCCTGGGGTGAATTTCCTATCTCCCCTCCAATCATCAAGGTTCCTTTTGAAGAGGTCCAAGGAGGTGCTCTGCTTGACATGTATGGGCAGTCTCTTCCAGAGTATGGGGAGTCTCTTGGTCAGGAACCTATCCCTCCAGCATGTTTTGTTCATTGTGATGACAAGGTTTAGATCCCTGGAGCATGTGGCTCTGAGGGATTGAGATTTCTTTAAGTGGAGCATGTCCAACAGCTCAGGGTTTGACATGGCCTTGTATGTTAAGCAGAGATCGCTTCTGAGCAGACGATATGCCACAGAGTATAGCTGGAGTTTTTTTAGATGGTCAGCATGGGGCATCTGCTTTAGGCCTGTGATTCTTTTAGTGAGGTATTTCTGCGGCCTTTCCAGCTGTTGCAGATGTCTTGTGAGGTACATACCAAATGGGGCATTGTACTCTATAAAGTGTCTAATGAGGGAGTAGTACAGTGGGACAATGACCTCCTTTTTTCTGGGTGAAAAGCCCTTAGTGATGAGGTGTGCCACATAGAAGGATTTCCTGACTGTTGTGGCAATGTGGTTATCAAAGGTGAGACCACTGTGCACCTGTGTCCCTAAGTCTCTACTGGCACCTATGTGGTAATTCATGGGTACATGTTTTTTCCCAAAGGGGATAACTATACATTTCTTGGCATTAAGCTTGAGCCCATGGCTTTGGCACTAGAATTTCCACATCATTTGGAGATTCAATAATGGCTCCCAGTTTGCAGTCATCTGCGAACTTTGTTACCCAGAGTCCCTTAGTGTTGGCCTGTACTTCAGAGAAGTAGATGCCAAACAAGAGCGGTCACAGGACTGAATCCTGAGGTACTCCACTTGTCACTTGTCTGGAGCTGGATTTGGATTCAGCTACTTTTACAGTCTGGGTTCTGTCAGTAAGCCAGTTGGCAACCAATCAAGTGACGCAGGAATTTATGCCCAGCTTAGTAAGTTTATCTATGATTCCAGAGTGGTATATGGTGTCAAAGGTTTTGGCGAGGTCCAGATAGGCTGTATGGACTGCCTTACCCACATCCACAGCTGTGGAGACTGATTTGAAGAAGTCAGTCAGGTTCAGGAGACATGATCAGCCCTTCACGAACCCAAACTGGGTGGGGTCCAGTGTTTGAAGGTTGCCAATGTCTTTGTTTATAAGTTCCATGATAATGCATTCCATGCCCTTGCAGATCAGGCTCGTCGGACTGATAGGATGGTAGTTCCCAGTATCCAAGGTGAATCCCACCTTGTGGAGTGGGATAACTGTAGCTGTGCGCCACTCAGTGGGCACAAAGCCTGAGGTGAGGCTATGATTAAACATAACACTTAGTTGAGGTGCCAGTTCATTTTGTAGTTCATGTAGTACACAGTCAGGGATGTCATCTGGTCCCATGGATACTGTATTCGTAGCTTTGGAGAGTGCAGTTTCTACCTGTGTGGCCGTGATTACTGGAATTTGGCAATCTTTTGGTATTGAGATGGGCCCTTTAGGGGGTGAGAGGGGGGCGAAGTTGGCACTAAATCGATCTGCCAGGATATTGGCAATATCCTTGGGATCAGTATATTTAATGTCATTCTGTTGTAGCTCAGAGCAGATCTGAGCATTGCCATTTAGATTCTTGACATAACTATAGAATGCCTTGTGGTTGTCTTTGGAATCTGGCAATTTTATTTTCATAACTAGCTTTGGTGGATTTTATGAGGGATCTCAGCTTCTTACTGAGGCTGGTAAGGGAGTTTTTTGCATCCTGGAATTTTCCTCTTTTCTGCAACAGTTTCTTCCTTCTGTTGTATAGTTTGTTTATGGCAGAGGGCCACCAGATTGGCTTACTTTTCTTTGGAGGGGAGCGTCTTGGTTCTATTTGGGATGGCACGATTTATGCACAAGTGGCTGTGCTCATACAGTGCCTTAGTATAGGATTCAGCAGTCGAACTCTCAGCTCTTGTCTGCATGGGTGCCATGAAGTTTGTCACTTCTGACTTATGCAGCATGAATTTGGCTTCGGAGAAGTTTTTTACGGAGGTTTCCTTACTAGGGGTGGGGGTGGGATATGGATGTCAAGGGTGATTTGCTTATGGTCAGACCTGACCAATGAGGGGGTGACCACTGGTGTGGAACATCTATCTCCCATGTTGGTAATGTCCAGGTCTAGGATATTGGAGCCCCTGATGGGACAATGGATTAGTTGATCCAGAGCGTTAGAATTTATGAATTCCAAGAACCATTGGGAAAAGGTGTTGATACCCGAGTAGTTTTCTCAGTTAATGGCAGGGTAGTTGAAATCACCCAGTATTAGGGTGTTTGGCTGTATCTTAATATTTTCCAGTATGTTTAGAAAGGTGTAGTGAGAATCTTGGGGCATGGTGGGGGATCTGTAGCAAGCTACAATTTGGATTGCAGTCTTACCTAGTGTTAGTTGCACTTGGAGAATTTCAGATGCATTTTGTTGGGCAACTAGCCTGGAGGTGTGAATATCCTTGGTTAATATAGACACTCCTCCACCTTTAGTGTTTCGGTCTTGGTTTGGTAGCCAAAAAGTGTGGTAAGAGTTGTAGCCTTGTATTGCAGGGGTGCTCTCTGAGGTCTTGAACCAGGTCTCAGTTATATATCGATGTTCTCCATTTTAGGAGTGCCTCAAGAGAGTGCATTTTGAGGTTTAAACTTCTAGCATTGAGTAGCATTACCTTCAGATTTTGCATACTTGTATCTGTTATGGTGGTGGTTTTGTCCTTTGAACTTTGCTTAAAAAAGGCACTATAGGGGTGGCAAAGGTTTTAGGCAGTAACCTGAATCCCAGGGGTGACATTTGCAGACCATCTCTGGCAAAGCATAGTGGTTTGTCGATTATGTTGTCCCAGGCAGACAGATACTGGATCCCCTTTGAATGACACCAGAAGCTTAGCCAATTGTTGAAGTTAATCATTTTGTCCTTATACTGTGGTATCATTCTGGGCAAAGGCAGGATGCTACTCAGGGCTAGGGTCATACCTGCCTGGGCCACATGATCCGAGAGCTCTTCCATGTCTCTTTTCATGTAGTCCAGGGAGGTACGTCTCAAGTCATTCACTCCAACATGGACAATGACAGAGTCATATTTGTACTTGTTGTGGAGTGACTTGAGTGCATGCATTATGTGGTGGATACTGGCACCCGACAGGCAGCTGACTGTAATTTTCTCCTTGCTCAGCCTGGTGAGTGGGACATCAATGTGCCTGACTATAGAGTCACCTATGACTAAAGTGCTGGGTACATTGTCTTGCTTTAGGGGCTGGTGTTGGGTGGCACACTGGTATTGTGAGCTATGTGTCACTTTGGTTGTGATTGGTGTTTGCTTGCGTTTCAGCTTCGGAGGTCCTTGTTGGTTGGGCAGGTTAATGTTAAGGGCCTCTGCATATGTGCGTTTAGTGTTGCTATGTGTGGGTGTTGATGGTGTGGGTTGTGAAGGGCTATGTGTTGCTTGAGGTGTAGTGCAGATGTTAACCTTCTCCTCTTGACTGTCTAGCACAATCTTGGCTGGAGAGAGCTTTGCTTCCAGTTTGGCTATGTAAGTGCATCTTTCACAGGTTGTAGTGTGGGGTGGTAGGAGGAGAGGGTTGTCTGTGTACATGAGGCAGTTGCTGAATTGCCCCAGTATGCCCAGATTCAAGTCGGCCCTTGGACATGCCTGTTTAGGTGCTTTTTTTTGTAAAGTACAAGAGCTGTTTTCCCTTACCTTTGCAAGGTACTTTGCAATTATAGGCTGTTTAGTGCCTGCAATTAATTTATTCTTATTGACAAGGAGAGTTGAGTGCTTGTATCAGTTTAAGGCTTCCTAGTGCTTTCCAGCAGGTTCTAGAGCAAGTGCTAGTCACAGGGGTTCAGATTTTAGTGCTACTACTGAGAAACCAGCTAGTTCTAAGGGTAAAATTGAAGAGCGGACTTTCTGGCACCTGGAATAGTTTAACCATAGCCCCGCAGTGCTGCACAATGCAAAAAATGCACAAAAACATACGTTTTTAAGCCAGAAATTTGAAGGGGATAGAAATCATCCCAAAAAGGCTAATAAAATTACAATTTCAGAGCTGGAAACCACTCCTCTAGCGTTAGATAGGCAGTACAATGCTCACCACTCCCACTGGTAAGCAGTAGGACTTCCCTCTCCCACAGCAAGGTCTGGATAGCTCTGAGCACAGAAAATAAAGAACTGAGACAAGCAAAGCCTAGGATATGGACTATACTAGTTAGGAAAGGTGGGAAATGAGCAAACAAGATTGTATTTTTTTTTTTTGTTGAAACAGGCTAAACAATGCAATAATACAGTAAATAAACACAGAAAAGGCTAACGTACCTGAGTGTGTAGCCCTAAACAGTAAATGCAATTAAAACTCTACAAAATTAGCAATTTAAAACTTTTTAAATGAAGCAAGGCAAGTGCACAACTGAAAAATGATTTAATAGGCAGTAATACAGTAGAATAAGTAGCTAGTC
Source organism: Protopterus annectens (assembly GCF_019279795.1). Taxonomy (NCBI): domain Eukaryota; kingdom Metazoa; phylum Chordata; order Ceratodontiformes; family Protopteridae; genus Protopterus; species Protopterus annectens. Next base: position 1,844,683,232 of record NC_056729.1, on the reverse strand, counting down.
TATGTATACAGAAGTTTATATATGCAGAAAAGCAGCTAAAACACACTAAAACAATTCAGATGCAGTGCAACCTAGAGCACTTGAGTTGTAGCAATATTAATGCAAATACAGGTTTAATAAATGCACTAAAATATACTCTATACTTCCAAAATGTTTGAGAAGCACAGTCAGAACACAAGGAGATTCAGGCAATTTTTTTTTTTGTAAGAAAGGGAGAATGGAAGAACAGAATAAGTGGGTTGGCCTTCTCAGATGTTCTCTCTGTATTAGGTAGAATGAGCTAATGACACTAGACTGGGAGGAGTGTCCCAGATCAAATTTACAGTAGGGGTGGGCAACTACAAAGCCACCAAGTATAACAGCAAGACACCAAATGGGAGGGTGGGGAACAATACTAAAGCTAGTAGCCTACACTCTTTTAGAGAGTAAACACTACAGAAAAGATTATCACAGCAGTGAGCGACAAAATTAAAGTTTTTAAACAGATAAAGGAGCAGTGAAATACTGTGAAACTAGCTATAAAGCTTTACAAACAGTGTGACAGTAAAAAACTTATTTGGGCTCGCGCACGTGCCCTCTGCACGTGTCTGTGGTTGCGGCGCGCACTCATTACTATGCATGTGGCGCTGCTACGCCGATTATACACTGCACTGCCGGCGCAAGCCTTACACCGGCCTTGCGCCGAGCTTCATGAATCCCGGGGAATATTATGAATAACAGAGGGCCACAGTGGGATGGAAAAACTTTGACAGATGCCAGAGGACTTTACAGTTCAATTACTAAGTCTTGCTTTATTGTTTCCTTCCAGTCAGCAAGTTTCTTGTTTGGCTTTACTAAGCCCCTTAGCAAACTTCTGCAAGGATCGTCACAAGACATACTGTATGCATATGAGCAAGTCAGCTGTGTGCTTAATGAGCTACAGGCTGTTCGTGCAAACATTGAGAATGAGTTTAGGAATAGCTTCAGAGATATGTCAGAAATGGGGAGCTTCTGCAGTAATACTGAATTACCCCTTCTACGTGTCTGTAGCAAACAGACTATGAGGAACAATGTGGCTGCAGAGACTTCAGAAGAGTACTGGCGAAGAGCAATTTTTATTCCCTTTCTGGATCACTTCATTCATGAACTGTCTAGACGATTCACTACAATGGCATCAACAGCTATTCAAGGACTCTCACTAATTCCATCAAACTTGAACAGCTTAACATTAGATAGAGAGTGTTCACTTAAAAATTTTTTTGACTTGCCTTCACCAACAACATTCCACCAAGAGGTCAGACTGTGGAAAAGGACACGGGAGGCTTTATCGCACAATTCTGCACTGCCAAATGATTTGAAGCAGACCTATTCGCAAACAAATGTCAGAATGTTCCCAAACATTTCCTTTGTATTAAATACACTCTTGCTCACTCCAGTCACAACTGCTGGAGTAGAGAGGGCTAATTCAGCCTTAAAACTGATAAAGTCTGAACTCCGGAGTACCATGGGACAAGAGCACCTTAACAGTTTAGTGTTGCTGTTCATGCATAGGGTCATCCCGATAGACTACTCCTCAGTAATCAATTTATTTGCAGAAAGACATCCGAGAAGAATGCTACTTATTAATCTGCTTAATTAAGAATCGAACAATAGTATGATGAAGCTTGTGACATATATTACAGTAGGGTATGAGAACATAGAGGCCATCATGAAATGCTTAGTGTTATACTCACAAAAAATTTGTTAGACTTTCTCTCCTGTCGTGTATAGATTTTCGACATATCTTTAGATGGTATAACATATTGACAAAGTCAGACTACTAATTAAGTCAGAGTATTACCATCAGAGAAGTCATCTACTTCACAGGCAACATAGTCAATCAGAGCTCTACCATCATGTCACCCACTCCACAGGCAACATAAGAATTCATAGAAGTACCATCAGAGAAGTCAGAGTACTACCATCACAGAAGTCCTCTACTCCACAGGCAGCATAGAAAGTAAGAGAAGTACCAGTAGTCAGGGATTAGGCATGCTGGACAGAGTACATGAACTATGGACAAAATTTGAAATATTACCCAGGAAGTTGCAAAAAAATAATTCTAAATAGAAAGAAGATTAAGAAGGCAAAATGACCGTCTGTGAAGGCTTTAGAAGTGGCTGAGGAAAGAAGGACCTCTCAAGATAGAGAGCCGGTACATTATGTAAAACTTTAATGCAGAGTTTGATAGATGATAGCAAGAGAAGTTCAGGAGGGATGTATACATGAGCAATGCAAAGAAATGGAAGACAACAAAAGGTGAACAGGTGTTCAGGAACATGAGTTGTATTAAGGGAAACTTGCAGATAGAAATGGACATGACTGAAGAAAAAATGGAGAAAACCTGACAAACAGAAGAGAAAAGATGACAGAATTCAGTCAGAGTAGTACCACTGCAGCAGTCAGTTGCTCCAAAGACAATATATTAAGTTAACCAGGACACCAACATCACTAACATGTACAATGATGTGTTCTCTAACTACAGTCAAGCATCCTGAACAGTGAAGCTAAATGGACACAGAAAGCTTTCTTAAGGCTGAACCATCAGTTGAATTGTTTAAAATCTGGCAGAATGATAATGTAACACTGCTGCATTTAAGTTGCCAGCAGCTGTGGAAAACAAGGTAGCAGCAATTGTATTGGAAATTGTCAGCTTATATTCAAGTCCCAAAAATGGTAATTGCTACAGAGACTATTCCAATTATAAAACACAGTTGTAGAAAGTACTGCATTCTCCAAATTAGAACCATTTCCCCAGTTCTGAAGTTGCGGTGACTGCAATCCAAGCTCAGTGAAAGTTCAACAGGACAGAAGTTCACTGCCAAAGACCACGAGTTGGAAGAAGAAATGACTCAAATTCAGATGGCCATGAACTTGGAAAACATTGAACTAAAAACAATTTGTTTCATTGAACTTTGACTTGAGAAAGAAGACAACCGGCATTTTTGAACTCCTGGAGACCAGCATAGCCTCCCCCTCCGTCACTCACTCCAGAATTTGTTGAAAGGAGACAAAAGGTACAGTAGGACTTTTGTTAAAGAAAATTAGTTGTGCTTTAACCCAGAGAAAGAACAGTAAACAATCCAAAAACACAATGGTCAGCTAAGGAAAGTTTTATGAGTTTAGTTTATTTGGTACATCAAGTAAATGAAGCTTTTACTAATTTATCTAACATGTGTCTGGTATATATTTTATGTTTCATAACAACAAAGTAGACTTCACTGTGGTTATTTCCACCTTCAGTGGGATTTTTTACAAGTTTATAACAGTCCATATGCCCACAGTATGCCATGGAAGGAGAATGTGAGTTGGTATGGTCAACAATTTTTTTCCAGGCATGCATTGAAAATAGATGTGCTTGTAGGAATTACTTTTTTCTGCTACCACATCCACAGTAAAATCATGTGTAACTGAATGTAAAGTGATGTCTTTCCAAACATGATGTCAGAACTTTTTAAGGTGATCTTATCACAACCACCAAACCAAGTGTCCCACTTTCTTGCTTCCACCCCGGTAGTCAACTATCCAGACTGCGCCCCCCCTTCTGCAAATTCCTGGATCCACCACTGAATAAATAAAATAATGTAGTTATAGCAGTGCTGTTCCTTCAGTAGTCTGTTAGCATTTGTAGTGCTGTTCCTTTAAAATTAATTTTAAAACTCAGTGTTTTGTTCAGTGTTTATTTCCCTGGATCACCATGGTAATATCTGATAAAAATCATGTGACAGCTGTTGGATAGTGCATGGGTTTTGGGAGGGCCTTGGTACTACTGCTCAATGCTAGGCTAATACTAGCCTGGGGCACATATTCCAAGAGCTCTATGATGTCTGTCTTCATCTAGTCTAGGGAGCAACATCTCAGGTCATTTGCTCTATGGAAGAACATCTCAGGTCATTTACATCCACATGGACTATATATAACTGAATCATACTGGTAGTTGTAGTCCAGTGACCTGAATCCATGCATAATGTGGCAGATCCTGGCCCCTGACAAGCAACTAACAGTGACTTTCTCCTTACTCAGCCTGGCAAGAGGGACATCAGTGTGTTGAGTTTCCAGTGATTAGAATGTTGGATTTTGTGGTGGTTTGCCTTATGGGCACTGAAGCAGGGGCTCCATGAGGTGTAGCTGTATGTATTGATGTGGGTGTTTTTTGAAACAATGCATTCAGGGTTGATAAGGGAGCCTGGTATGTGTACTTCATTCTAGGAGGTCTTTGGGATTTAGGGAAGGTTACATTTAAGTGCCTCAGTTTATGTGAGTTTATGCAGCAGTACTTAGCTCCACATATAGGTGGCACTGTATAGCTGGCTTCAGGAAATTACTCATCAAGGCAACACACCCAAACTGCCCCCACCCAACCTGCTTTATTTGTTCAAAATGTTCCATTCAAGCAAATCAGTAATATGATAAGTGTGAACACCATTGTATTAAGCCATAAGGGATCTAGATGCTCTCAGGTGCATTTTATGTTTTTTAAAGCTTTGTTCACCCATTGATTGCCTGCACAAAACACATGCCAATTCTGGCAATTTGTCTTTTCTGTACACCTTTGAAATAAAACCCATAATCCCCTAGCTGTCTGATAAATGCAGTTTGTAATGTACTAATTTGTATAGTGAGCAGAAAATACAAGAAGTTGGGAGATTTGGTTATTACAAAGGAGGTAGAAATGATGGCTAGCAGTGCCAATAAATGTCATATAACTGATGCTGTTATAATCGAACAAGATCCGAACAAATCTTAAATCTAGATGAAACACGAGCCAGCTGTCTTGAAAGCATACATATTATATTACTCTGTTCAGTGAATTTTCTTTGCCTATTGAGTAATGATTCCCAGGCCGTGTGCCTTCTAAATAAGTTTTATTATTTCAGGTGCCTAACTCTTTCTGTTTCTGCATAGTCTCAGTATTCCTCGATAAACTCTGCACATCTTGTTACATTCCCTTGAGAAGCTGTTAGTTCTGCATCTTTCATGCTTGGCATGAAGGTCATTCCACCGAAGCATTCCTATAATTTGAAATGCGTTTATTGAAGCTGTATGTGAAATACAAAATAAAGGTATAAGCCTACTTTAATATGGCTGCAGTTACAGACCTACGCACAGAGAAACCTGTATTTATGCAGGATTTATTCTAACAATAGTCTGTTTATGTAAAGCATAGCTCTCAACCAATCAAGGTCAAATCTCACCAGAACTAGGGACAAAAACAGAAATAATCAGGGATATTTTAAAAATATTAATACTGTTAATCTGAGACATTAACAGAATAAGAAAATACAAATGAATATACATTTTCTGAAGAAAATCGGTTTATAACTATAACTATTATCATTATTTATTAAGTGTAATTCACCACATTTTCTCCAAAAGTCATCAGTTTTAGGAGAAATTAAGAGGGACATGGCTAAAACCTGAGTCAGAATCACGAGATGTCCTTGAAAATCAGGGACAGTTGAACAGTATGATGTGAAGTCTGTTCTAACAAACTGTGTTTATGGCTATCGATAACATTTAAGGAAGACATCCTTAAAACTTCTCCTGATATCCTGAATAGGGATCTGCTTCTGAAGTTACCTCATAAATCCATTGTATCATTAATACTGCTTATTGTGTGATTTAATACCCCCCAGATGCGTAGTAGCAAACCCTGCCTGCATCACAGGTAACTTTGCTTACAGGGCCGGTGACAATGGTAGTCAGTCACCCCTACGACTGTCCCACACTTTCAGTTTACTAACCATTAACATAAACACTTTTGGGAACAGAACTGGAGTGACACTTGTTAAAAAATAAAATCTAACACACACTTTTGCAGATGGAGTTGGCATGGTACCTCTTCACTTCACTTTTTTCCGTACCTTTCAACTGACCAGATATTCACAAAAATCATATCCTTCTGAAAATGCATGCTAAAGCAAAACCCATTATTTCATCAGGTTTGTAAGAGTAATATTTACAATCTGCCTTCATTGACTCAGACAGTGTTTTTAGCTCATATTTTGCCTGTTGCTATTCCAGCTGAGGAGCAAGTTAGACTAAAAAGGTACCTCTGGAAAGGTGTCTTCAGGACTTCCAGGAAGAATGAATATTATATATAGCAAATGTGTTATGATGTACACGTATCTGTACTAAAACTGCATTATAAAGGGTTAGTCAATACATTATGGCAAATTAATATTATGTGTTATTACAGTAATGAATGCATGCCTGTCAGTGACTGCAAGCCCCATCACCTGTCAAGCCCAAACCTGTGTGAACTTCATCAGAGGATATTGCACTATACAATAACCTTAGTACTAACTATTCTATTTGTTTTTAGTTTGGTAAGCAGGTTAGTACAACTAAGCTGGTAGCCTCTTCCCAGGGGAGACCCGAGGTGGTATTTTTACTACAAGGGGAAATTTAGCCATGGCATCGGAGAACTTCCCCTACTGTTTTCATGGGTGTCATGGGATCTTTTACACCCACCAGAGCTACCATCAACTCAAGCAAATGGAACCTCAGGTGAACATCTCATCCAAACGAAGGTATACTTAGTAGTGCAACACTACACTTTAGAGTCAGCTATCCATCTACCTTAAGCAGAAATAGAACCTAAAGCCTTCTTCACCAAAGACAAGTGTGCTACCTATTGCACCACTGACAAAGTAATTCTAGTTTAATATGATTTGAATAAATGGGCTTTGTGTCATTTCCCATTACAACTTTTATAATACACACTCTGCAGAGTAATAATATTACCAGAATTAATGCAGCTACCAAAGTGTATTTTAAAACAGTCTCCCCAGTAAATAAATTTAGGATCATAGGAGGTTCATAGGATCATAGGATCACAGGAGCTTAGTAGGCTATTGGCCTTGAGGCCCTTATAAGCCTAGCCAAGATTTTAACCCATGTTTAGACAAATCAGCACCCAATGCCCTTGTCCAGCAGGGACATGGGTGGAATCCCAGGGGTATATTTTCTGTTTCCCATCCAGTTATCCAGGTTGCACTTAAAAAGGGGTAAAGAGGTACTCTGCTTGATGTGGAGAGGGAGTCTATTCCATAGATGGGGGAGTCTCTGGGACACAAATCTGTCCCGCCAACAAGTCTTGTTGATGTCACAGACCAGGTTGAGGCCGAGAGTGTGGGTTACTCGAGGTGAGCTTGACTTGTGGATATGCAGCAGTCCCATCAAGGTGGGGTCTATGATCACCTTGTATGACAGACAGAGGTCACCTCTGAGGAGTCTGTATGAAACTGAGTAGGGGGATAGAGCTTTTAGACTATTTGTGCATATGTTACATGTTTGAGGCCCTGGATTATCCTGGTGAAGAACCTCTGTGGTCTCTCCAGTTGCTGAATTTGCTTTGCAAGGTACATGCCAAAAGGGGCACTGTACTCAATAATGGGCCTTATAAGGGAAGAATACAGGGATGTTATGACCTCCTTGTCCCTAGATGAGATATCCTTACTTATGAGGTGGACCATGTAGAAGGCTTTCTGTACAACAGAAGCAACGTAGTTGTCAAAAGTCAGGTTGCTATCAACCTGGGTGCCCAAATCCCTCACGACTGATTGCATGCTTAGGACATTGCTATTAATGTGATAATTTGTGGGGAGGTCACTCTCCAAAAAGGGGATGATTATGCATTTTTTGGGATTCAGCTTGAGGCCATGTTTCTGGCACCAGTCATTTGTCTGAGTGAGACCCTCTTGGAGGATGTCCACATCACTAGGGGAACTGATGACAGCACCCAGCTTGCAGTCATTTGCAAACTTGGTCAGCCATAGCCCACTGGTTTTGGCCTGCACCTCAGAAAAGTATATCCCAAATAACAGAGGCCCCAAGACCGAACCTTGGGGTACATCAGTTGTTACGGGTTTACTGCTTGAGCTGTCTTCCCCTATTTTGACTACATGGGTTCTATCAGTGAGCCAGTTTGCTATCCATCTGGTAACATATGGATTGATGCCTAGTTGAGATAGTTTATCTATTATGCCTGAGTGGGGAATAGTGTCAAAGGCTTTGGCCAGGTCAAGGTAGGCGATGTGCACAGTCTTCCCCTTGTCCATGGCTTTGGTGACTGTCTCAAAGAAGTCGACCAAATTTATCAGACATGACCTCCCCTTGACAAAGCCAACTCTGTGGACTCAAGTGTTTCAAGGTTATCGATGTCCTTGTTAAAGAGGTCCATGATAATCTGTTCCATGGCCTTGCAGATCAGGTTAGTTAGGCTGATGGGTCTATAATTTCCCAGATTGATGGGTGCTTCACCTTCGTGTAAAGGGATGACAGGGGGTGTCCTCCACTCAGCTGGGACAAAGCCAGTACTCAGGCTTTGGTTCCTACTCAGAGGCGATCTCTGCCTAACATACAAAGCTATGTCAAACCCAGAGCTGTTGGACATGCTCCACTTAAAGAAATCCCAATCCCTCCAAGCTACACGCTCTAGGGACCTAAACCTTGTCACCACAATAAATAGAACATGCTGGAGGGATAAATTCATGTCCCAGAGACTTCTCATACTCTGGAATAAACTACCTATCTATGTCAAACAAAGCTCCTCATTAGCACTCTTCAAGAAAAATCTTGATGATTGGATGGGAAATAGGAAATTCACCCCGGGGATCACTTCTGTAGCTCTGCTCGACAGGGGCACAGGAAATTAATTTTCTTGGGTGGCGAAAGCCAGGGTACATTTTTGGCTAGGCTTATATAGGCCCTAGGGCCAATAGCCTAGTACCTTATGAACCTATGAACCTATGAATAGTGTGCCTAATGGTGCTGCACGTTCCTGCCTGAGTTCATGTAGGATGCAGCCTGGGATGTTATCTGGTCCCATGGAGGCGGTATATTTTGCCTTTGAGAGAACAGTGATGACCTGTTCCTCTAGATGTAAGGGGAAGGGGGCAGGTACTGGGGATGTCCTGATTTAATGATGGGGGTTACAGAGGGGTAAAGTTTTTGCTGTATCTGTCAGCCAGCAAGTTTGCTATATCTACACATTTGCATATGCGGTGTCCTTGACCACCGGTTCTGAACAGATCTGGGTGCTTCCTTTGAGGTTCCAGACATATGTGAAGAAGGCCTTATGAATGTCTCTAGTAGAGGTAGCCAATTTGAACTTGAAGTTTGCTTTGAAGGATTTCACTAGTGCTCTTATTGGCTTGTTCAGGCTAAGAAGACATTGCTTCCAATTGGGCACCTGCTCCTTCTTGGTCTTGGACACCAATGTTTTCCTTTTGTTATAGAGTTTATTTATTGAATATGTCCACCAGACAGGTTTCATAGGTTCATAGGTTCATAGGTTGGTACTAGGCTATCAGCCCTAGGGCCTATACAAGCCTAGCCATAACAATTCCCTGGCTATTTCTTCCCACATTATTTACTTTCCTGGACCCCTGTCTAGCAGGGTGACTGACGTGATCCCTGGGGTGAATTTCCTTTCTCCCATCCAATCATCAAGGTTCCTCTTGAAGAGGTCCAAAGAGGCACTCTGCTTGACATGTATGGGCAATCTATTCCAGAGTCTGGGGAGTCTCTGGGTCAGGAACCTATCCCTCCAGCATGTTTTGTTTATTGTGATGACAAGGTTTAGATCCCTGGAGCATGTAGCTCTGAGGGATTGGGATTTCTTTAAGTGTAGCATGTCCAACAGCTCTGGGTTTGACATGGCCTTGTATGTTAAGCAGAGATCGCCTCTGAGTAGACGTATGCGACAGAGTATAGCTGGAGTTTTTTAAGGCGGTCAGCATAGGGCATCTGCTTTAGGCCTGTGATTCTTTTAGTGAGGTATTTCTGAGGCCTTTCCAGTTGTTGCAGATGTCTTGAGAGGTACATACCAAATGGGGCGTTGTATTGCTCTTCCTCACAGAGAATGATTTAGTCCTTTCGGGTATTCCTAATTCCATGCATCTATATAAATGTTTGCATAGTACTTTGGTGTAGTTTTGGATATTGGTGCTAGTTCCTACAGAGGGAGAGGGGGCTGTGAAGCTGCTTATACAATCCCTCACAAGGTTATAATCAGCTTTGGAGAAGTTTTTATGTCTGATCCTGGCTAGAGTGGGGTTGGGGAAGATGGTGAGTTTGAAAGTGACCACTTTGTGGGAGGAACTTACCAGGGAAGATGGTGCTATAGGGATGCTGCAGTAGTTACTCGTGTTGGTTCATACCAAGTCCAAGACTAGCTGTTCCAAGGCATTTGCACTGACAAAATCAAGGAATCTCTGAGTAGTTCATCCAATCTATGTTTGGGAAATTAAAGTCACCCAGGATCAGGGTAAAGGGTTGAATCTTGATAGATTTGGAAAGGTCCAAATAGGCAGATTGGGCATCTTGAGTCAGATGTGGGGGCCAGTAGCTAGCTATGATTTAAATAGGGGTCTTGTCAATGGTTAACTGCACCTGGAGTGTCTCCTGTGCATCATATTGTTTGAATAGCCTGGAGGTGTGTATGTCTTTAATGTATATTGAAACTCCACCTCCTTTGGCTTGACTGCCTACAGTTTGGGATCTGAATGTATGATAGGATGAGTAACCAGGTAAGGCTGGGGTGCTCTCCACAGCTTTGAGCCAGGTTTCTGTAACTCCGCAGATGTCAGCATTTTTCAGGTTTAGGAATGTTTCGAATGAGTGCAGTTTCATGGTTAGAATCCTAGCATTTAGCAGCATGACCTTTAATTTGTGTTTTATTGAAATTTTTATGTTGGTAGTTTTAACCACATCACCTTTCCTAAAAAGGCTCTACAGGGGAGGCAAGAGCCTTTGCCAGAAGCCTGAAGCCCAGGTGAGACAAATGCAGGCCATCTCCGGCAAAGCATAGTGGTCTGTTGATCATATCATCCCAGGCTGCCAGGTACTGGATCCCGCAGAATGACACCAGAAACTAAGCCAATTGTTAAGGTCAATCATTTTCTGTTTGTATTGAGGCATCATTCTGGGTGACGGCAGAATGCTGCTTAAGGCTAGAGACATACCTGCCTGGGACACATAATCAGCAAGCACAATCATGTCTCTCTTCATATAGTCCAGCGAGGTATGTCTCAGATCATTCACGCCAACATGGACTTTGACAGAATCATAACAGTACCTGTTGTTGAGAGAATTGAGTGAGTATGTGATATAGTGGATTCTGACACCTGACAAGACAACTAACTGTGACTTTATCCTTATGCAGCCTGGTGAGATTGCAATCCAATTTGTCCAAAATCTGTTAAATAAGTCATGTATGTTTGTCACTACCTTACTCATAACTTGCAAATATCTTTTGACAGTTTCACTTTTATCTCGTATGTAGCTGCAGCACTCCATCCCTATCATTCCACAAGTCCCATGATGTGATGACAACAGGTAGTCAAGAGGTGTCCAGTACTGGAGAACAACTATGTGCATTATAGTAATCTCCACCATAATGTCTTTAATAGGCTGAAAAGTACTGTTGGATAAAACTTCCAGCAACTTGTATAATTTACATAATTCCAAAACAGTTTTGACAGCTCCATATACTGGAAATTTATCTGCTGCAGCAATTACCCCATCACCCAGATTCTTGGCCTTCAGTGTTTTTAAAACCAAATTCTGATTTATATGTGATGTGTCCATAACCTGCATATTGTTTTCTAAAACTATTCTGACTGGACAATTCCTTAACATGTCTTATGGCTGGCAATGCATATAATATGTAACAACAGCCATATCAATTTGATGGTAACCATTTATAAGCTCTCTTGTCACACACATATCATATGTGTTTCAAGGCATAATTACTATGCCAACCCAGCTGTTCCAAAATCAAAATAAAGAAAATACCATAAACTGATGTCTCATTTAAGTCCTCATTTAGGTTTGTCAAGGTATAAACTGCTAATCCTGTGCACAGTTACACACTGAGCCGAGTGAAGGAGGGGCATTGAGTACAACTCTGATCTGAGATATATAACAATAAGTATCCTGTTTTTTGCTTATTTATACTGGTTATTGCTTCTAGCAATTTATATATAGCAATTTTTACTGCATGCTGCATACTTTTTACTGTATTTTATTGCTATTAACTAATCTGCATGATTAAACTAAAATTGTCTGCCTAACAGTGCCTAAGAAATACGTTTTTTACTGTCACACTGTTTGTAAAGCTTTATAGCTAGTTTCACTGTATTTCACTGTGCTCCTTTATCTGTTCTCTGTTGTGTCTCACTGCTGTGATAAACATTTCTGTAGTGTTTACTGTCTAAAAGAGTGTGGGCTACTAGCTTTAGTATTGTCCCAGTTCAGATTTGCTCTCTTTGGGCCTGTTTGTTTTTCTAGTGATTGTTTTGAGCACATGACCAGGCCATCTTGAATTAGCAGAAGCCTTTCTTTACCTTTGTGGCAGGATTGTGTTAACTGTCTGCTGGCTAGTGGGGTTGGGTGGTCTAGGGCTTGGAGTAAGCACTCATTGGTTCTTTTGAGCTTTTTTTAAAAAAGTTGTCTAAGGTTGTATCTTCTGGTATTTAAGCCCTAACTTTGAGAGGATTTCTGTCTATACACACTGAGCCGAGTGGAGGAGGGGCATTGACTACAACACTGATATGAGATATATAACAATAAATATCCTGATTTTTGGCTTATTTATACTGGTTATTGCTTCTAGCAATTTATATATAGCACATTTTACTGCATGCTGCATACTTTTTACTGTATTTTATTGCTATTGACTAATCTGCATGGTTAAACTAAAATTGTCTGCCTAACAGTGGGTTACGCGCAGGCGCACATGCATATCCGTATTCTGGTTACATATGTTTACTGGGTCTGTGTGGTTACGTGGCCTGTGTTAGTTGTGACTGTTCCGGTAACATATCTCTGATCCGGTTGACGGACGTGTGCGGAACACACTTTCACCTTTACACATGTAACAGTCTTTGCGGCATGGACGCATTACGTACACGTGCACATTTATATGTTCTATAGTCGTAATTCAAACGGGACTGCATTCACGTTTGCCGGTTACTGTGACCACTGCACGTTAGCTGTTCAGTCTCATTTACATGCATACCCATGGTACTTAGCTAAATTTACATATCCCCCCCCCCGCACTCACGTACGTCACAGGCATCCATTCTCCTGCTGGGAAAGGTGCGGTACTACATGTTAAACATTCCTCATTCCCTCCCGCTCATGGCCCAGGATGCATATGTCGTGACCGCAGGGATATTCAGATCACAGGGGCTTATATCCCCTACGCATACAGGCCTTCGATTGTCAGGGTGTTCCTGTGGTGCTTTGGGTTTGGTCTTGTCCGCCTAGTGTACGGAACTGCCCTGACCATGTACGAATGTCAGACGAGTCACATGGGCACGGTTTGTCCGTGTCTATGATACCATCTCCCCCCCCCATTATTCCTAACCGTGTGCGCTGATTGGCCGGCATGCCCGTTGTAGATCTTGTTATAGTAATTGCACACGGTCTGGTCGAACGGACCTATTTCCATTACTAAACCTCGGTATTTATAACCTGTATCGCTATATTACATGGGTTTAACATTGCGTGACGGCTTCCACCGAGCCATGGACATGTCCGTTGCTTAGTTTGGGGCAGTCCCGCTCTGCTACACACATTTAACATTGCGAAACAGATTGTACAGCTCAGCAACGGGGACATCGGGCTCTCCGTCGCTGTTTAGTATTGAGTCGCTATGTTGACATTATTTCACATAGCGTGACAGTGTCAACATTGATTACGGACATCTCGCGCAGTACGTCCGCACCGCCGCGGGTGCCGTATGTCTGCTTTGGGCGGCGGACAGGCATTATGCTGTGCCATTATGTCTGGGAATATATGGTTTCTTTCCATAGATGATATAGCATACTAGCAATGACCCGCGTCTGGGTGTGGGTACTGTAGGTGTGGCCTTAGGTCAGGTGGTGCCCTAGGCAAAAGGACTCCATGGTGCCCCCACCACATCACCCGCTACCCCCATCCTGGTCTACCTACACCAAATAAAGGCTGGAAAGGTGCCCCTAGCAGAACGTAGCTCTAGGCAGCTGCCTACTTGGCCTATGCCTAAGGCCGGCTATGTGTGTGGTCTCTCGGGCGTCGGCCTCGGGAACGCACCACGTCTGCCGTGGGTATGTCTAGCATCACCCACATCCAGGCGTGGTTTATTGCTATGATGTTCCATGTGTACGGACACGTGTGTTTGGACAACATACATTAGCTTCTGCTATTGGCATACAATGCTGTGGGTGGTGCCGGTTACCATACATATGGCTTTCTCAGAAGCCGACCTCACACTTCTAAACACTTGTGTGGTCTCCCTTAAGGCCCCTGAGCCAGTGGTAAACATTACTCAAGCCACTGAATCACTTACATATGCCTTCTACCAGCACCTACAGGACTGCATGGATCAGGCAATCCCTTACACAACTGTGACTCTTTGTACCAAAGCCAAGCATCCAGTCTGGTGTACCCCAGCCATACACAAGCTCTACAATGAAAGGAGGTAGCTACTACAAGACAGAGCAGACTCCTTGTAAGGTATGACACCCTTGCTCATTATATGTGAAGAACTACAAGCTCTCATGACATCATCCAGGGCAAATCCGACAGATATATCACCAAGGACTCGACAGACAATCATACGGCCTTCTTTAGCTATGTTGGACACCTGGGAGGACACTCCCAGATATGCTCGGACTGGGTTCAGAATGATGTGAAGTTTACTGAACCTACACACATTGCCAACATACTGGCTGACAGGTTCGGTGCAAACATCCCCCCCCACATGGAGAGATATCTGTACCAGAGGATTGTGGCCCCCAAAACATCTGTAACGCACAGGTGGGAAATGCTCTCTCCAAGGCAGTAAACACAGCATCCATGGGACCAGATGGTGTCCCGGCTGTGTACTCCATGACCTCAATGAGGAATTAGACCCACAGTTAGGACAGCTGTTTAATCTTAGCCTCACCTCAGGTAACGTACCCAAGTTGTGGCGCAAGGCGACTGTAGTCCCACTTTACAGGGGCGGTGCCTACACTGACCCTGGTAATTACCGTCCCATTAGCTTGACAAGCCTTATCTGCAAAGCCATGGAGAAGGATCATAATGGAACTCATAGATGAAGACATAGGGGACTTGCATACTTTGCATCAAACCCAGTTTGGCTTGGTCAAAGGCAGATCATGCATTTTAAACTTGGTTGACTTTTTAGGGACAGTCACCGAGGCCATTGATGAGGGTCAAGCAGTCCATACAGCCTACCTCGACCTGGCAAAGGCCTTCAACACAATACCCCCCTCAGGTATCATTGATAAACCCATCGGCTTGGATGTGAACCCATACATCGCAGGATGGGTTGCAAACTGGCTAGGTGACAGAACCCACACGGTCATAGTTGCTGGCACCATGTCGGACTCACAGCCGGTCACAGGCGGTGTCCCACGGGGCTCAGTCCTGGGTCCACTCTTTTTCAGCATCTACATTTCCAAAGTACAAGCAAACACAGGGGGGTTATGGCTGTCAATGTTTGCAGATGACTGCAAACTGGGTGCCATAGTGGGACGCACATCTGACACAGATATCCTTCAGAAGGGCCTCACAGATATGGATATCTGGTGCCAGGGACATGGCCTACAGCTAAATGCTGGGAAATGCATAGTCATACCCTTCGGGAAGAACAAGGTTACCCCTAGTTGCCATATAGGTGGCAATCCACTGAGCACAGAGGGAGTTACCAGGGATCTGGGGACCCAGGTTGTCAGTAACCATTCATTCGACACACACGTTGCTAACGTAGTTAGGTAGACCTTCTACATTGCCCACCTGATCATGCAGGGATTCACATCTAGATCTGGGGAGGTCATCATCTCCTTGTACTCATCACTCATTAGACCTATGATTGAGTACAATGCCCCGTTCGGATGGTATCTGACCCGACACCTGCAGCAGCTGGGAAGGCCCCATAAGTTCATCGTCAAACGGATGCAGGGTCTCAGGAATATGTGTTATGCTGCCCAACTGAAAGGACTCCTGCTCCATTCAGTCACATACCACTTGCTCAGTGGTGACCTGTACCTGACATACAAGGCCATGTCGACCCATATTTGATGACTATGCTTCACCTAATGAATCTACATCCCTCAGAACCACAGGGGCAGGTGGCGTGAACCTTGACACGGTCATTAATAGACTGTGCTGGAGGGACAGATTCATCGCCCAGACACTCACTATGCTGTGGAACAACATCCCAGTACATGTGAGGCAGAGCACCTCGCTGGCCTTGTTCGAGGGGGATCTTGACCAATGGATGGGAGATTGCAGATATACCCCAGGGATTACTTCAATGTCACTGCTTGACAGAGGTACAGCAATATAATAGGCATTGTTTTCTTCGAATTGGAGGGGTGGCAAAGGCAACATAACTATGGGCTAGGGTTGTAGCTGCCCTTGGGCGGATAGCCTACTATGTACCCATGGACCTATGAACCTATGTTCATAGTTTGTCCCATTCACACTTGTCTATCCCCTGTCCTCATTCGTATGTGTATATTTCTGTGGCACATGATTGAACTATGTATTACCTGCAGGTATGCTGTGTACAGTGCACATACGTCACGGTTGATTACATTGTATCTGTGTACCTACCTCTGTGATACTGAGGACTACCACACATCCTTCACAGCATTACATGCATATGTCCATACTATTATTCGTTGGCCTGTGGGGGGTTGTCAGGGCAACGGTTACACGTGTCCCTGTTTGTGCACGCATCATGGTGGTCTTTGACCAGCCTCCGTTGCTATCATGGGATGGACGGAGGTGTTGGTGTGTGTTTGGGTTGTGTTTCCACTGCCGGTACATCTGTGGGGGGTGGGGTTGGCACATGTTCCTCTTTGCAGGGAGCCCCATCCTGGACATTTGTGTCGTGCGTCAACACTTGGCACGTGCCATATGTCCTGTGATATTCCCACAGTCGTGTATGCCTTCCTGCATTACTACTGCGTGTTACTGGCAGTTTGTATCTGGTACGCATGGCTATTATGTTGGATAGCTTAGCCTATTCCCATGCTATGACATACCCATTCATCCAGGCATATACATGTTATTCCATCCTTTGCGTTGGCCGTAGGTGTTTGGCCATCCGGCAACGCTATTCTCAACGTGTGATGTCCCACCTTCACCTTCTGTGCATGTGGCACCCTGTTGGGGCATCCTGCTTGGTGGGCAGATGTTCCGCCATATGTGTTGTGTTTGACATGTCTGCATAGCTAATCATCAGTACAGTGGCTGAACATACTGCCTTGTCCAGATGTATACAGTTATGGACACCGGGGCATGTGAACGCCTATGGGGTTTCGACAGGTCCATACCACATGCGGGATGTACACATTCTGCCGACACATTCACATGCAGCCATTTGGATATCAGTACCTGAGGTGGGATGTTGACATGTGGGGTACATATTTGCCCGTGTGACACTGCCTAGGACAATACTTCACACTACATTTGAGATATACCCATTGTGTGTAGGTGTGCAGCTGCGCAAGACTGCTAGCTGGGTTGGGTGCACGGTCGTACATGGGTGCGGGTTACGTGCTATGACGGGGCTGTTGTGTGTTACATTTGCATGCATGGGTTCTGCTAATGGATATTACGCTTCGGCATACGCCGTCCTATGTGTATGCGACGGGCACGTTGCTGGGTGTAGTACATGTTGCTATGCACATGTTTGTCTGTGTTTAGGGTATCTGGTTTCCTTCTGGTTGTTATATCGACACGGCTGCCCGGCTGTGTACTCTCACTACTGCTGGTGACCATGCTCATGGGGCTACTTGTGTGTAGGTGCGGCGCGCTGACATGCTGCGGTACACCTTCACTGGGTATGCCCACTGACAGTGCATTGCGTGACGGACACGGTATTACGCATATCCTTTGTTCCTTGCACGGGTACAATTTGGACTTCGTGGGTTAATGTTTGGTTCTCCGTTTTGTGTGAATGGGTACTATGTTGCATACTCTGCGTACGTTTCATTATCCACGGACCCTGGCTGGTGCGGTTACTATTGCAGGAGGCCTGTGACAGTCAGCACTTTAGGTTGCTCATCGCCTGCCGGCTTGGCCACACCTACGGGCCATACTGTCACTTGCTTTTTTTGTAATTGCCAGTTTTTACATGTTATTTATTTTATGCATTAGCCTGTTGTTACATAGTGTTGCTTGCTTTTTTTTTTTGTAAATGCCAGTTTTTACACACATTATTTCTGTTATGCATTAGCCTTCTGTTACATACTGTTGCATGCTTTTCTTTTTGTAAATGCCAGTTTTTACGCAGATTATTTTTGTTATGCATTAGCCTATTGTTACATACTGTCACTTGCTTTTCTTTTACACACATTATTTCCGTTATGCATTAGCCTGTTGTTACATACTGTTGCTTGCTTTTCATAAATGAAAGTTTTTACACACATTATTTCTGTTATGCATTAGCGTATTGTTACATGCTGTCACTTGCTTTTCTTTTTGTAAATGCCAGTTTTTACACACATTATTTCTGTTATGCATTAGCCTATTATTACATACTGTTGCTTGCTTTTCTTTTTGTAAATGCCAGTTTTTGCACACGTTATTTCTGTTCTGCATTAGCCTATCGTTACATACTGTTGCCTGCTTTTCTTTTTGTAAATGCCAGTTTTTACACACATTATTTCTGTTCTGCATTAGCCTATTGTTACATACTGTTGCTTGCTTTTTTTGTAAATGCTAGTTTTTACACACATTATTTCGGTTATGCATTAGCCTATTGTTACATACTGTCACTTCCTTTTATTTTTGTCAATGCCAGTTTTTACACACATTATTTCTGTTATGCATTAGCCTATTGTTACATACTGTGACTTGCTTTTCTTTTTGTAAATGCCAGTTTTACACAAGTTATTTTTGTTATGCATTAGCCTATTGCTACATACTGTCGCTTGATTTTCGTAAACGCCAGTTTTTATCCACATTATTTCTGTTATGCATTAACCTATTGTTACATGCTGTCACTTGCTTTTCTTTTTGTAAATGCCAGTTTTTACACACGTTATTTCTGTTCTGCATTAGCCTATCGTTACATACTGTCTCTTGCCTTTCGTAAATGACAGTTTTTAACACACATTATTAATACTATGCATTAGCTTATTGTTACATGCTGTCACTTGCTTTCCTTTTTGTAAATGCCAGTTTTTACACAGGTTATTTCTGTTCTGCATTAGCCTATTGTTACATACTGTTGCTTGCTTTTTTTGTAAATGCCAGTTTTTACGCACGTTATTTTTGCTCTGCATTAGCCTATTGTTACATACTGTTTCTTGCTTTTCTTTTTGTAAATGCCAGTTTTTACACACATTATTTCTGTTATGCATTAGCCTATTGTTAGATACTGTCGCTTGCTTTTCTTTTTGTAAATGCCAGTTTTTACACACATTATTTCTGTTATGAATTAGCCTATTGTTACATACTGCCACTTGCTTTTCTTTTTGTAAATGCCAGTTTTTACACTCATTATTTCTGTTGTGCATTAGTCTATTATTACATACTGTCACTTGCTTTTCTTTTTGCAAATGCCAGTTTTTACACACATTATTTCTGTTATGCATTAGCTCATTGTTACATACTGCTGCTTGCTTTTTTGTAAATGCCAGTTTTTACACACGTTATTTCAGTTATGCATTAGCCTATTGTTACATACTTTCACTTGCTTTTCTTTTTGCAAATGCCAGTTTTTACACACATTATTTCTGTTATGCATTAGCCTATTGTTACATACTGTCACTTGCTTTTCTTTTTGTAAATGCCCGTTTTTACACACATTTTTTCTGTTACGCATTAGCCTATTGATACATACTGTTGCTTGCTTTTTTTCTAAATGCCAGTTTTTACTCTCATTTTTTCTGTTATGCATTAGCCTATTTTTACATACTGTCGCTTGCTTTTCTTTTTATAAATGCCAGTTTTCACACGTTATTTCTGTTATGCATTAGCCTATTGTTTCATACTGTGTCTTGCTTTTCTTTTTGTAAATGCAGTTCTTACACACATTATTTGTGTTATGCATTAGCCTATTGTTACATACTGTCGCTTGCTTTTCATTTTGTAAATGTCAGATTTTACACACGTTATTTCAGTTATTTCTGTTATGCATTAGCCTATTGTTACATACTGTCGCTTGCTTTTCTTTTTGTAATTGCCAGTTTTTACACACATTATTTCTGTTATGCCTTAGCCTATTGATACATACTGTTGCTTGCTTTTCTTTTTGTAAATGCCAGTTTTTACACACATTATTTCTGTTATGCATTAGCCTATTGTTACATACTGTCAGTTGCTTTTTTTGTAAATGCCAGTTTTTACACACATTATTTATTTTATGCATTCGCCTGTTGTTACATACTGTTGCTTGCTTTTTTTTTTGTAAATGCCAGTTTTCACACACATTATTTCTGTTATGCATTAGCCTATTGTTACATACTGTCGCTTGCTTTTCTTTTTGTAAATGCCAGTTTTTACATACATTATTTCTGTTATGCATTAGCCTATTGTTACATACAGTCACTTGCTTTTCTTTTACACACATTATTTCTGTTATGCATTAGCCTATTGTTACATGCTGTTGCTTGCTTTTCGTGAATGCCAGTTTTTATACACATTATTTCTGATATGCATTAGCCTATTGTTACATGCTTTTACTTGCTTTTCTTTTTGTCAATGCCAGTTTTTACAGACGTTATTTCTGTTCTGCATTCGCCTATTGTTACATGCTGTCGCTTACTTTTTTGTAAATACCAGTTGTTACACACGTTTTTTCTGTTCTGCATTAGCCTATTGTTACATACTGTTGCTTGCTTTTCTTTTTGTAAATGCCAGTTTTTACACACATTATTTCTGTTATGCATTAGCCTATTGTTACATACTGTTGCTTGCTTTTCTTTTTGTAAATGCCAGTTTTTAAACACGTTATTTCTGTTATGCATTAGCCTATTGTTATATACTGTTGCTTGCTTTTTTTGTAAATGCCAGTTTTTAAACACATTATTTCTATTTTGCATTAGCCTATTGTTACATACTGTTGCTTGCTTTTCGTAAATGCCAGTTTTTACACACATTATTTCTGTTCTGCATTAGCTTATTGTTACATACTGTTGCTTGCTTTTCTTTTTGTAAATGCCAGTTTTTACACACATTATTTATGTTATGCATTAGCCTATTGTTACATACTGTTGCTTGCTTTTCTTTTTGTAAATGCCAATTTTTAAACACGTTATTTCTGTTATGCATTAGCCTATTGTTATATACTGTTGCTTGCTTTTTTGTAAATGCTAGTTTTTAAACACATTATTTTGGTTATGCATTAGCCTATTGTTACGTACTGTCACTTGCTTTTCGTAAACATCAGTTTTTACCTGCATTATTTCGGTTAAGCATTAACCTATTGTTACATGCTGCCACTTGCTTTTTTTGTAAATGCCAGTTTTTACACACGTTATTTCTGTTATGGATTAGCCTGTTGTTACATACTGTCGCTTGCTTTTCTTTTTGTAAATGCCAGTTTTTACACACATTATTTCTGTTACGCATTAGGCTATTGTTACATACTGTCGCTTGCTTTTCTTTTTGTAAATGTCAGTTTTAGCACACGTTATTTCTCTTGTACATTATCCTATTGTTACATACTGTCGATTGCTTTTTTGTAAATGCCAGATTTTACACTCGTTATTTCTGTTATGCATTAGCCTATTGTTACATACTGTCGCTTGCTTTTCTTTTTGTAAATTCCCATTTTTACACACATTATTTCTGTTATGCATTAGCCTATTGTTACATACTGTCGCTTGCTTTTCTTTTTGTAAATGCCAGTTTTTACACACATTATTTCTGTTATGCATTATCCTATTGTTACATACTGTTGCTTACTTTTTCTGTAAATACCAGTTTTTACACACATTTTTTCTGTTCTGCATTAGCCTATTGTTACATACTGTTGCTTGCTTTTCTTTTTGTAAATGCCAGTTTTTACACACATTATTTCTGTTACGCATTAAGCTATTGTTACATACTGTCGCTTGCTTTTCTTTTTGTCAATGCCAGTTTTTACACACGTTATTTCTGTTCTGCATTAGCCTATTGTTACATGCTGCTGCTTACTTTTTCTGTAAATACCAGTTTTTCCACATGTTTTTTCTGTTTTGCATTAGCCTATTGTTACATACTGTTGCTTGCTTTTCTTTTTGTAAATGCCAGTTTTTACACACATTATTTCTGTTATGCATTAGCCTTTTGTTACATACTGTTGCTTGCTTTTCTTTTTGTAAATGCCAGTTTTTAAACACGTTATTTCTGTTATGCATTAGCCTATTGTTATATACTGTTGCTTGCTTTTTTTGTAAATGCCAGTTTTTAAACACATTATTTTTGTTATGCATAAGCCTATTGTTACATACTGCTGCTTGCTTTTTGTAAATGCCAGTTTTTACACACATTATTTCTGTAATGCATTAGCCTATTGTTACATACTGTCTCTTGCTTTTTCTGTAAATGCCAGTTTTTACACACGTTATTTCTTTTCTGCATTAGCCTATTGTTACATACTGTTGCTTGCTTTTCTTTTTGTAAATGCCAGTTTTTACACACATTATTTCTGTTATGCATTAGCCTATTGTTACATACTGTTGCTTGCTTTTCTTTTTGTAAATGCCAGTTTTTAAACACGTTATCTCTGTTATGCATTAGCCTATTGTTATATACTGTTGCTTGCTTTTTTTGTAAATGCTAGTTTTTAAACACATTATTTCAGTTATGCTTTAGTCTATTGTTACATACTGTCACTTGCTTTTCGTAAACACCAGTTTTTACCCGCATTATTTCGGTTAAGCATTAACCTATTGTTACATGCTGTCACTTGCTTTTCTTTTTGTAAATGCCAGTTTTTACACACGTTATTTCTGTTCTGCATTAGCCTATTGTTACATACTGTTGCTTGCTTTTTTTGTAAATGCCAGTTTTTACACACGTTATTTCTGTTATGGATTAGTCTGTTGTTACATACTGTCGCTTGCTTTTCTTTTTGTAAATGCCAGTTTTTACACACATTATTTCTGTTACGCATTAGGCTATTGTTACATACTTTCGCTTGCTTTTCTTTTTGTAAATGCCAGTTTTAGCACATGTTATTTCTCTTGTACATTATCCTATTGTTACATACTGTCGATTGCTTTTTTGTAAATGCCAGTTTTTACACTCGTTGTTTCTGTTATGCCTTAGCCTATTGTTACATACTGTCCTTGCTTTTCTTTTTGTAAATTCCCGTTTTTACACACATTATTTATGTTATGCATTATCCTATTGTTATATACTGTTGCTGGCTTTTCTTTTTGTAAATGCCAGTTTTTACACACATTATTTCTGTTATGCATTTGCCTATTGTTACATACTGTCGCTAGGTTTTTTTAAATGCCAGTTTTTACACATTATTTATTTTATGCATTAGCCTGTTGTTACATACTGTTGCTTGCTTTTCTTTTACACACATTATTTCCATTATGCATTAGCCTGCTATTACATACTGTCGCTTGTTTTTCATAAATGCCAGTTTTTACACACATTATTTCTGTTATGCATTAGCGTATTGTTACATGCTGTCGCTTGCTTTTCTTTTTGTAAATGCCAGTTTTTACACACATTATTTCTGTTCTGCATTAGCCTATTGTTACATACTGTCTGTAGCTTTTTCTGTAAATGCCAGTTTTTACACAGATTATTTCTGTTCTGCATTAGCCTATTATTGCATACTGTTGCTTGCTTTTCTTTTTGTAAATGACAGTTTTTACACACATTATTTCTGTTATGCATTAACCTATTGTTACATAGTGTTGCTTGCTTTTCTTTTTGTAAATGCCAGTTTTTACACACGTTATTTCTGTTCTGCATTAGCCTATTGTTACATACTGTTGCTTGCTTTTTTTGTAAATGCTAGTTTTTACACACATTATTTCGGTTATGCATTAGCCTATTGTTGCATACTGTCACATGCTTTTATTTTTGTAAATGCCAGTTTTTACCCACATTATTTCTGTTATGCATTAACCTATTGTTACATGCTGTCACTTGCTTTTCTTTTTGTAAATGCCAGTTTTTACACACATTATTTCTGTTACACGTTAGCCTATTGTTACATACAGTTGTTTGCTTTTCTTTTTGTAAATGCCAGTTTTAGCACACATTATTTCTGTTTACATTAGCCTATTGTTACATACTGTCACTTGCTTTTTTTGTAAATGCCAGTTTTTACACACATTATTTCTGTTACACGTTAGCCTATTGTTACATACAGTTGTTTGCTTTTCTTTTTGTAAATGCCAGTTTTAGCACACGTTATTTCTGTTTACATTAACCTATTGTTACATACTGTCACTTGCTTTTCTTTTTGTAAATACCCATTTTTACACACATTATTTCTGTTATGCATTAGCCTATTGTTACATACTGTCACTTGCTTTTCGTTTTGTAAATGCCAGTTTTTACACACATTATTTCTGTTCTGCATTAGCCTATTGTTACGTACTGTCGCTTGCTTTTTTTGTAAATGCCAGTTTTTACACACGTTATTTCTGTTATGGATTAGCCTGTTGTTACATACTGTCGCTTGCTTTTCTTTTTGTAAATGCCAGTTTTTACAGACATTATTTCTGTTACGCATTAGGCTATTGTTACATACTGTCGCTTGCTTTTCTTTTTGTAAATGCCAGTTTTAGCACACATTATTTCTGTTGTACATTAGCCTATTGTTACATACAGTCGCTTGCTTTTTTCTTAAATGCCAGTTTTTACACTCGTTATTTCTGTTATGCATTAGCTTATTGTTACATACTGTCGCTTGGTTTTCTTTTTGTAAATTCCCGTTTTTACACACATTATTTCTGTTATGCATTAACATATTGTTACATACTGTCGCTTGCTTTTCCTTTTGTAAATGCCAGTTTTTACACACGTTATTTCTATTTCTGTTATGCATTAGCCTATTGTTACATACTGTCGCTTGCTTTTCTTTTTGTAAATGCCAGTTTTTACACACGTTATTTCTGTTATGCATTAGCGTATTGTTACATACTGTCGCTTGCTTTTACTTTTGTAAATGCCAGTTTTTACACATGTTATTTCTGTTATTTCTTTTATGCATTAGCCTATTGTTACATACTGTCACTTGCTTTTCTTTTTGTAAATGCCAGTTTTTACACACATTATTTCTGTTATGCATTTGCCTATTGTTACATACTGTCACTAGCTTTTCTTTTTGTAAATGCCAATTTTTACACACATTATTTCTGTTATGCATTAGCCTATTGTTACATACTGTCACTTGCTTTTTTTGTAAATGCCAGTTTTTACACGTTATTTATTTTATGCATTAGCCTGTTGTTACATACTGTTGCTTGCTTTTCATAAATGCCAGTTTTTACACACATTATTTCTATTATACATTAGCCTATTGTTACATACTGTCACTTGCTTTTCTTTTTGTAAATGCCAGTTTTTACACACCTTATTTCTGTTCTGCATTAGCCTATTGTTACATACTTTCTCTTGCTTTTTTGTAAATGCCAATTTTTACACACGTTATTTCTGTTATGCATTAGCCTATTGTTACATACTGTCGCTTGCTTTTCGTAAATGCTAGTTTTTACACACATTATTTTTGTTATGCATTAACCTATTGTTACATGCTGTCACTTGCTTTTCTTTTTTGTAAATGCCAGTTTTTACACATGTTATTTCTGTTATGCATTAGCCTATTGTTACATACTGTCGTTTGCTTTTCATAAATGCTAGTTTCTACACACATTATTTTTGTTATGCATTAACCTATTGTTACATGCTGTCACTTGCTTTTCTTTTTTGTAAATGCCAGTTTTTACACGTTATTTCTGTTATGCATTAGCCTATTGTTACATACTGTCACTTGTTTTTTGTAAATGCCAGTTTTTACACACATTGTTTCTGTTATGCATTAGCCTATTGTTACATACTGCTGCTTGCTTTTATTTTTGTAAATGCCAGTTTTTACACACATTATTTTTGTTATGCATTAGCCTATTTTTACATACTTTTTTTGCTTTTCTTTTTGTAAATTTCAGTTTTTACACACATTATTTCTGTTATGCATTAGCCTATTGTTACATACTGTTACTTGCTTTTATTTTTGTAAATGCCAGTTTTTACACACGTTATTTCTGTTATGCCTTAGCCTATTGTTACATATTGTCGCTTGCTTTTTTTGTAAATGCTAGTTTTTACACACGTTGTTTCTGTTATGCATTAGGCTATTGTTACATACTGTCACTTGCTTTTCTTTTTGCAAATGCAAGTTTTTACACACATTATTTCTATTATGCATTAGCCTTTTGTTACTTACTGTCACTTGCTTTTTTTTGTAAATGCCAGTGTTTACACACATTTTTCTGTTATGCATTAGCCTATTGTTACATACTGTTGTTTGCTTTTTTTTGTCAATGCCAGTTTTTACACACGTTATTTCTGTTATGCATTAGCCTATTGTTACATACTGTCACTTGCTTTTTTTGTAAATGCCAGTTTTTAAACTTGTTATTTCTGTTATGCATTAGCCTATTTTTACATACTGTTACTTGCTTTTCTTTTTGTAAATGCCAGCTTTTACACACATTGTTTCTGTTATGCATTAGCCTATTGTTACGTACTGTCACTTGCTTTTCCTTTTGTAAATGCCAGTTTTTACACTTGTTATTTCTGTTATGCATTAGCCTATTGGTACATATTGTCGCTTGCTTTTCCTTTTATAAATGCCAGTTTTTACACACGTTATTTCTGTTATGCATTAGCCTATTGTTACATACTGTTGCTTGCTTTTCTTTTTGTAAATGCCAGTTTTTGCACACGTTATTTCTTTTATGCATTAGCCTATTGTTACATACTGTTGCTTGCTTTTCTTTTTGTAAATGCCAGTTTTTAAACATATTATTTCCGTGATGCATTAGCCTATTGTTACATACTTTCGCTTGCTTTTCTTTTTGTAAATGCCAGTTTTTACACACAATATTTCTATTATGCATTAGCTTTTTTATATCTGATTTGATTTGACACTTTTCCTCCACTGAGGTGCAGGGGAGTTTAACACATAGAATGTTTTGTTGAAGTGAGTTACTGCATTATCTAAAGATAGTGTTTTAATAGTTTCTGGTTACTGTGCTTAAGGCTAGACAAGAAAGCTTCCTTATTAAATTTGGTTGATTTTCTGTAAATTTTATTTTGGATGTTTCTATGTATTTTGGTCAGTTTCCATATGACAAAGACTTGATTATGATCACAAATGGTATCTGTCAAAATTCCTAATCAGGAAATTTTGGCAGGATCTGTAGTTAATATCCAGTCCAAAATCATTTATTATTCACTAAATTTATCTGTCTTTGTATTGCTATAGATTAGCTGTGTTAATCTATGTCTACACTGATAGTAAGACTTTTATGAGAACACTTGCGCCAGTTGATATTGCACTCCATTAGGATTGTTTTAAGTAAATTACTTGCAGTTATCCAGGGTAATATGTCTTTAGACATTGAATTGTATACCATTGCCATTAATGCCTTACATATCTGCATACTTACAAAGCCTAGCTGAACTGCAAAATGACTACTCCCTCACTGCCAGGCTTCAGGACCTACCTGAGGTTCACAGGAAGCTGCGGGGGCATATCCACAATGGTTAGGAAACCTATCTTTTCATATGAAATCATGCATGATACCATACTGGAACTTTTGGATAGCCAGGTAACTCATAATGAAACCATCTATCATATCACTGTCAGCTACAGGGTCTCCTATATGTCTAAGTCAGGTCAGAACACTTTCCATTAAACTGAATACACTTATTTTGGGTGACTAACTACTCCAGTAAAAACTAATATACATATAAAACTAGAAGACATGCATTCAAAGGTTCCTCAGGTCTATTAATGCTAATTCCTTGATCCAGGTAATTGCCTCCTCACCAGCAGTGATATTTATTGACTATGTGTATTCCTTCTGTTCCTATACTGCCCCTGATGTCACTTCTCCTTCAGAAAATCCAACCATTTAGTAGTAAACCTTCTCCCTAAAAGCACACTTTGAACTGCCCCCAAAAAGCAACAGTATCTTGTGATTAATGCAGATCACAACTCCACCTATTAGCTGACATTCTTATAGGTTCAAAGGTTCATAGGTTGGTACTAGGCTATTGGACCTATGGCCTATACAAGCCTAGCCATAAAAATTCCCCTAGCTATTTCTTCCCACACTATTTACTTCCCTGGACATATGTCTAGCAGTGTGACTGACGTGATCCCCGGGATGAATTTCCTTTCACCCATCCCATCGTCAATGTTCCTTTTGAAGAGGGCCAAAGAGGCACGCTGCTTGACATGCATGGGCAGTCTATTCCAGAGTCTCGGGAGCCTCTGGGTCAGGAACCTATCCCTCCAGCATGTTTTGTTTATTGTGATGGCAAGGTTTAGATCTCTGGAACGTGTGGCTCTGAGGGATTGGGATTTCTTTAAGTGTAGCATGTCCAACAGCTCTGGGTTTGACATGGCCTTGCATGTTAAGCAGAGATCGCCTCTGAGTAGACGATATGCAACAGAGTATAGCTGGAGTTTTTTTAAGGCAGTCAGCATAGGGCATCTGCTTAAGGCCCGTGATTCTTTTAGTGAGGTATTTCTGCAGCCTTTCCAGTTGTTGCAGATGTCCTCAGAGGTACATACCAAATAGGGCATTGTGTTCTATAATGGGTCTAATGAGGGATGAGTACAGTGGGACAATGACCTCCTTTTTTCTGGCTGAAAAGCCCTTAGTGATGAGGTGTGCCACATAGAAGGATTTCCTGACTGTTGTGGTGATGTGGTTATCGAAGGTAAGACCACTGTCCACCTGTGTCCCTAAGTCTCATATCACACTTTCAGTATTTAGTGTACTGCCACCTATGTGGTAATTCACGGGTACATGTT
This sequence comes from Protopterus annectens, assembly GCF_019279795.1. Lineage (NCBI taxonomy): Eukaryota > Metazoa > Chordata > Ceratodontiformes > Protopteridae > Protopterus > Protopterus annectens. Next base: position 1,844,654,191 of record NC_056729.1, on the reverse strand, counting down.
TTTTTCCCAAAGGGGATAACTATACATTTCTTGGCATTGAGCTTGAACCCCTGGCTCTGGCACCAAGCATCTGTTTCTGTAAGGCCCTTTTGTAGAGTATCTACATCATTTTGGGATTCAATAATGGCTCCCAGTTTGTAGTCATCTGCAAACTTTGTTAGCCAGAGTCCCTTAGTGTTGGCCTGTACTTCAGAGAAGTAGATGCCAAGCAAGAGCGGTCCCAGGACTGAACCCTGAGGTACTCCACTTGTCACTTGTCTGGAGTTGGATTTGAAGTCAGCTACTTTTACAGTGTGGGTTCTGTCAGTAAGCCAGTTGGCAACCCATCGAGTGATGTAGGGATTAATGCCCAGCTTAGTAAGTCTGTATATGATCCCAGAGTGGAGGATGGTATCAAAGGCCTTGGTGAGGTCCAGATAGTCTGTGTGGACTGCCTTACCCTCATCCATGGCTCTGGAGACTGATTCGAAGAAGTCAATCAGGTTCAGGAGACAAGATCGGCCCCTCATGAACCCAAACTGGGTGGGGTCCAGTGTCTGAAGGTTGCCAATGTCTTTGTTTATAAGTTCCATGATAATACGTTCCATGGCCTTGCAGAGCAGGCTCGTCAGACTGATGGGGCAGTAGTTCCTGGGATCCAATGTGGATCCCCCCTTGTGGAGTGGGATAACCATAGCTGTGCTCCACTCAGTGGGCATGAAGCCTGAGGTTAGGCTATGATTAAACATGACACTTAGGTGAGGTGCCAGTTCATTTTGTAGTTCATGTAATACACAGCCCAGGATGTCATCTGGTTCTATGGATGCTGATTTTTTAGCTTTGGAGAGTGCATTTTTTACCTGTGTGGCTGTTACTACTGGAATTTGGTAATCTTCTGGTATTGAGATGGGCTGTTTAGGGGGTGAGAAGGGGGTGAAGTTGGCACTGAATTGATCTGCCAGGGTATTGGCAATATCCTTGGGATTGGTATATTTAATGCCATTCTGTTGTAGTTCAGAGCAGATCTAAGCATTGCCATTTAGATTCTTGACATAACTATAGAATGCCTTGTGGTTGTCTTTGGAATCTTTGGCAATTTTAATTTCATAACTAGCTTTGGAGGATTTTATGAGGGATCTCAGCTTCTTACTGAGGCTAGTAAGGGAGTTTTCTGCATCCTGGGATTTTCCTCTTTTCTGCAACAGTTTCTTCCTTTTGTTGTAAAGTTTGTTTATGGCAGGGGACCACCAGATTGGCCTCCCTTTTTTGGAGGAGAGCATCTTGGCTCTATTTGGGATGGCATGATTCATGCATGAGTGGATGTGCTCGTACAGTGCGTTAGTGTAGGATTCAGCAGTCGAACTTTCAGATCCTGTCTGCATGGGTGTCATGAAGTTTGTCACTTCTGACTTGAGTAGCATGAAGTTGGCTTTGGAGAAGTTTTTTATGGAGGCTTCCTTACTGGAGGGTGGGGTTGGGATGTGGATGTTAAGGGTGATTAGCTTATGATCAGATCTGACTAACGAGGGGTGACCATAGGTGTGGAGCATTGATTTCCCATGTTGGTAATGACCAGGTCTAGGATATTGGAGCCCCTGGTGGGACTATGGATTTGTTGATCCAGGGCATTGGAATTTATGAATTCCAAGAACCGTTGGGCAAAGGTGTTGGTACATGAGTAGTTTTTTCCAGTTAATTGCAGGGTAGTTGAAATCACCCAGTATTAGGGTGTTTGGTTGCATCTTAATATTTTCCAGTATGTTTAGAAAGGTGTAATGAGAATCTTGGGGCATGGTGGGGGATCCCTAGCAAGCTACAATTTGGATTGCAGTCTTGCCTAGTGTTAGTTGCACCTGGAGAATTTCAGATGTACAACTAGCCTGGTGCTGTGAGTATCCTTGGTGAATATGGACACTCCTCCATCTTTAGTGTTTCTGTCCTGGTTTGGTGGCTGAAAAGTGTGGTAAGAGTTGTAGCCTGGTATTGCAGGGGTGCTCTCTGGAGCCTTGAACCAGGTAACTCTCTCACTATAAAAGGGATTTAAAGCTAATAAATAAAACAGTATAAAATGGACTTAAATAAGTAAAATTCTCAAGCACACCACTGAGTGTAAGACAAGATATGAACTCAGAGTCACTACCTACTCTAAGGATAACCAAAAGGTCATCTTCAGTTACATTAGGTAATTTAGAATTATACCCATTAATACCAAATTTCCCGTGGAGTTTTCCACTCTTACCCTACAGCTATTTCTAATATATTTGCAGATAAATTCAGTGATAACTTCCCAGTCATTGCCCAAACAGATGTTCTGCTCAGTACCAATCAGTCAGTCATTCCTAGACACCAGCTTATATCTTTATACATTTTAATGGGGAGGCAAAGGCCCCCAAAATAGGGACAGGTATTAAATATTGCTCTTTTAAACATAGTGAGTTACTAGAATTAACAGGATTTGTGTTAGCATGCATTTTCTGAAAGATATGAAATCTGAAACTCAAAATGTATGGCATTATTTAGTGACTTCAGTTCTCTGTGATTTGCCAGGAAACCACAAATTGTATGAGGAACAGTCTAAAAAATGTAAGATATAAATCTGGTCATGCTGGGAAAATCTGGACAGAATACTTCATCACAAAGAGCTTGGGCTCTGGAACTACAAATTGAGGGGGGGGGGGCAGGGCCACCCCACTTTCAACAACTGCCCAATATGCCGTAAAATTGCCATTGGAGTAGCAATTACACAGAAACATTTTACATCAACATGCATTTTCTGAACACTAGAAGTATGAAGCATTAATCTCTGGTATTAATAACTGACTGTAATTCTCAGCACACATCTCAACTTTTGCATAAGAAATCTGGACAAAGCCAAACATAATGGGAGGATAAAGGGCCAATATCAGGATGAGATTTTAAATATTGCTCTTCTAAACTGAGAAAGCTGTTAGAATAACAGGTTTTGCATTAGCTTGCCTTTCCTGAAGGATATGAAGTCTCAGACTTAAATTTTTCATTATTTAATGAGCACAATCCTCAGTGATTTGCCAGAAAACCACACATTTTATGAAGAATAAACCAAGAATATGAGGCAGTAATCAAAACCACACATTTTATGAAGAATAAACCAAGAATATGAGGCAGTAATCCGGGCATCTGTAAATTCTGGAGAGGTGAGAGGTATGGCCCTGAGAGATTTACCAGAAAACTGCACATTTTATGAAGAATAAACCAAGAATATGACGCAGTAACATGGGCATTTGTGAATTCTGGAGAGGTGAGAGGTATAGTCCTGAGAGAGTTACCAGAAAACCACACATTTTATGAAGAATAAACCAAGAATATGAGGCAATATGCTGGGCATGTGTTAAACAAAGGAATGCAGAAGGTCAGATGGTAGTGGATTTTGCGAAAAGGATGGACATGGCTGTGGTGAATACGTATTTTAACAAGAGGGAGGAGCATAGGATGACATACAAGAGTGGAGGAAGATGCACACAGGTAGATTATATCTTATGTAGGAGGGCCAGTCTGAAGGAGATTGGAGACTGCAAAGTGGTGGCAGGGGAAAGTGTAGTTAGGCAGCATAGGATAGTGGTTTGTAGGATGATGTTGGTGATCAAGAAGAGGAGTAGGAGTGTGTGGGCAGCACCAAGGATCAAATGGAAATTGAAAAAAGGGTAATTGTGAGGTGGAGTTCAGGGATGAGTTAAGACAGGCACTGGGTGGCAGTGAAGAGTTACCAAAGAGCTGGGTAACTAGAGCAGAGCTAGTAAGGGAGATGGCTAGAAAGGTGCTTAGTATCACATCAGGACAGAGGAAGGATGACAAGGAGACATGGTGGTGGAATGAGGAAGTACAGAAGAGTATACAGGCAAAGAGGTTGACAAAGAAGTGGGATTGTCAGAGAGATGAATAAAGTAGACAGTAGTATAAGGAGATGAGGTTCATGGCAAAGAGAGAGGTGGTGAAGGCTAAGGATAAGGCATATGAATAGTTGTATGAAAGGTTGGACACTAAGGAGGGAGAAAAGGACCTGTACTGATTGGCTATACAGAGGGACCGAGCTAGGAAAGATGTGCAGCAGGTAAAGGGGATAAAGGATAATGAGGGAAACATACTCACAAGTGAGGAGAGTGTGTTGAGGAGATGGAAAGAGTACTTTGAGCGGTTGATGAATGAAGAGAATGAGAGGGAGAAAAGGTTGGATGATGTAGGGATAGTGAATCATGAAGTGCAGTGGATTATCAAGGAGGAAGTAAGGATAGCTATAAAGAGGATGAAGAACGGAAAGGCTGTTGGTCCAGATGACATACCTGTGGAATCATGGAGGTGTTTTAGTGAAATGGCAGTGGCGTTTTTAACCAGATTGTTTAATGAAATCTTAGAAAGTGAGAGGATGCCTGAGGAATGGAGAAAAAGTGTTTTGGTACCAATTTTTAAGATTAAGGGTGATGTGCAGAGCTGTAGTAACTACAGAGGGATTAAATTGATCAGTCACAGCATGAAGTTATGGGAAAGAGTAGTGGAAGCCAGGTTAAGAAGGGACGTGATGATTACTGAACAGCAGTATGGTTTCATGCCAGGAAAGAGCACTACAGATGCAATGTTTTCTCTGAGACTGTTAATGGAGAAGAGTTGCATTGTGTTTTTGTAGACTTAGAGAAAGCATATGACAGGGTGCCTAGAGAGGAGTTGTGCTATTGTATGAGGAAGTCAGGAGTGTCAGAGAAGTATGTAAGAGTGGTACAGGATATGTACGAGGGTAGTGTGACAGTGGTGAGGTCTGCGGTGGGAGTGACAGATGTGTTTAAGGTGGAGGTGGGGTTACATCAAGGATCAGCTCTGAGCCCTTTCTTATTTGCAATGGTGATGGACAGGTTGACAGATGAGATCAGACAGCAGTCCCCATGGACTATGATGTTTGCTGATGACATTGTGACCTGTAGTGAGAGTAGGGAACAGGTGGAGGAGACCCTGGAGAGATGGAGATATGCTCTAGAGAGAAGAGGAATAAAGGTCAGCAGGACTATGACAGAATATGTGTATGTAAATGAGAGGGAGGATAGAAGAATGGTGAGGATGCAAGGAGTAGAGGTGGCGAAGGTGGATGAGTTTAAATACTTGGGGTCAATAGTTCAGACTAACGGTGAGTGTGTAAGAGAGGTGAAGAAGAGAGTACAGGCAGGATGGAGTGGGTGGAGAAGAGTGTCAGGAGTGATTTGTGACAGACGAGTACCTGTAAGAGTGAAAGGGAAGTTCTACAAGATGGTAGTGAGTCCAGCTATGTTATATGGGTTGGAGACAGTGGCACTGACAAAAAGGAAGGAGTTTAGCTGGATGTGGCAGAGTTAAAGATGTTAAGATTTGCACTGGGTGTGATGAGGGTGGATAGGATTAGGAATAAGTATATTAGAGGGTCAGCCCAGGTTGGAAGGTTTGGAGACAAAGCCAGAGAGGCAAGATTACATTGGTTTGGACATGTGCTGAGGAGGGATGTGGAGTATATTGGGAAAAAGATGCTAAGGATGAAGCTACGAGGTAACAGGAAAAGAGGAAGGCCTAAGATAAGGTTTATGGATGTGGTGAGAGAGGACATGCAGGTGGTTGGTGTGACAGAGCAAGATGCAGAGGAAAGTAAGAAATGGAAACAGGTGATCCGCTGTGGTGACCCCTAACGGGAACAGCCGAAAGAAGATGATGATGCTGGGCATCTGTGAATTCTGGAAAGGTGAGAAACATGGTCCTAAGAGATTTACCAGAAAACCACACATTTTATGAAGAATAAACCAAGAATATGAGGCAGTAAGCTGGGCATCTGTGAATTCTAGAAAGGTGAGAGGTAAGGTTCTGAGAGATTTATCAGACAACCACACATTTTATGAAGAATAAACCAAGAATATGAGGCAGTAATCTGGGTATCTGTGAATTCTGAAGAGGTGAGAGGTATAGTCCTGAGAGATTTACCAGAAAACTGCACATTTTATGAAGAATAAACCAAGACTAGGAGGCAATAACCTGGGTATATGTGAGTTCTGGAGAGGTGAGAGATATGGTCCTGATAGAGTTGCCAGAAAATCACACATTTTATGAAGAATAAACTAAGAATAGGAGGCAATAACCTGGGTATCTGTGAATTCCAGAGAGGTGAGAGGTATGGTCCTGAGAGATTTACCAGAAAATCAAACATTTTATGAGGGAGAGGGCAAAAATTTAAGGCAAAATCATGGATGTTCTGCAACATTCTGGATAGTTTATTTATTTATTCATTGATTATTGTTTGTTTACAAGGTAAGTGGGCTGGTCTATTAACCATTTCAGCCATAACCCATGATCAGTTGCAGGAAAGATAACAATTTACTCGAGACATTACATTCATGTGCACACTTCATACATTTGAGTGGTATATTGCACAAGTAAAGCTTAATTACCATAAATTCAGACAGACCTGCATGTTTATTGACTTTCACTCATTGAGAACCAGGACAGGCTTTGGCTGTCCTGTCTAACAGCCTGTTTTAGGCAGAATTTGCCACAGAGGTAACATAGGTATATTTTATTGATTGATTGATTACTGTTTTTTTTTTACCAGGTAAGTGGGCTCGTACATTTCACTGGAGCTAGACTGACTTCCAATCTAGTAATCATTTTGTTGTATTGAATTATTCGTTCATTCTCTGACACCCACTTTATGCTATTCAGGATCATTATGGGGGTAGGCAGAGACTTCCCGACAAGCTATGATGGTACGCCATTGATTAGATTTTTCGATATTCCAAAGACAATCAATCTTATGGCCATTCACACCTTGCCAGTACCCTTCCACAGGCAGCATATCCTTTCTCCAGGAGGGCCATAGCTGAAAAGTTCATAGTAAATTTGCAGATACCCTCTAGTCATTAGTTTGTATTTAAAGTAAGATAGTATGTCACAGTCTTTAACATGTAGGTGAAGTTTATTCCAAAGATTTTGGAGGTGTTGCCTTCTAAACATGCTTCTCTGCTGTGTAGTATGTATCTGTTGGTGGAGAGTTAGGTCCTGGGTTCTAATATTAGTGTCAACATTTGACTTGCGGAGAAGCAGATGGTCCAGAATAGCTGAGTCTGTAATGCTGCAGTAAGCAAGACCGATATCCCCACTCAAAAGTACATAAGATACTGAATAAAGGAATAGAGCTTCCAGCATATCTTCATAGCTCAGGGACTTAAGGCCTGTGACCTTTTTGGTTAGGAACCTCTGGTTTCTTGCTACTTGTTCTATATGATTATTTCGATGTACCCCAAAGGGGGAATTGTACTCAATCATTGCCCTGATCATTGCTGATTATAAGGGAGTGATGACATCATTAGAATCATGATATTATCCTGATCATAGCTGACTATAAGGGAGTAATGACATTGTTAGAACCATGATATTATCCTGATCATTGCTGAATATAAGGCAGTAATGACATAATTAGAACCATGATATCATGCTGATCACTGTTGACTATAAGGGAGTAATGACATTGTTAGAACCATGATATTATCCTGATCATTGCTGAGTATAAGGGAGTAATGACATCATTAGAACCATGATATTATCCTGATCATTGCTGATTATAAGGGAGTAATGACATCATTAGAACCATGATATTATCCTGATCATTGCTGAGTATAAGGGAGTAATGACATCATTAGAACCATGATATTATCCTGATCATTGCTGAGTATAAGGGAGTAATGACATCATTAGAACCATGATATTATCCTGGTCATAGCTGAGTATAAGGCAATAATGACATCATTAGAACCGTGATATTATCCTGATCATTGCTGAATATAAGGGAGTAATAACATCATTAGAACCATGATATTATCCTGATCATTGCTGAGTATAAGGGAGTAATAACATCATTAGAACCATGATATTATCCTGATCATTGCGTAATATAAGGAAGTAAGGACATCATTAGAACCATGATATTATCCTGATCCCTGCTGAGTATAAGGGAGTACTGACATCATTAGAACCATGATATTATCCCGATCATCACTGACTATAAGGGGGTAATGACATCATTAGAACCATGATATTATCCTGATCATTGCTGACTATAAGGGAGTAATGACATCATTAGAACCGTGATATTATCCTGATCATAGCTGAGTATAAGGGAGTAATGACATTATTTGAGCCATGATATCCTGATCATTGCTGACTATAAGGGAGTAATGACATCATTAGAACCATGATATCATCCTGATCATTGCTGAGTATAAGGGAGTAATGACATCGTTAAAACCATGATATTATCCTGATCATAGCTGAGTATAAGGGAGTAATGACATCGTTTGAACCATGATATTATCCTGATCATTGCTGAGTATAAGTGAGTAATGACATTGTTGAAACCATGATATTATCCTGATCATTGCTGTCCATAATGGGGCAATGACATCATTAAAACCATGATATTATCCTGATCATTGCTGAGTATAAAGTAGTAATGACATCATTAGAACCATGATATTATCCTGATCATTGATGACTATAAGGGAGTAATTACATCATTAGAATCATGATATTATCCTGATCATAGCTGACTATAAGGGAAAAATGACATCATTAGAACCATGATATTATCCTGATCATTGCTGACTATAAGGGAGTAATGACATTGTTAGAACCGTGATATCATCCTGATCATTGCTGACTATAAGGGAGTGATGACATCATTAGAACCATGATATTATCCTGATCATAGCTGACTATAAGGGAGTAATGACATCATTAGAACAATGATATTATCCTGATCATTGCTGACTATAAGGGAGTAATGACATTGTTAGAACCATGATATCCTGATCATTGCTGAGTATAAGGGAGTAATGACATAATTAGAACCATGATATCCTGATCATTGCTGACTATAAGGGAGTAATGACATCATTAGAACCATGATATTATCCTGATCATTGCTAAGTATAAGGGAGTAATGACATCATTAGAACCATGATATTATCCTGATCATTGCTGATTATAAGGGAGTAATGACATCATTAGAACCATGATATTATCCTGATCATTGCTGATTATAAGGGAGTAATGACATCATTAGAACCGTGAAATTATCCTGAACATAGCTGAGTATAAGCGAGTAATGACATAATTAGAACCCTGATATCCAGATAATTGCTGACTATAAGGGAGTAATGACATCATTAGAAGCATGATATTATCCTGATTATAGCTGACTATAAGGGAGTGATGACATCATTAGAACCATGATATTATCCTGATCATTGTTGAGTATAAGTGAGTAATGACATCACTAGAACCATGATATTATCCTGATAATTGCTGACTATAAGGGAGTGATGACATCATTGGAACCATGATATTATCCTGATCATTGCTGGCTATAAGGGGGTGATGACATCATTAGAACCATGATATTATCCTGATCATAGCTGACTATAAGGGAGTAATGACATAATTAGAACCATGATATTATTGTCATCATTGCTAAATATAATGGAGTAATGCCATGATTAAAACCGTGATATTATCCTGATCATAGCTGACTATAAGGGAGTGATGACATCATTAGAACCATGATATTATCCTGATCATTGCTGACTATAAGGGAGTAATGACATAATTAGAACAATGATATTATCCTGATCATTGCTGACTATAAGGGAGTAATGACATCATTAGAACCGTGATATTATCCTGATCATACCTGACTATAAGGGAGTAATGACATCGTTAGAACCGTGATATTATCCTGATCATTGCTGACTATAAGGGAGTAATTACGTCATTAGAACCATGATATTATCCTGATCATTGCTGACTATAAGGGAGTAATAACATCATTAGAACCATGATATTATCCTGATCATTGCTGACTATAAGTGAGTAATAACATCATTAGAACCATGATATCCTGATCATTGCTGTGTATAAGGTAGTAATGACATCATTAGAACAATGATATTATCCTGATCATTGCTGAGTTTAAGGGGGTAATGACATCGTTAGAACTGTGATATTATCCTGATCATTGCTGAGTATAAGGGAGTAATGACATCATTAGAACCATGACATTATCCTGATCATTGCTGAGTATAAGAGAGTAATGACATCATTAGAGCCATGATATTATCCTGATCATGGATGACTATAAGGGAGTAATGACATCATTAGAACCATGATATCCTGATCATTGCTGAGTATAAGGGAGTAATGACATCATTAGAACCATTTTATCCTGTTCATAGATTCATAGATTCATAGATTCATAGATTAGTACTAAGCTAACTGCCCTTGCGAGCCATTTTAAGCCTAGCCAATTATCCCTTGTGAGACTCAAACCCTGCACCTTGCGTTCGTAAGGCAAACACCTTAACCATTAGGCCACCCTGCTGAGTATAAATGAGTAATGACATCAATAGAACCATAATATTATCCTGATCATTGCTGACTATAAGGGAGTAATGACATCATTAGAACCATGATATTATCCTGATCATTGCTAAGTATAAGGTAGTAATGACATCATTAGAACCATGATACTATCCTGATCATTGCTGACTATAAAGGAGTGATGACATTATTGGAACCATGGTATTATCTTGATCATTGCTGACTATAAGGGAGTAATGACATCATTAGAACAATGATATTATCCTGATCATTGCTGACAACAAGGGAGTAATTACATCATTAGAACCATGATATTATCCTGATCACTGTTGACTATAAGGGAGTAATGACATCATTAGAACCATGATATCATCCTGATCATTGCTGACTATAAGGGAGTAATGACATCATTAGAACAATGATATTATCCTGATCATTGCTGACAACAAGGGAGTAATTACATCATTAGAACCATGATATTATCCTGATCACTGTTGACTATAAGGGAGTAATGACATCATTAGAACCATGATATCATCCTGATCATTGCTGACTATAAGTGAGTAGTGACATAATTAGAACCATGATATTATTGTCATCATTGCTAAATATAATGGAGTAATGCCATGATTAAAACCGTGATATTATACTGATCATAGCTGACTATAAGGGAGTGATGACATCATTAGAACCATGATATTATCCTGATCATTGCTGACTATAAGGGAGTAATGACATCATTAGAACAATGATATTATCCTGATCATTGCTGACAACAAGGGAGTAATTACATCATTAGAACCATGATATTATCCTGATCACTGCTGACTATAAGGGAGTAATGACATCATTAGAACCATGATATCATCCTGATCATTGCTGACTATAAGTGAGTAGTGACATAATTAGAACCATGATATCCTGATCATTGCTGTGTATAAGGGAGTAATGACATAATTAGAACCATATTATACTGATCATTGCTGAGTATAAGGGAGTAATGGCATCATTAGAACCATGATATCATCCTGATCATTGCTGACTATAGGTGAGTAGTGATATCATTAAAACCATGATATCCTGATCATTGCTGAGTATAAGGGAGTAATGACATCATTAGAACCATGATATTATCCTGATCATTGCTGAGTATAAGGAAGTAATGACATCATTAGAACCATGATATTATCCTGGTCATAGCTGAGTATAAGGCAATAATGACATCATTAGAACCGTGATATTATCCTGATCATTGCTGAATATAAGGGAGTAATAACATCATTAGAACCATGATATTATCCTGATCATTGCTGACTATAAGGGAGTAATGACATCATTAGAACCATGATATTATCCTGATCATTGCTGAGTATAAGGGAGTAATGACATCATTAGAACCATGATATTATCCTGATCATTGCTGACTATAAGGGAGTGATGACATCATGAGAACCATGATATTATCCTGATCATAGCTGACTATAAAGGAGTAATGACATCATTAGAACCATGATATTATTGTCATCATTGTTGAGTATAAGGGAGTAATGACATCATTAGAACCAAGATATTATCCTGATCATAGCTGAGTATAATGGAGTAATGACATCATTAGAACTATGATATTATCCTGATCATAGCCGAGTATAAGGCAATAATGACATTGTTAAAACCATGATATCATCCTGATCATTGCTGACTATAAGGGAGTGATGATATCATTAGAACCATGATATTATCCTGATCATAGCTGACTATAAGGGAGTAATGACATTGTTAGAACCGTGATATTATCCTGATCATTGCTGACTATAAGGGAGTAATTACATCATTAGAACCATGATATTATCCTGATCACTGCTTACTATAAGGGAGTAATGACATCATTAGAACCATGATATCATCCTGATCATTGCTGACTATAAGTGAGTAGTGACATCATTAGAACCATGATATCCTGATCATTGCTGTGTATAAGGGAGTAATGACATAATTAGAACCATATTATACTGATCATTGCTGAGTATAAGGGAGTAATGACATCATTAGAACCATGATATCATCCTGATCATTGCTGACTATAAGGGAGTAATGACATTGTTAGAACCGTGATATCATCCTGATCATTGCTGACTATAAGGGAGTAATGACATCATTAAAACCATGATATTATCCTGATCATTGCTGAGTATAAGAGAGTAATGACATCATTAGAACAATGATATTATCCTGATCATTGCTGACTATAAGGGAGTAATGACATCATTAGAACCGTGATATTATCCTGATCATAGCTGAGTATAAGGGAGTAATGACATTATTAGAGCCATGATATCCTGATCATTGCTGACTATAAGGGAGTAGTGACATCATTAGAAATGGTGTCATCCAGATCATTGCTGAGTATAAGGGAGTAATGACATCATTAAAACCATGATATTATCCTGATCATAGCTGAGTATAAGGGAGTAATGACATCATTTGAACCATGATATTATCTTGATCATTGCTGACTATAAGGGAGTAATGACATTGTTAGAACCGTGATATCATCCTGATTATTGCTGACTATAAGGGAGAGATGACATCATTAGAACCATGATTTTATCCTAATCATAGCTGACTATAAGGGAGTAATGACATCATTAGATCAATGATATTATCCTGAACATTGCTGACTATAAGGGAGTAATGACTTTGTTATCCTGATCATTGTTGAGTATAAGGGAGTAATGCCATCATTAGAACCATGATATCCTGATCATTGCTGACTATAAGGCAGTAATGACATCATTAGAACCATGATATTATCCTGATCATTGCTACGTATAAGGGAGTAATGACATCATTAGAACAATGATATTATCCTGAACATTGCTGACTATAAGGGAGTAATGACATCATTAGAACCATGATATCCTGATCATTGCTGAGTATAAGGGAGTATTGACATCATTAGAACCATGATATTATCCTGATCATTACTGAGTACAAGGGAGTGATGACACCATTTAAACCATGACATTATCCTGATCATTGCTGAGTATAAGGGAGTAATGACATCATTAGAACCATGATATTATCCTGATCATTGCTGACTATAACGGAGTAATGACATTATTAGAACCATGATATTATCCTGATTATTGCTGACTATAAAGGAGTAATGATGTCATTAGAACCATGATATTATCCTAATCATTGCTGACTATAAGGGAGTAATGACATCATTTGAACCATGATATTATCTTGATCATTGCTGACTATAAGGGAGTAATGACATTGTTAAAACCATGATATTATCCTGATCATTGCTGAGTATAAGGGAGTAATGACATAATTTGAACCATGATATTATCCTGGTTATTGCTGAGTATAAGTGAGTAATGACATCATTAGAACCATGATATTATCATGATCATTGCGAACTATAAGGGAGTAATGACATCATTAGAACCATGATATTCTCCTGATCATTGCTAATTATATGGGAGTAATGACATCATCTATACTGATCATTGCTGACTATAAAGGAGTGATGACATCATTAGAACCATGATGTTATCCTGATCATTGCTGACTATAAGGGAGTAATGACTTCATTAGAACAATGATATTATCCTGATCATTGCTGACTATAAGGGAGTGATGACATCATTAGAACCATGATATTATCCTGATCACAGCTGACTATAAGGGAGTAATGACATCATTAGGACCATGATATTATTGTCATCATTGTTGAGTATAAGGGAGTAATGACATCATTAGAACCATAATATTATCCTGATCATAGCTGAGTATAATGGAGTAATGACATCATTAGAACTATGATATTATCCTGATCATAGCCGAGTATAAGGGAGTAATGACATTGTTAGAACCGTGATATCATCCTGATCATTGCTGCCTATAAGGGAGTGATGACATCATTAGAACCATGATATGATCCTGATCATAGCTGTCTATAAGGGAGTAATGACATTGTTAGAACCGTGATATTATCCTGATCATTGCTGTCTATAAGGGAATAATTACATCATTAGAACCATGATATTATCCTGATCACTGCTTACCATAAGGGAGTAATGACATCATTAGAACCATGATATCATCCTGATCATTGCTGACTATAAGTGAGTAGTGACTTCATTAGAACCATGATATCCTGATCATTGCTGTGTATAAGGGAGTAATGACATTGTTAGAACCATGATATTATCCTGATCATTGCTGACCATAACGGAGCAATGACATCATTAGTACCATGATATTGTCCTCATCATTGCTGAGTATAAGGTAGTAATGACATCATTAAAACCATGATATTATCCTGATCATTGCTGACTATAAGGGAGTTATTATGTCATTAGAACCATGATATTATCCTGATCATAGCTGACGATAAGGGAATAATGACATCATTAGAACCATGATATTATCCTGATCATAGCTGAGGATAAGGGAGTAATGACATTGTTAGAACTGTGATATCATCCTGATCATTGCTGACTATAAGGGAGTGATGACATCATTAGAACCATGATATTATCCTGATCATAGCTGACTATAAGGGAGTAATGACATCATTAGAACAATGATATTATCCTGATCATTGCTGACTATAAGAGAGTAATGACATTATTAGAACCATGATATAATGATCATTACTGAGTATAAGGGAGTAATGACATCATTAGAACCATGATGTCCTGTTCATTGCTGACTATAATGGAGTAATGACATTGTTAGAGCCATGATATCCTGATCATTACTGAGTATAAGGGAGTAATGACATCATTAGAACCATGATGTCCTGATCATTGCTGATTATAAGGGAGTAATGACATCATTAGAACCATGATATTATCCTGATCTATGCTAAGTATAAGGGAGTAATGACATCATTAGAACCATGATATTATCCTGATCATAGCTGACTATAAAGGAGTAATGACATCATTAGAACAATGATATTATCCTGATCATTGCTGACTATAAGGGAGTAATGACATTGTTAGAACCATGATATCCTGATCATTGCTGAGTATAAGGGAGTAATGACATCATTAGAACCATGATATTATCCTGATCATTGCTGAGTATAAGGGAGTAATGACATCATTAGAACAATGATATTATCCTGATCATTGCTGACTATAAGGGAGTGATGACATCATTAGAACCATGATGTCCTGATCATTGCTGACTATAATGGAGTAATGACATTGTTAGAACCATGATATCCTGATCATTACTGAGTATAAGGGAGTAATGACATCATTAGAACCATGATGTCCTGATCATTGCTGACTATAAGGGAGTAATGACATTATTAGAACCATGATATTATCCTGATCATTGCTAAGTATAAGGGAGTAATGACATCATTAGAACAGTGATATTATCCTGATCATTGCTGACTATAATGGAGTAATGACATTGTTAGAACCATGATATCCTGATCATTACTGAGTATAAGGGAGTAATGACATCATTAGAACCATGCTGTCCTGATCATTGATGACTATAAGGGAGTAATGACATCATAAGAACCATGATATTATCCTGATCATTGCTAAGTATAAGGGAGTAGTGACATCATTAGAACCATGATATTATCCTGATCTTTGTTCAGTATAAGTGATTAATGACATCACTAGAATAATGATATTACCCTGATCATTTTTTTTACATTTATTTATTTTACATTTTTTAACCGGGCTAGTCTAACTGGATACATGTCCATTTTCAGTAGAGGCCCGAGGAGGTAAGCTCCAAGATAGGACAAAAAAAAATTAATACAATAAAGTATAAGGATACATGAGCAAATATGAAGTGTTAACAGTATGCATCAACAGGTTTTCACAGTAAAATGTACAGTGCATGTTACAAGAATAATAAAAGGATGTAAATACAATCAGAGTAGTCAAGAGACATATGCAACATAGTTTAAAAAGGAAAACAGAGTTGCTTAATGAGTAGATGGGTTAGACAGAGTAGAGTATGTAGAGACATTTTGACTAGTCAGGTTTAGATCATTGACATAACCAGTGTGTTTTCAGGAATACTTTCAATTTGTTTTTGACTAGTCAGGTTTAGAGCGTTGACTTAACCAGTGTGTTTTCAGGAATACTTTCAATTTGTTTTTGACTAGTCAGGTTTAGTGCATTGACATAACCAGTGTGTTTTCAGGAATACTTTCAATTTGTTTTTGACTAGTCAGGTTTAGAGCGTTGACATAACCAGTGTGTTTTCAGGAATACTTTCAATTTGTTTTTGACTAGTCAGGTTTAGAGCATTGACATAACCAGTGTGTTTTCAAAAATACTTTCAATTTGTTTTTGACTAGTCAGGTTTAGTGCATTGACATAACCAGTGTGTTTTCAGGAATACTTTCAATTTGTTTTTGACTAGTCAGGTTTAGTGCATTGACATATCCAGTGTGTTTTCAGGAATACTTTCAATTTGTTTTTGACTAGTCAGGTTTAGAGCATTGACATCACCAGTGTGTTTTCAGGAATACTTTCAATTTGTTTTTGACTAGTCAGGTTTAGTGCATTGACATAACCAGTGTGTTTTCAGGAATACTTTCAATTTGTTTTTGACTACTCAGGTTTAGTGCATTGACATAACCAGTGTGTTTTCAGGAATACTTTCAATTTGTTTTTGACTAGTCAGGTTTAGAGCATTGACATAACCAGTGTGTTTTCAGGAATACTTTCAATTTGTTTTTGACTAGTCAGGTTTAGTGCAGTGACATAACCAGTGTGTTTTCAGGAATACTTTCAGTTTGTTTTTGACTAGTCAGGTTTAGTGCATTGACATAACCAGTGTGTTTTCAGGAATACTTTCAATTTGTTTTTGACTAGTCAGGTTTAGAGCATTGACATAACCAGTGTGTTTTCAGGAATACGTTCAATTTGTTTGTGACTAGTCAGGTTTAAAGCATTGACATAACCAGTGTGTTTTCAGGAATACTTTCAATTTGTTTTTGACTAGTCAGGTTTAGAGCATTGACATAACCAGTGTGTTTTCAGGAATACTTTCAATTTGTTTCTGACTAGTCAGGTTTAGTGCATTGACATAACCAGGGTGTTTTCAGGAATGCTTTCAGTTTGTTTTTGGCTAGTCAGGTGTAGAGCATTGACATTACCAGTGTGTTTTCAGGAATACTTTCAATTTGTTTTTGACTAGTCAGGTTTAGAGCATTGACATAACCAGTGTGTTTTCAGGAATACGTTCAATTTGTTTTTGACTAGTCAGGTTTAAATCATTGACATAACCAGTGTGTTTTCAGGAATACTTTCAATTTGTTTTTGACTAGTCAGGTTTAGAGCATTGACATAACCAGTGTGTTTTCAGGAATACTTTCAATTTGTTTCTGACTAGTCAGGTTTAGTGCATTGACATAACCAGTGTGTTTTCAGGAATGGTTTCAGTTTGTTTTTGGCTAGTCAGGTTTAGAGCATTGACATAACCAGTGTGTTTTCAGGAATACTTTCAATTTGTTTTTGACTAGTCAGGTTTAGAGCGTTGACATAACCAGTGTGTTTTCAGGAATACTTTCAATTTGTTTTTGACTAGTCAAGTTTAGAGCATTGACATAACCAGTGTGTTTTCAGGAATACTTTCAATTTGTTTTTGACTAGTCAGCTTTAGAGTGTTGACATAACCAGTGTGTTTTCAGGAATACTTTCAATTTGTTTTTGACTAGTCAGGTTTAGAGCGTTGACATAACAAGTGTGTTTTAGGAATACTTTCACTTTGTTTTTGAGTACTCAGGTTTAGAGCGTTGACATAACCAGTGTGTTTTCATGAATACTTTCAATTTGTTTTTGACTAGTCAGGTTTAGAGCGTTGACATAACCAGTGTGTTTTAGGAATACTTTCAATTTGTTTTTGACTAGTCAGGTTTAGAGCACTGACATAACCATTGTGTGTTCAGGAATACTTTCAATTTGCTTTTGACTAGTCAGGTTTAGAGCGTTAACATAACCAGTGTGTTTTCAGGAATACTTTCAATTTGTTTTTGACTAGTCAGGTTTAGAGCATTGACATAACCAGTGTGTTTTCAGGAATACTTTCTATTTGTTTTTGACTAGTCAGGTTTAGTGCATTGACATAACCAGTGTGTTTTCAGGAATACTTTCAATTTGTTTTTGACAAGTCAGGTTTAGAGCATTGACATAACCAGTGTTTTTTCAGGAATACTTTCAGTTTGTTTTTGACTAGTCAGGTTTAGAGCATTGACATAACCAGTGTGTTTTCAGGAATACTTTCAATTTGTTTTTGACTAGTCAGGTTTAGTGCATTGACATAACCAGTGTGTTTTCAGGAATACTTTCAATTTGTTTTGACTAGTCAGGTTTAGTGCATTGACATAACCAGTGTGTTTTCAGGAATACTTTCAATTTGTTTTTGACTAGTCAGGTTTAGAGCATTGACATAACCAGTGTGTTTTCAGGAATACTTTCAATTTGTTTTTGACTAGTCATGTTTAGTGCATTGACATAACCAGTGTGTTTTCAGGAATACTTTCAATTTGTTTTTGACTAGTCAGGTTTAGTGCATTGACATGACCAGTGTGTTTTCAGGAATACTTTCAATTTGTTTTTGACTAGTCAGGTTTAGAGCATTGACATAACCAGTGTGTTTTCAGGAATACTTTCAATTTGTTTTTGACTAGTCAGGTTTAGTGCAGTGACATAACCAGTGTGTTTTCAGGAATACTTTCAGTTTGTTTTTGGCTAGTCAGGTGTAGAGCATTGACATAACCAGTGTGTTTTCAGGAATACTTTCAATTTGTTTTTGACTAGTCAGGTTTAGAGCATTGACATAACCAGTGTGTTTTCAGGAATACGTTCAATTTGTTTTTGACTAGTCAGGTTTAAAGCATTGACATAACCAGTGTGTTTTCAGAAATACTTTCAATTTGTTTTTGACTAGTCAGGTTTAGAGCATTGACATAACCAGTGTGTTTTCAGGAATACTTTCAATTTGTTTCTGACTAGTCAGGTTTAGTGCATTGACATAACCAGTGTGTTTTCAGGAATGGTTTCAGTTTGTTTTTGGCTAGTCAGGTTTAGAGCATTGACATAACCAGTGTGTTTTCAGGAATGGTTTCAGTTTGTTTTTGGCTAGTCAGGTTTAGAGCATTGACATAACCAGTGTGTTTTCAGGAATACTTTCAATTTGTTTTTGACTAGTCAGGTTTAGAGCGTTGACATAACCAGTGTGTTTTCAGGAATACTTTCAATTTGTTTTTGACTAGTCAGGTTTAGAGCATTGACATAACCAGTGTGTTTTCAGGAATACTTTCAATTTGTTTTTGACTAGTCAGCTTTAGAGTGTTGACATAACCAGTGTGTTTTCAGGAATACTTTCAATTTGTTTTTGACTAGTCAGGTTTAGAGCGTTGACATAACAAGTGTGTTTTAGGAATACTTTCACTTTGTTTTTGAGTACTCAGGTTTAGAGCGTTGACATAACCAGTGTGTTTTCATGAATACTTTCAATTTGTTTTTGACTAGTCAGGTTTAGAGCGTTGACATAACCAGTGTGTTTTAGGAATACTTTCAATTTGTTTTTGACTAGTCAGGTTTAGAGCACTGACATAACCATTGTGTGTTCAGGAATACTTTCAATTTGCTTTTGACTAGTCAGGTTTAGAGCGTTAACATAACCAGTGTGTTTTCAGGAATACTTTCAATTTGTTTTTGACTAGTCAGGTTTAGAGCATTGACATAACCAGTGTGTTTTCAGGAATACTTTCTATTTGTTTTTGACTAGTCAGGTTTAGTGCATTGACATAACCAGTGTGTTTTCAGGAATACTTTCAATTTGTTTTTGACAAGTCAGGTTTAGAGCATTGACATAACCAGTGTTTTTTCAGGAATACTTTCAGTTTGTTTTTGACTAGTCAGGTTTAGAGCATTGACATAACCAGTGTGTTTTCAGGAATACTTTCAATTTGTTTTTGACTAGTCAGGTTTAGTGCATTGACATAACCAGTGTGTTTTCAGGAATACTTTCAATTTGTTTTTGACTAGTCAGGTTTAGTGCATTGACATAACCAGTGTGTTTTCAGGAATACTTTCAATTTGTTTTTGACTAGTCAGGTTTAGAGCATTGACATAACCAGTGTGTTTTCAGGAATACTTTCAATTTGTTTTTGACTAGTCATGTTTAGTGCATTGACATAACCAGTGTGTTTTCAGGAATACTTTCAATTTGTTTTTGACTAGTCAGGTTTAGTGCATTGACATAACCAGTGTGTTTTCAGGAATACTTTCAATTTGTTTTGACTAGTCAGGTTTAGAGCATTGACATAACCAGTGTGTTTTCAGGAATACTTTCAATTTGTTTTTGACTAGTCAGGTTTAGTGCAGTGACATAACCAGTGTGTTTTCAGGAATACTTTCAGTTTGTTTTTGGCTAGTCAGGTGTAGAGCATTGACATAACCAGTGTGTTTTCAGGAATACTTTCAATTTGTTTTTGACTAGTCAGGTTTAGAGCATTGACATAACCAGTGTGTTTTCAGGAATACGTTCAATTTGTTTTTGACTAGTCAGGTTTAAAGCATTGACATAACCAGTGTGTTTTCAGAAATACTTTCAATTTGTTTTTGACTAGTCAGGTTTAGAGCATTGACATAACCAGTGTGTTTTCAGGAATACTTTCAATTTGTTTCTGACTAGTCAGGTTTAGTGCATTGACATAACCAGTGTGTTTTCAGGAATGGTTTCAGTTTGTTTTTGGCTAGTCAGGTTTAGAGCATTGACATAACCAGTGTGTTTTCAGGAATACTTTCAATTTGTTTTTGACTAGTCAGCTTTAGAGTGTTGACATAACCAGTGTGTTTTCAGGAATACTTTCAATTTGTTTTTGACTAGTCAGGTTTAGAGCGTTGACATAACAAGTGTGTTTTAGGAATACTTTCACTTTGTTTTTGAGTACTCAGGTTTAGAGCATTGACATAACCAGTGTGTTTTCATGAATACTTTCAATTTGTTTTTGACTAGTCAGGTTTAGAGCGTTGACATAACCAGTGTGTTTTAGGAATACTTTCAATTTGTTTTTGACTAGTCAGGTTTAGAGCACTGACATAACCATTGTGTGTTCAGGAATACTTTCAATTTGTTTTTGACTAGTCAGGTTTAGAGCATTGACATAACCAGTGTGTTTTCAGGAATACTTTGAATTTGTTTTTGACTAGTCAGGTTTAGAGCATTGACATAACCAGTGTGTTTTCAGGAATACTTTCAATTTGTTTTTGCCTAGTCAGGTTTAGTGCATTGACATAACCAGTGTGTTTTCAGGAATACTTTCAATTTGCTTTTGACTAGTCATGTTTAGAGCGTTAACATAACCAGTGTGTTTTCAGGAATACTTTCAATTTGTTTTTGACTAGTCAGGTTTAGAGCATTGACATAACCAGTGTGTTTTCAGGAATACTTTCAATTTGTTTTTGACTAGTCAGGTTTAGTGCATTGACATAACCAGTGTGTTTTCAGGAATACTTTCAATTTGTTTTTGACAAGTCAGGTTTAGAGCATTGACATAACCAGTGTTTTTTCAGGAATACTTTCAGTTTGTTTTTGACTAGTCAGGTTTAGAGCATTGACATAACCAGTGTGTTTTCAGGAATACTTTCAATTTGTTTTTGACTAGTCAGGTTTAGTGCATTGACATAACCAGTGTGTTTTCAGGAATACTTTCAATTTGTTTTTGACTAGTCAGGTTTAGTGCATTGACATAACCAGTGTGTTTTCAGGAATACTTTCAATTTGTTTTTGACTAGTCAGGTTTAGAGCATTGACATAACCAGTGTGTTTTCAGGAATACTTTCAATTTGTTTTTGACTAGTCATGTTTAGTGCATTGACATAACCAGTGTGTTTTCAGGAATACTTTCAATTTGTTTTTGACTAGTCAGGTTTAGTGCATTGACATAACCAGTGTGTTTTCAGGAATACTTTCAATTTGTTTTTGACTAGTCAGGTTTAGAGCATTGACATAACCAGTGTGTTTTCAGGAATACTTTCAATTTGTTTTTGACTAGTCAGGTTTAGTGCAGTGACATAACCAGTGTGTTTTCAGGAATACTTTCAGTTTGTTTTGACTAGTCAGGTTTAGTGCATTGACATAACCAGTATGTTTTCAGGAATACTTTCAATTTGTTTTTGACTAGTCAGGTTTAGAGCATTGACATAACCAGTGTGTTTTCAGGAATACGTTCAATTTGTTTGTGACTAGTCAGGTTTAAAGCATTGACATAACCAGTGTGTTTTCAGGAATACTTTCAATTTGTTTTTGACTAGTCAGGTTTAGAGCATTGACATAACCAGTGTGTTTTCAGGAATAGTTTCAATTTGTTTCTGACTAGTCAGGTTTAGTGCATTGATATAACCAGTGTGTTTTCAGGAATGCTTTCAGTTTGTTTTTGGCTAGTCAGGTGTAGAGCATTGACATAACCAGTGTGTTTTCAGGAATACTTTCAATTTGTTTTTGACTAGTCAGGTTTAGAGCATTGACATAACCAGTGTGTTTTCAGGAATACGTTCAATTTGTTTTTGACTAGTCAGGTTTAAAGCATTGACATAACCAGTGTGTTTTCAGAAATACTTTCAATTTGTTTTTGACTAGTCAGGTTTAGAGCATTGACATAACCAGTGTGTTTTCAGGAATACTTTCAATTTGTTTCTGACTAGTCAGGTTTAGTGCATTGACATAACCAGTGTGTTTTCAGGAATGGTTTCAGTTTGTTTTTGGCTAGTCAGGTTTAGAGCATTGACATAACCAGTGTGTTTTCAGGAATACTTTCAATTTGTTTTTGACTAGTCAGGTTTAGAGCGTTGACATAACCAGTGTGTTTTCAGGAATACTTTCAATTTGTTTTTGACTAGTCAGGTTTAGAGCATTGACATAACCAGTGTGTTTTCAGGAATACTTTCAATTTGTTTTTGACTAGTCAGCTTTAGAGTGTTGACATAACCAGTGTGTTTTCAGGAATACTTTCAATTTGTTTTTGACTAGTCAGGTTTAGAGCGTTGACATAACAAGTGTGTTTTAGGAATACTTTCACTTTGTTTTTGAGTACTCAGGTTTAGAGCGTTGACATAACCAGTGTGTTTTCATGAATACTTTCAATTTGTTTTTGACTAGTCAGGTTTAGAGCGTTGACATAACCAGTGTGTTTTAGGAATACTTTCAATTTGTTTTTGACTAGTCAGGTTTAGAGCGTTGACATAACCAGGGTGTTTTCAGGAATACTTTCAATTTGTTTTTGACTAGTCAGGTTTAGAGCACTGACATAACCAGTGTGTTTTCAGGAATACTCTCAATTTGTTTTTGACTAGTCAGTTTTAGAGCATTGACACAACCAGTGTGTTTTCAGGAATACTTTCAATTTGTTTTTGACTTGTCAGGTTGAGAGCGTTGACATAACCAGTGTGTTTTCAGGAATACTTTCTATTTGTTTTTGACTAGTCAGGTTTAGAGCATTGACATAACCAGTGTGTTTTCAGGAATACGTTCAATTTGTTTTTGACTAGTCAGGTTTAGTGCATTGACATAACCAGTGTGTTTTCAGGAATACTTTCAATTTGTTTTTGACTAGTCAGGTTTAGAGCGTTGACATAACCAGTGTGTTTTCAGGAATACGTTCAATTTGTTTTTGACTAGTCAGGTTTAGAGCGTTGACATAACCAGTGTGTTTTCAGGAATACTTTCAATTTGTTTTAGACTAGTCAGGTTTAGTGCATTGACATAACCAGTGTGTTTTCAGGAATACTTTCAATTTGTTTTTGACTAGTCAGGTTTAGAGCATTGACATAACCAGTGTGTTTTCAGGAATACTTTCAATTTATTTTTGACTAGTCATTTTTAGAGCATTGACATAACCAGTGTGTTTTCAGGAATAATTTCAATTTGTTTTTGACTAGTCAGGTTTAGAGCATTGACATAACCAGTGTGTTTTCAGGAATACTTTCAATTTGTTTTTGACTAGTCAGGTTTAGAGTGTTGACATAACCAGTGTGTTTTCAGGAATACTTTCAATTTGTTTTTGACTAGTCAGGTTTAGAGCATTGACATAACCAGTGTGTTTTCAGGAATACTTTCAATTTGTTTTTGACTAGTCAGGTTTAGAGCGTTGACATAACCAGTGTGTTTTCAGGAATACTTTCAATTTGTTTTTGACTAGTCAGGTTTAGAGCGTTGACATAACCAGTGTGTTTTAGGAATACTTTCAATTTGTTTTTGACTAGTCAGGTTTAGAGCGTTGACATAACCAGTGTGTTTTCAGGAATACTTTCAATTTGTTTTTGACTAGTCAGGTTTAGAGCACTGACATAACCAGTGTGTTTTCAGGAATACTTTCAATTTGTTTTTGACTAGTCAGGTTTAGAGCATTGACATAACCAGTGTGTTTTCAGGAATACTTTCAATTTGTTTTTGACTAGTCAGGTTTAGAGCATTGACATAACCAGTGTGTTTTCAGGAATACTTTCAATTTGTTTTTGACTAGTCAGGTTTAGAGCATTGACATAACCAGTGTGTTTTCAGGAATACTTTCAATTTGTTTTTGACTAGTCAGGTTTAGTGCATTGACATAACCAGTGTGTTTTCAGGAATACTTTCAATTTGTTTTTGACTAGTCAGGTTTAGAGCATTGACATAACCAGTGTGTTTTCAGGAATACTTTCAATTTGTTTTGACTAGTCAGGTTTAGTGCATTGACATAACCAGTGTGTTTTCAGGAATACTTTCAATTTGTTTTTGACTAGTCAGGTTTAGTGCATTGACATAACCAGTGTGTTTTCAGGAATACTTTCAATTTGTTTTTGACTAGTCAGGTTTAGAGCATTGACATAACCAGTGTGTTTTCAGGAATACTTTCAATTTGTTTTTGACTAGTCAGGTTTAGTGCATTGACATAACCAGTGTGTTTTCAGGAATACTTTCAATTTGTTTTGACTAGTCAGGTTTAGTGCATTGACATAACCAGTGTGTTTTCAGGAATACTTTCAATTTGTTTTGACTAGTCAGGTTTAGAGCATTGACATAACCAGTGTGTTTTCAGGAATACTTTCAATTTGTTTTGACTAGTCAGGTTTAGTGCATTGACATAACCAGTGTGTTTTCAGGAATACTTTCAATTTGTTTTTGACTAGTCAGGTTTAGTGCATTGACATAACCAGTGTGTTTTCAGGAATACTTTCAATTTGTTTTTGACTAGTCAGGTTTAGAGCATTGACATAACCAGTGTGTTTTCAGGAATACTTTCAATTTGTTTTTGACTAGTCAGGTTTAGTGCATTGACATAACCAGTGTGTTTTCAGGAATACTTTCAATTTGTTTTGACTAGTCAGGTTTAGTGCATTGACATAACCAGTGTGTTTTCAGGAATACTTTCAATTTGTTTTTGACTAGTCAGGTTTAGAGCATTGACATAACCAGTGTGTTTTCAGGAATACTTTCAATTTGTTTTGACTAGTCAGGTTTAGAGCATTGACATAACCAGTGTGTTTTCAGGAATACTTTCAATTTGTTTTTGACTAGTCAGGTTTAGAGCATTGACATAACCAGTGTGTTTTCAGGAATACTTTCAATTTGTTTTTGTCTAGTCAGGTTTAGTGCATTGACATAACCAGTGTATTTTCAGGAATACTTTCAATTTGTTTTGGCTAGTCAGGTTTAGAGCATTGACATAACCAGTGTATTTTCAGGAATACTTTCAATTTGTTTTGACTAGTCAGGTTTAGAGCATTGACATAACCAGTGTGTTTTCAGGAATACATTCAATTTGTTTTTGACTAGTCAGGTTTAGCATTGACATAACCAGTGTGTTTTCAGGAATACTTTCAATTTGTTTTGACTAGTCAGGTTTAGAGCATTGACATAACCAGTGTGTTTTCAGGAATACTTTCAATTTGTTTTGACTAGTCAGGTTTAGAGCATTGACATAACCAGTGTGTTTTCAGGAATACTTTCAATTTGTTTTGACTAGTCAGGTTTAGAGCATTGACATAACCAGTGTGTTTTCAGGAATACTGTCAATTTGTTTTTGACTAGTCAGGTTTAGAGCGTTGACATAACCAGTGTGTTTTCAGGAATACTTTCAGTTTGTTTTGACTAGTCAGGTTTAGAGCATTGACATAACCAGTGTGTTTTCAGGAATACTTTCAATTTGTTTTGACTAGTCAGGTTTAGAGCGTTGACATAACCAGTGTGTTTTCAGGAATACTTTCAATTTGTTTTGACTAGTCAGGTTTAGAGCGTTGACATAACCAGTGTGTTTTCAGGAATACTTTCAATTTGTTTTTGACTAGTCAGGTTTAGAGCGTTGACATAACCAGTGTGTTTTCAGGAATACTTTCAATTTGTTTTGACTAGTCAGGTTTAGAGCGTTGACATAACCAGTGTGTTTTCAGGAATACTTTCAATTTGTTTTTGACTAGTCAGGTTTAGAGCGTTGACATAACCAGTGTGTTTTCAGGAATACTTTCAATTTGTTTTTGACTAGTCAGGTTTAGAGCGTTGACATAACCAGTGTGTTTTCAGGAATACTTTCAATTTGTTTTGACTAGTCAGGTTTAGAGCATTGACATAACCAGTGTGTTTTCAGGAATACTTTCAATTTGTTTTTGACTAGTCAGGTTTAGAGCATTGACATAACCAGTGTGTTTTCAGGAATACTTTCAATTTGTTTTGGCTAGTCAGGTTTAGAGCATTGACATAACCACTATGTTTTCAGGGATACTTTCATTTTAGTTTTGACTAGTCAGGTTTAGAGCATTGACATAACCAGTGTGTTTTCAGGAATACTTTCAATTTGTTTTTGACTAGTCAGGTTTAGTGCATTGACATAACCAGTGTGTTTTCAGGAATACTTTCAATTTGTTTTTGACTAGTCAGGTTTAGTGCATTGACATAACCAGTGTGTTTTCAGGAATACTTTCAATTTGTTTTGACTAGTCAGGTTTAGAGCATTGACATAACCAGTGTGTTTTCAGGAATACTTTCAATTTGTTTTTGACTAGTCAGGTTTAGAGCATTGACATAACCAGTGTGTTTTCAGGAATACTTTCAATTTGTTTTTGACTAGTCAGGTTTAGTGCATTGACATAACCAGTGTGTTTTCAGGAATACTTTCAATTTGTTTTTACTAGTCAGGTTTAGTGCATTGACATAACCAGTGTGTTTTCAGGAATACTTTCAATTTGTTTTTGACTAGTCAGGTTTAGAGCATTGACATAACCAGTGTGTTTTCAGGAATACTTTCAATTTGTTTTGACTAGTCAGGTTTAGTGCATTGACATAACCAGTGTGTTTTCAGGAATACTTTCAATTTGTTTTGACTAGTCAGGTTTAGTGCATTGACATAACCAGTGTGTTTTCAGGAATACTTTCAATTTGTTTTGACTAGTCAGGTTTAGAGCATTGACATAACCAGTGTGTTTTCAGGAATACTTTCAATTTGTTTTGACTAGTCAGGTTTAGTGCATTGACATAACCAGTGTGTTTTCAGGAATACTTTCAATTTGTTTTGACTAGTCAGGTTTAGAGCATTGACATAACCAGTGTGTTTTCAGGAATACTTTCAATTTGTTTTGACTAGTCAGGTTTAGTGCATTGACATAACCAGTGTGTTTTCAGGAATACTTTCAATTTGTTTTGACTAGTCAGGTTTAAAGCATTGACATAACCAGTGTGTTTTCAGGAATACTTTCAATTTGTTTTGGCTAGTCAGGTTTAGAGCATTGACATAACCAGTGTGTTTTCAGGAATACTTTCAATTTGTTTTTGTCTAGTCAGGTTTAGTGCATTGACATAACCAGTGTATTTTCAGGAATACTTTCAATTTGTTTTGACTAGTCAGGTTTAGAGCATTGACATAACCAGTGTGTTTTCAGGAAGACTTTCAATTTGTTTTGACTAGTCAGGTTTAGAGCATTGACATAACCAGTGTGTTTTCAGGAATACTTTCAATTTGTTTTTGACTAGTCAGGTTTAGAGCATTGACATAACCAGTGTGTTTTCAGGAATACTTTCAATTTGTTTTTGACTAGTCAGGTTTAGAGCATTGACATAACCAGTGTGTTTTCAGGAATACTTTCAATTTGTTTTTGACTAGTCAGGTTTAGAGCGTTGACATAACCAGTGTGTTTTCAGGAATACTTTCAATTTGTTTTTGACTAGTCAGGTTTAGAGCATTGACATAACCAGTGTGTTTTCAGGAATACTTTCAATTTGTTTTGACTAGTCAGGTTTAGAGCATTGACATAACCAGTGTGTTTTC
Organism: Protopterus annectens; assembly: GCF_019279795.1. NCBI lineage: Eukaryota > Metazoa > Chordata > Ceratodontiformes > Protopteridae > Protopterus > Protopterus annectens. Next base: position 1,844,625,495 of record NC_056729.1, on the reverse strand, counting down.
AGGAATACTTTCAATTTGTTTTTGACTAGTCAGGTTTAGAGCATTGACATAACCAGTGTGTTTTCAGGAATACTTTCAATTTGTTTTTGACTAGTCAGGTTTAGAGCATTGACATAACCAGTGTGTTTTCAGGAATACTTTCAATTTGTTTTTGCCTAGTCAGGTTTAGTGCATTGACATAACCAGTGTGTTTTCAGGAATACTTTCAATTTGCTTTTGACTAGTCAGGTTTAGAGCGTTAACATAACCAGTGTGTTTTCAGGAATACTTTCAATTTGTTTTTGACTAGTCAGGTTTAGAGCATTGACATAACCAGTGTGTTTTCAGGAATACTTTCAATTTGTTTTTGACTAGTCAGGTTTAGTGCATTGACATAACCAGTGTGTTTTCAGGAATACTTTCAATTTGTTTTTGACAAGTCAGGTTTAGAGCATTGACATAACCAGTGTGTTTTCAGGAATACTTTCAATTTGTTTTTGACTAGTCAGGTTTAGAGCATTGACATAACCAGTGTGTTTTCAGGAATACTTTCAATTTGTTTTGACTAGTCAGGTTTAGTGCATTGACATAACCAGTGTGTTTTCAGGAATACTTTCAATTTGTTTTTGACTAGTCAGGTTTAGTGCATTGACATAACCAGTGTGTTTTCAGGAATACTTTCAATTTGTTTTGACTAGTCAGGTTTAGAGCATTGACATAACCAGTGTGTTTTCAGGAATACTTTCAATTTGTTTTGACTAGTCATGTTTAGTGCATTGACATAACCAGTGTGTTTTCAGGAATACTTTCAATTTGTTTTGACTAGTCAGGTTTAGTGCATTGACATAACCAGTGTGTTTTCAGGAATACTTTCAATTTGTTTTGACTAGTCAGGTTTAGAGCATTGACATAACCAGTGTGTTTTCAGGAATACTTTCAATTTGTTTTGACTAGTCAGGTTTAGTGCAGTGACATAACCAGTGTGTTTTCAGGAATACTTTCAATTTGTTTTGACTAGTCAGGTTTAGTGCATTGACATAACCAGTGTGTTTTCAGGAATACTTTCAATTTGTTTTTGACTAGTCAGGTTTAGAGCATTGACATAACCAGTGTGTTTTCAGGAATACGTTCAATTTGTTTGTGACTAGTCAGGTTTAAAGCATTGACATAACCAGTGTGTTTTCAGGAATACTTTCAATTTGTTTTTGACTAGTCAGGTTTAGAGCATTGACATAACCAGTGTGTTTTCAGGAATAGTTTCAATTTGTTTCTGACTAGTCAGGTTTAGTGCATTGATATAACCAGTGTGTTTTCAGGAATGCTTTCAGTTTGTTTTTGGCTAGTCAGGTGTAGAGCATTGACATAACCAGTGTGTTTTCAGGAATACTTTCAATTTGTTTTTGACTAGTCAGCTTTAGAGTGTTGACATAACCAGTGTGTTTTCAGGAATACTTTCAATTTGTTTTTGACTAGTCAGGTTTAGAGCGTTGACATAACAAGTGTGTTTTAGGAATACTTTCACTTTGTTTTTGACTAGTCAGGTTTAGTGCGTTGACATAACCAGTGTGTTTTCAGGAAGACTTTCAATTTGTTTTTGACTAGTCAGGTTTAGAGCGTTGACATAACCAGTGTGTTTTAGGAATACTTTCAATTTTTTTTTGACTAGTCAGGTTTAGAGCGTTGACATAACCAGGGTGTTTTCAGGAATACTTTCAATTTGTTTTTGACTAGTCAGGTTTAGAGCACTGACATAACCATTGTGTGTTCAGGAATACTTTCAATTTGTTTTTGACTAGTCAGGTTTAGAGCATTGACATAACCAGTGTGTTTTCAGGAATACTTTGAATTTGTTTTTGACTAGTCAGGTTTAGAGCATTGACATAACCAGTGTGTTTTCAGGAATACTTTCAATTTGTTTTTGCCTAGTCAGGTTTAGTGCATTGACATAACCAGTGTGTTTTCAGGAATACTTTCAATTTGTTTTTGACTAGTCAGGTTTAGTGCATTGACATAACCAGTGTGTTTTCAGGAATACTTTCAATTTGTTTTGACTAGTCAGGTTTAGAGCATTGACATAACCAGTGTGTTTTCAGGAATACTTTCAGTTTGTTTTGACTAGTCAGGTTTAGAGCATTGACATAACCAGTGTGTTTTCAGGAATACTTTCAATTTGTTTTGACTAGTCAGGTTTAGTGCATTGACATAACCAGTGTGTTTTCAGGAATACTTTCAATTTGTTTTTGACTAGTCAGGTTTAGTGCATTGACATAACCAGTGTGTTTTCAGGAATACTTTCAATTTGTTTTTGACTAGTCAGGTTTAGAGCATTGACATAACCAGTGTGTTTTCAGGAATACTTTCAATTTGTTTTTGACTAGTCAGGTTTAGTGCATTGACATAACCAGTGTGTTTTCAGGAATACTTTCAATTTGTTTTTGACTAGTCAGGTTTAGTGCATTGACATAACCAGTGTGTTTTCAGGAATACTTTCAATTTGTTTTTGACTAGTCAGGTTTAGAGCATTGACATAACCAGTGTGTTTTCAGGAATACTTTCAATTTGTTTTTGACTAGTCAGGTTTAGTGCAGTGACATAACCAGTGTGTTTTCAGGAATACTTTCAGTTTGTTTTTGACTAGTCAGGTTTAGTGCATTGACATAACCAGTGTGTTTTCAGGAATACTTTCAATTTGTTTTTGACTAGTCAGGTTTAGTGCATTGACATAACCAGTGTGTTTTCAGGAATACGTTCAATTTGTTTGTGACTAGTCAGGTTTAAAGCATTGACATAACCAGTGTGTTTTCAGGAATACTTTCAATTTGTTTTGACTAGTCAGGTTTAGAGCATTGACATAACCAGTGTGTTTTCAGGAATACTTTCAATTTGTTTCTGACTAGTCAGGTTTAGTGCATTGACATAACCAGTGTGTTTTCAGGAATACTTTCAATTTTTTTTGACTAGGCAGGTTTAGTGCATTGACATAACCAGTGTGTTTTCAGGAATACTTTCAATTTGTTTTGACTAGTCAGGTTTAGAGCATTGACATAACCAGTGTGTTTTCAGGAATACTTTCAATTTGTTTTGACTAGTCAGGTTTAGAGCATTGACATAACCAGTGTGTTTTCAGGAATACATTCAATTTGTTTTTGACTAGTCAGGTTTAAAGCATTGACATAACCAGTGTGTTTTCAGGAATACTTTCAATTTGTTTTGACTAGTCAGGTTTAGTGCATTGACATAACCAGTGTGTTTTCAGGAATACTTTCAATTTGTTTTTGTCTAGTCAGGTTTAGTGCATTGACATAACCAGTGTATTTTCAGGAATACTTTCAATTTGTTTTGGCTAGTCAGGTTTAGAGCATTGACATAACCAGTGTGTTTTCAGGAATACTTTCAATTTGTTTTTGACTAGTCAGGTTTAGAGCGTTGACATAACCAGTGTGTTTTCAGGAATACTTTCAATTTGTTTTTGACTAGTCAGGTTTAGAGCATTGACATAACCAGTGTGTTTTCAGGAATACTTTCAATTTGTTTTTGACTAGTCAGCTTTAGAGTGTTGACATAACCAATGTGTTTTCAGGAATACTTTCAATTTGTTTTGACTAGTCAGGTTTAGAGCGTTGACATAACAAGTGTGTTTTAGGAATACTTTCACTTTGTTTTTGAGTACTCAGGTTTAGAGCGTTGACATAACCAGTGTGTTTTCATGAATACTTTCAATTTGTTTTTGACTAGTCAGGTTTAGGCGTTGACATAACCAGTGTGTTTTAGGAATACTTTCAATTTGTTTTTGACTAGTCAGGTTTAGAGCGTTGACATAACCAGGGTGTTTTCAGGAATACTTTCAATTTGTTTTTGACTAGTCAGGTTTAGAGCACTGACATAACCAGTGTGTTTTCAGGAATACTCTCAATTTGTTTTTGACTAGTCAGTTTTAGAGCATTGACACAACCAGTGTGTTTTCAGGAATACTTTCAATTTGTTTTTGACTTGTCAGGTTGAGAGCGTTGACATAACCAGTGTGTTTTCAGGAATACTTTCTATTTGTTTTTGACTAGTCAGGTTTAGAGCATTGACATAACCAGTGTGTTTTCAGGAATACGTTCAATTTGTTTTTGACTAGTCAGGTTTAGTGCATTGACATAACCAGTGTGTTTTCAGGAATACTTTCAATTTGTTTTTGACTAGTCAGGTTTAGAGCATTGACATAACCAGTGTGTTTTCAGGAATACGTTCAATTTGTTTTTGACTAGTCAGGTTTAGAGCGTTGACATAACCAGTGTGTTTTCAGGAATACTTTCAATTTGTTTTGACTAGTCAGGTTTAGTGCATTGACATAACCAGTGTGTTTTCAGGAATACTTTCAATTTGTTTTGACTAGTCAGGTTTAGAGCATTGACATAACCAGTGTGTTTTCAGGAATACTTTCAATTTATTTTGACTAGTCATTTTAGAGCATTGACATAACCAGTGTGTTTTCAGGAATAATTTCAATTTGTTTTTGACTAGTCAGGTTTAGAGCATTGACATAACCAGTGTGTTTTCAGGAATACTTTCAATTTGTTTTGACTAGTCAGGTTTAGAGCGTTGACATAACCAGTGTGTTTTCAGGAATACTTTCAATTTGTTTTTGACTAGTCAGGTTTAGAGCATTGACATAACCAGTGTGTTTTCAGGAATGCTTTCAATTTGTTTTTGACTAGTCAGCTTTAGAGTGTTGACATAACCAGTGTGTTTTCAGGAATACTTTCAATTTGTTTTTGACTTGTCAGGTTTAGAGCGTTGACATAACAAGTGTGTTTTAGGAATACTTTCACTTTGTTTTTGAGTACTCAGGTTTAGAGCGTTGACATAACCAGTGTGTTTTCATGAATACTTTCAATTTGTTTTTGACTAGTCAGGTTTAGAGCGTTGACATAACCAGTGTGTTTTAGGAATACTTTCAATTTGTTTTTGACTAGTCAGGTTTAGAGCGTTGACATAACCAGGGTGTTTTCAGGAATACTTTCAATTTGTTTTTGACTAGTCAGGTTTAGAGCACTGACATAACCATTGTGTGTTCAGGAATACTTTCAATTTGTTTTTGACTAGTCAGGTTTAGAGCGTTGACATAACCAGTGTGTTTTCAGGAATACTTTCAATTTGTTTTTGACTAGTCAGGTTTAGTGCATTTACATAACCAGTGTGTTTTCAGGAATACTTTCAATTTGTTTTTGACTAGTCAGGTTTAGTGCATTGACATAACCAGTGTGTTTTCAGGAATACTTTCAATTTGTTTTTGACTAGTCAGGTTTAGAGCATTGACATAACCAGTGTGTTTTCAGGAATACTTTCAATTTGTTTTTGACTAGTCATGTTTAGTGCATTGACATAACCAGTGTGTTTTCAGGAATACTTTCAATTTGTTTTTGACTAGTCAGGTTTAGTGCATTGACATAACCAGTGTGTTTTCAGGAATACTTTCAATTTGTTTTGACTAGTCAGGTTTAGAGCATTGACATAACCAGTGTGTTTTCAGGAATACTTTCAATTTGTTTTTGACTAGTCAGGTTTAGTGCAGTGACATAACCAGTGTGTTTTCAGGAATACTTTCAGTTTGTTTTTGACTAGTCAGGTTTAGTGCATTGACATAACCAGTGTGTTTTCAGGAATACTTTCAATTTGTTTTTGACTAGTCAGGTTTAGAGCATTGACATAACCAGTGTGTTTTCAGGAATACGTTCAATTTGTTTGTGACTAGTCAGGTTTAAAGCATTGACATAACCAGTGTGTTTTCAGGAATACTTTCAATTTGTTTTTGACTAGTCAGGTTTAGAGCATTGACATAACCAGTGTGTTTTCAGGAATAGTTTCAATTTGTTTCTGACTAGTCAGGTTTAGTGCATTGATATAACCAGTGTGTTTTCAGGAATGCTTTCAGTTTGTTTTTGGCTAGTCAGGTGTAGAGCATTGACATAACCAGTGTGTTTTCAGGAATACTTTCAATTTGTTTTTGACTAGTCAGGTTTAGAGCATTGACATAACCAGTGTGTTTTCAGGAATACGTTCAATTTGTTTTTGACTAGTCAGGTTTAAAGCATTGACATAACCAGTGTGTTTTCAGAAATACTTTCAATTTGTTTTTGACTAGTCAGGTTTAGAGCGTTGACATAACCAGTGTGTTTTAGGAATACTTTCAATTTGTTTTTGACTAGTCAGGTTTAGAGCGTTGACATAACCAGTGTGTTTTCAGGAATACTTTCAATTTGTTTTTGACTAGTCAGGTTTAGAGCACTGACATAACCAGTGTGTTTTCAGGAATACTCTCAATTTGTTTTTGACTAGTCAGTTTTAGAGCATTGACACAACCAGTGTGTTTTCAGGAATACTTTCAATTTGTTTTTGACTTGTCAGGTTTAGAGCATTGACATAACCAGTGTGTTTTCAGGAATACTTTCTATTTGTTTTTGACTAGTCAGGTTTAGAGCGTTGACATAACCAGTGTGTTTTCAGGAATACGTTCAATTTGTTTTTGACTAGTCAGGTTTAGTGCATTGACATAACCAGTGTGTTTTCAGGAATACTTTCAATTTGTTTTTGACTAGTCAGGTTTAGAGCGTTGACATAACCAGTGTGTTTTCAGGAATACGTTCAATTTGTTTTTGACTAGTCAGGTTTAGAGCGTTGACATAACCAGTGTGTTTTCAGGAATACTTTCAATTTGTTTTTGACTAGTCAGGTTTAGTGCATTGACATAACCAGTGTGTTTTCAGGAATACTTTCAATTTGTTTTTGACTAGTCAGGTTTAGAGCATTGACATAACCAGTGTGTTTTCAGGAATACTTTCAATTTATTTTTGACTAGTCATTTTTAGAGCATTGACATAACCAGTGTGTTTTCAGGAATAATTTCAATTTGTTTTTGACTAGTCAGGTTTAGAGCATTGACATAACCAGTGTGTTTTCAGGAATACTTTCAATTTGTTTTTGACTAGTCAGGTTTAGAGCATTGACATAACCAGTGTGTTTTCAGGAATACTTTCAATTTGTTTTTGACTAGTCAGGTTTATAGTGTTGACATAACCAGTGTGTTTTCAGGAATACGTTCAATTTCTTTTTGACTAGTCAGGTTTAGAGTGTTGACATAACCAGTGTGTTTCAAGAATACTTTCAATTTGTTTTTGAAAGAGGATAATGAGGAAAGTGTGGAGAGTTCGTTTGGAAGGAGGTTCCAGCCTTTCCCAACTATATTAGAGAAAAGGGAGTCACCAGCTTTGTTGTATGTTTTAGTGGTGTGTACTAGAAGTTTCTGAGAAGACCTTAAGGATTCTAGGTTTTTATAGGGGGTGCTTAGTGTCGAAAGAATAGGTGTTTTAGAAGGTTTGTAAAGAGTGTTATGGGCTATAATTAGCTGATGGAATGGAATTAGATTTTGAAGTTCAAGCCAACCTAGCTGTTTTAAATTAAGGCAGTGATGGGTTCTAAAAGGGTTACCAGTTGCAAATCTAGCTATATTATTGTAGGACATTTCCAGTTTGTTGATATTATTTTTTGAAAGGTTAGTAAAAATGGGTGACGCATAGAGTAGAGAAGAGATTAGATGAATGTGTGCTATTGTGGTTCGAGCTGAAGGTATGAGAAAGGATTGTATCCTATAGAGAGAGCCTAGCTTTTTATTGACTGTTTTTATAGTATTGTTAATATGGATGTCAAAGTTCAGATTATTGTCAATGTTGACTCCTAATAGTTTTGTGGATGGGTCTGGAGATATAATGGTATTATTGATAGAGTTTATTGAGAAATCCAGTGGAGGGGATTTCTTGGTAGGAGAGAAGAGGAGGAGTTTAGTCTTTTTGGGGTTTAGGAGAAGGCATCTATGTGTGAACCATTGCTCAACAGTATTGAATACTGGTTGGGTCAGATAGAGTAGTTCAGAAGAGGAGGGGGCTGAGCAAATGAGTGTAGAGTCATCTGCATATTGTATGCATGTAGCTTGGGGGATGGCAAGGTGAAGATCGTTGATGAATATGTAAAAAAGTAGAGGTCCAAGGATGGAACCCTGGGGGACTCCGAGGTTGGCAGGGAGATGAGTAGATGGAGACTTGTGCCATAGTACGGCCTGTTGTCTTTTATCCAGGTAGGACTGGAACCACTTAATAGAGGATGTATCTAGTAACAGGGATTTTAGTATTGTGATGAGAATTTGGTGATTTACCATGTCAAATGCTTAAGACAGGTCAATGAAAAGGGCAGAAGAGAGTTTGTTAAGGTTGCGGTTATTGTTAATACAGTCTGTGAAGGAAAGAAGGGCAGTTGTAGTGCTATGTGAGGGTCTAAAACCATGTTGACAATTGGCTAGTAGGTTATTATGCATTAGATGATCAAGTAATTGTTTGTGGATGCATTTTTCCATGATTTTTGCCAGAGGTGAGAGAAGGGCAATGGGGCGGTAGTTGGAGAGGTCTGTGGATTGTCCTCCTTTGTGAAGAGGGATTATATGGGATATTTTCCATAAACTGGGAATAAAACTTTCAGAAATAGTCCTATTGATTAGCATAGAAATTGGATAGGCAATAGCTTTGGCTGATTGTTGTAAGAATTCAGCAGGTAGTTGGTCTGCTGAGGGGGAGCAGGGTTTTAGTTTCTGTAGAAGGGTTAGAATATATGATGTTGGGACAGGTTGTAAATGAAAAGTAGGGGGTAAGGTTGGTTGTTTGGAAGGTAGAGTGAAGTTGTTAGGAGATAGTTGACTGGCTAATGTTTGTATAGCATCTGTAAAAAAAGTTGTTAAAGTCATTGGCTATGATTATTGGTGTTTTGTGTTCTGAATTTAGAGGATTTGGAGTAGTGGATTGTCCTGGGTGGGGAAGTTGGTTAATACTAGGCCAAAATTTCTGTGATTTATTTGCTGACTATAAGGGAGTGATGACATCATTAGAACTATGATATTATTCTGATCATAGCTGACTATAAGGGAGTAATGACATCGTTAGAACCATGATATTATCCTAATCATTGCCGACTATAAGGGAGTAATGACATAATTAGAACAATGATATTATCCTGATTATTGCTGACAATAAGGAAGTAATGACATCATTAGAACCATGATATTATCCTGATCATTGCTGACTATAAGTGAATAATAACATCATTAGAACCATGATATCCTGATCATTGCTGTGTATAAGGTAGTAATGACATCATTAGAACCATATTATCCTGATCATTGCTGAGTTTAAGGGAGTAATGACATCATTAGAACTGTGATATTATCCTGATCATTGCTGAGTATAAGGGAGTAATGACATCATTAGAACCATGATATTATCCTGATCATTGCTGAGTATAAGAGAGTAATGACATCATTAGAACCATGATATTATCCTGATCATGGATGACTATAAGGGAGTAATGACGTCATTAGAACCATGATATCCTGATCATTGCTGTGTATAAGGGAGTAATGACATAATTAGAACCATTTTATCCTG
>NC_056729.1:1844562649-1844570200 GCF_019279795.1 Protopterus annectens | reverse complement strand
GATTTTATCATGGATAAAGTGACACTTAGATACTGATCTATGATCATTGCTGACTATAAGGGAGTAATGACATCATTTGAACCATGATATTATCTTGATCATTGCTGACTATAAGGGAGTAATGACATTGTTAAAACCATGATATTATCCTGATCATTGCTGAGTATAAGGGAGTAATGACATAATTTGAACCATGATATTATCCTGGTTATTGCTGAGTATAAGTGAGTAATGACATCATTAGAACCATGATATTATCCTGATCATTGCTGACTATAAGGGAGTAATGACATCATTAGAACTGTGATATTATCCTGATCATTGCTAATTATAAGGGAGTAATGACATCATCTATACTGATCATTGCTGACTATAAGGGAGTGATGACATCATTCGAACCATGATATTATCCTGATCATAGCTGACTATAAGGGAGTAATGACATCATTAGAACCATGATATTATCCTGATCATAGCCGAGTATAAGGGAGTAATGACATTGTTAGAACCATGATATCATCCTGATCATTGCTGACTATAAGGGAGTGATGACATCATTAGAACCATAATATTATCCTGATCATAGCTGACTATAAGGGAGTAATGACATTGTTAGAACCATGATATTATCCTGATCATTGCTGACTATAAGGGAGTAATTACATCATTAGAACCATGATATTATCCTGATCACTGCTTACTATAAGGGAGTAATGACATCATTAGAACCATGATATCATCCTGATCATTGCTGACTATAAGTGAGTAGTGACATCATTAGAACCATGATATCCTGATCATTGCTGTGTATAAGGGAGTAATGACATAATTAGAACCATATTATACTGATCATTGCTGAGTATAAGGGAGTAATGACATCATTAGAACCATGATATTATCCTGATCATTGCTGAGTATAAGGGAGTAATGACATCATTAGAACCATGATATTATCCTGATCATAGCTGAGTATAAGGTAGTAATGACATCATTAGAACCATGATATTATCCTGATCATTGCTGACTATAAGGGGGTAATGACATCATTAGAACCATGATGTTATCCTGATCAATGCTGACTATAAAGGAGTGTTGACATCATTAGAACCATGATATTATCCTGATCATTGCTGACTATAAGGGAGTAATGACATCATTAGAACCATGATATTATCCTGATCATTGCTGACTATAAGGGAGTAATGACATCATTAGAACCATGATATTATCCTGATCATTGCTGAGTATAAGGGAGTAATGACATCATTAGAACCATGATATTATCCTGATCATTGCTGACTATAAGGGAGTAATGACATCATTAGAACCATGATATTATCCTGATCATTGCTGACTATAAGGGAGTAATGACATCATTAGAACCATGATATTATCCTGATCATTGCTGACTATAAGGGAGTAATGACATCATTAGAACCATGATATTATCCTGATCATTGCTGACTATAAGTGAGTAATGACATTGTTAGAACCATGATATTATCCTGATCATTGCTGACTATAAGGGAGTAATGACATCATTAGAACCATGATATTATCCTGATCATTGCTGACTATAAGGGAGTAATGACATCATTAGAACCATGATATTATCCTGATCATTGCTGAGTATAAGGGAGTAATGACATCATTAGAACCATGATATTATCCTGATCATTGCTGACTATAAGGGGGGTAATGACATCATTAGAACCATGATGTTATCCTGATCATTGCTGACTATAAAGGAGTGATGACATCATTAGAACCATGATATTATCCTGATCATTGCTGACTATAAGGGAGTAATGACATCATTAGAACCATGATATTATCCTGATCATTGCTGAGTATAAGAGAGTAATGACATCATTAGAACAATGATATTATCCTGATCATTGCTGACTATAAGGGAGTAATGACATCATTAGAACCGTGATATTATCCTGATCATAGCTGAGTATAAGGGAGTAATGACATTATTTGAGCCATGATATCCTGATCATTGCTGACTATAAGGGATTAATGACATCATTAGAACCATGATATCATCCTGATCATTGCTGAGTATAAGGGAGTAATGACATCGTTAAAACCATGATATTATCCTGATCATAGCTGAGTATAAGGGAGTAATGACATCATTTGAACCATGATATTATCCTGATCATTGCTGAGTATAAGTGAGTAATGACATTGTTAGAACCATGATATTATCCTGATCATTGCTGACTATAAGGGAGTAATGACATTGTTAGAACCGTGATATCATCCTGATCATTGCTGACCATAATGGAGCAATGACATCATTAGAACCATGATATTATCCTGATCATAGCTGAGTATAAGGGAGTAATGACATTGTTAGAACCGTTATATCATCCTGATCATTGCTGACTATAAGGGAGTGATGACATCATTAGAACCATGATATTATCCTGATCATAGCTGACTATAAGGGAGTAATGACATCATTAGAACAATGATATTATCCTGATCATTGTTTACTATAAGGGAGTAATGACATTATTAGCACCATGATATCCTGATCATTGCTGAGTATAAGGGAGTAATGACATAATTAGAACCATGATATCCTGATCATTGCTGACTATAAGGGAGTAATGACATCATTAGAACCATGATATTATCCTGATCATTGCTAAGTATAAGGGAGTAATGACATCATTAGAACCATGATATTATCCTGATCATTGCTGATTATAAGGGAGTAATGGCATTATTAGAACCATGATATTATCCTGATCATTGCTGATTATAAGGGAGTAATGACATCATTAGAACCGTGAAATTATCCTGAACATAGCTGAGTATAAGCGAGTAATGACATAATTAGAACCATGATAATATCCTGATCATTGCTGACTATAAGGGAGTAATGACATCATTAGAACCATGATATTATCCTGATCATTGCTGACTATAAGGGAGTAATGACATCATTATAACCATGGTATCCTGATCATTGCTGACTATAAGCGAGTAATGACATCATTATAACCATGATATCCTGATCATTGCTGAGTATAAGGGAGTAATGACATAATTAGAACCATGATAATATCCTGATCATTGCTGACTATAAGGGAGTAATGACATCATTAGAACCATGATATCCTTATCATTGCTGAGTATAAGGGAGTAATGACATCATTAGAACCATGATATTATCCTGATCATTACTGAGTACAAGGGAGTGATGACACCATTTAAACCATGACATTATCCTGATCATTGCTGAGTATAAGGGAGTAATGACATCATTAGAACCATGATATTATCCTGATCATTGCTGACTATAACGGAGTAATGACATCATTAGAACCATGATATTATCCTGATCATTGCTGACTATAAGGGAGTAATGACATAATTTGAACCATGATATTATCTTGATCATTGCTGACTATAAGGGAGTAATGACATTGTTAAAACCATGATATTATCCTGATCATTGCTGAGTATAAGGGAGTAATGACATAATTTGAACCATGATATTATCCTGGTTATTGCTGAGTATAAGTGAGTAATGACATCATTAGAACCATGATATTATCCTGATCATTGCTAATTATAAGGGAGTAATGACATCATCTATACTGATCATTGCTGACTAGAAAGGAGTGATGACATCATTAGAACCATGGTGTTATCCTGATCATTGCTGACTATAAGGGAGTAATGACATCATTAGAACAATGATATTATCCTGATCATTGCTGACTATAAGGGAGTGATGACATCATTAGAACCATGATATTATCCTGATTATAGCTGACTATAAGAGAGTAATGACATCATTAGAACCATGATATTATTGTCATCATTGTTCAGTATAAGGGAGTAATGACATCATTAGAACCATGATATTATCCTCATCATAGCTGAGTATAATGGAGTAATGACATCATTAGAACTATGATATTATCCTGATCATAGCTGAGTATAAGGGAGTAATGACTTCATTACAACCATGATATTATCCTGATCATAGCGGAGTATAAGGGAGTAATGACGTTATTACAACCATGACATTATCCTGATCATTGCTGACTATGAGAGAATGATGACATCATTAGAACCCTGATATTATCCTGATCATAGCTGACTATAAGGGAGTGATGACGTCATCAGAATCCCAATATTATCCTTATAATTGCTGAGTACATGGGAGTGATGACATCCTTACAACCATGATAGTATTCCTTTGGCAATTAGGTGGGCCAAATAAAAGGATCTCATGACAATCATGGTCACATGATGCTCAAAACTGAAGGACTTATCAGCCCACATACCTAGGTCCATATCTCTCAATCTCTTAGCCCAAGAAATCTGTACAAAGCCTTTTGCTAATGGGGACAAAGGCCCAAAATAGGGACAGATTTTAAATATTGTTTTATAAACTTAGAAAGTAGCTAGAATAACAGCATTTATGTTTAAATGCATTTGCTAAAAAATATGAAGTCCAAAACTCAAATGTATATAATTATTTAGTGATTTAATTCCTCAGATCATCCCATTGATTTGCCAGAAAACCACAAATTTTATGAGGGACAGACTGAAATTTTGAGGCAAAATAAAAATCTGAATAGTTGAGACGTATGCCTAGGTCCCTAAAAAAATTTCATTTTGTAGCAGTATTTTGGCACTTTTTAGCATTTAGTTTGAGGTCATTTTTAGTACACCAAGTGTTTACTATAGAGACTTCATGCAAAAGAATATAGGTTAACTTAACAACAACCTCCAGTTTGCAGTCATTTGTAAACTTTGTTAGCTATAGGTCTTGGCTCTCCAGTTGGAGCTCTGAGACGTAAATTCCAAAAGGTAAGAGTCCCAGCACTGAGCCCTCAGGGATGCTACTGGTGACTTTCATACTTACTGATGAGGCATCTGCACTCGCACTGTGTGGGTTGATTTTTAAATAAATTTACTTTTGTATGATGGCAGCATGGATAATGGTGTTGAAGGCTCTTGCCAAGTCAAAGATACACCATGTGCCCTGCCATGGCCACCATCTGCAGCCTCAGTAACTCCTTTAAAGAAGTTTACCAGGTTCAGTAGACAAAATCTACCCCTCCCAAAGCCAAAGTGTTGGGGATCAGGTCAAGTCACAGTTTATGATGTTAGTTAATACACCCTTTGGTTTTGTAGATGCTAATCATAATACACCCCATGGGTTTATAGATGTAAGTTATAATACACCCCATAGTTTTGTAGATGTTAGTTATAATATACCTCATGGTTTTGTAGATGTTAGTTATAATATACCTCATGGTTTTATTGATGTTAGATATAATACACCACATGGTTTTGTAGATATTAGTTATAATACACCTCATGGTTTTATAGATGTTAGATATAATACACCCCGTGGTTTTGTAGATGTTAGTTATAATACATTCCATGGTTTTATAGACATTAGTTATAATACACTCCGTGGTTTTATAGATGTTAGTTATAATACACCCAGGGATTTTGTAAATGTTAGTTGTAATACATTCCATGGTTTTGTAGATATTGGTTATACTACACCCCCTAGTTATGTAGATGTTAGTTATAATACACCCCGTGGTTTTGTAGATGTTAGTTATAATACACCCCATGGTTTTGTAGAGGTTAGTTAAAAAACACCCCATGGTTTTATAGATGTTAGTTATAATACACCCGTGGTTTTGTAGATGTTAGTTATAATACACTCCATGGTTTTGTAGATGTTAGTTATAATACACCCTGTGGTTTTGCAGATGAGGCTTTTAAGGCTGATGGGTTTTTAACTACCCGAGTTTCATGTAAGGCCACCCTTATGAAGGGCATCACTGCTGCAGTTCAGGGCATCACCACTGCAGTACGGGGCATCACCAGTGCAGTGCGCCTTTCATCAGTGACAAAGACAGTAGCTAAACATAAGTTAAACAACTTAAGGATTGTGTCTGCAAGGGCATGTTTAACAGAATTATGCAACCAGGTTATATGCAGTAGGAAAGATACAAAAGTACAGTGAAAATGATTGTTATAGCAGCAATTTGAGAAAACCAAATATTTTGCATTTTTTTCTTATCCAGAAGTTATAAAATGTTTTACAGAGCATAACATTTGTTGATAAGCTGTGCAATGTACTTAAATCAGGCACTCCCTGGCAGTATTAAATATCTTGACTCTGGCTTTTGGTGAAATGAAATGCTAAGAAAAGGACTCCATGGGCCCTCACTGCCACTGCTCCCACCCCCTACTTTTCCCTCATTCTGGGATTGTGACACCATGTAGATTACTTGTTTTCTCATACTTTGTTGCACTTTTCAGATTTTTTCCTATATTGTTTGAATATATCCTAACTGTCCAGGATTACACCATAATAAATGAGGACAAAATAATCACATAAAGCCAGAGGTCTTAGCCCTCCTTGAAGCCATTGGGTTCTAGATACTCTGAGTTGCATTTTAGAGTTTTTTCAAACATTTTCAGACAAAGATGGCCTGAACAAAAATCATGGCTAAAGAAAGAACTTCATTCTTGTTCTTCATTTTCTTCATGTGCCTTCACCCCTCTCTAAACTGCAGCGTAATCATTCAGCTAATAATCTGGACACTGCTTGGGCCTTACAAGTCATGGCATTCTAGATGCCTTGACTTATTTTAGAGTTTTTTTTACAATTATGACCTTATCAAAAATCATGATTAACTAAAAAATAAAAGTCTTATTTTTTCTTACAGATTCAGTGCCAAATTCCCACCCCCCAAAGGACCAATCACTATACCAGTAGATTTCCAGGCACCCAGTATTACTGCTGCACAGGTTAAAACAGCACTGTCCAAGGCCAAGAATACAGCTTCTATAGGACCTGACAATATCCCTGGCTGTGTTCTACATGAACTACAGAGTGAACTGGCACTTCACCTGTGTACCCTGCTCAATCACAGCCTCACCTCAGGCTTTGTCCCTACCGAATGGCACACTGCTACATTCATCCCTCTTCACAAAGGAGGAGCGACTACAGACCCTGGAACTATCGCCCCATTACCCTGATAAGTCTGATATGCAAAACTATGGAATGCATCATCCTGGACCTAATAAACAAGGATATAGGGAATCTCCAAACTCTGGATCCTACACAGTTTGGTTTTGTGAAGGGTAGATCATGCTTGCTCAACCTGGTCACCTTCTTTGAGTCAGTCACCAGAGCTATGGATGAAGGCAAGGTGGTTCATACAGCCTACTTTGATCTGGCCAAGGACTTTGATACCATTCACACTCAGGAATCATAGAAAAACTCACTAAGCTAGGCATCAACCCCTATATCACTAGGTGGGCTGCAAACTGGCTCACAGATAGAATCCACAGTGAGAAAGTATCTGACTCCAAGTCAGACTGCTAACCAGTCACTAGTGAAGTCCCTCAGGGTTTGGTCCTGGGTCCTCTCCTGTTTGGTATTTACTTCTCTGAAGTCCAGGTCAACACGAATGGACTCTGGCTGACAAAGTTCACAGACAATTGCAAGTTGGGAGCCATAATTAACTCCCCAAGTGATGTTGA
>NC_056729.1:1844435149-1844555149 GCF_019279795.1 Protopterus annectens | reverse complement strand
TCAAATGCCATAGATATAGCCAATCTGTTGGCAGACAGATTCAGTGAAAACTTTGCCCCCCTGTCCCCCCATCAGTCAACCAGGACATCCCCAGCACCTACCCCCCTCCTCATCACCAGGGATCAGGTCCTTAATGCACTTTCAAAGGCAAAAAATACAGTCTCCATGGGACCAGATAACATCCCTGGCTGTATCCTACATGAACTCAGGCATGAGCTCTCAGCTCCATTAGATACCCTATTCAACCAAAGCCTGAGCACCGGCTTCATCCCAGCTGAATGGACAGCCACTGTCATCCCTCTACACAAAGGTGGAGCATCCACTGACCCAGGCAATTATAGGCCCATCAGCCTAACTAGCCTGATCTGCAATGTCATGGAATGCGTTATCATGGACCTCATAAACAAGGAATTGGCAACCTCCAAATGCTTGACACCACACAGTTTGGTTTTGTCAAAAGCAGATCATGCCTGTTAAACTCGGTCAACTTCTTTGAAACAGTCACCAAAGCCATGGACGAGGGGAAGACAGTGCACACCACCTACCTTGACCTAGCCAAAGCCTTTAGCACTATTCTCCCACTAGGGCATAATAGATAAACTCTCCAAGTTAGGCATTAACCCATATGTTACCAGATGGGTAGCTAACTGGCTCACTGATAGAACTCATGTAGTCAAAGTAGGGGAAGCCACCTCTAGTTGTAGACCTGCAACGAGCGGTGTACCCCAAGGATCAATCTTGGGGCCTCTACTGTTTCGGATATACTTTTCTGAGGTGCAAGCCAAAACCAGTGGTCTGTAGCTGACCAAGTTTGCAGATGACTGCAAGCTGGGTGCTTTCTTAAATTCCCCTAGTGATGTGAACATCCTCCAAGAGGGCCTTACCCAAACTAATGACTGGTGCCAGAAGCATGGCCTCAACCTGAATGCAAAGAAATGCATCATTATCCTCTTTGGGGAAAATGTCATCCCCACTAATTATCACATTAATAACAACGTACTAAGCATTCAATCAGTCATGAGGGACTCAGGCACCCAGGTTGATAGCAACCTGACTTTTGACCACCACGTTGCCTCCGTTGTATGGAAGGCTTTCTACATGGCCCACCTCACAAATAAGGATATTTCATCCAGGAACAAAGAGGTCACAACATCCCTGTACTCCTCCCTTATCAGACCCATTATCGAGTACAATGCCCCCTTCGGCATGTACCTTACCAAGCACATGGAGCAGTTGCAGAGACCACAGAGGTTCCTGACCAGGAAAATCCAGCGTCTCAAACACCTATCCTATACAGATAGGCTAAAAGCCCAGTTCCTTTACTCAGTCTCATACAGACTGCTCAGAGGTGACCTGTGTCTGGCATTAAAGACCATTTCAGACCCAGCCTTGATGGAGTTGCTGCATATCCATAAGACAAACTCCACTCACGCAACCCCATGCAATACATTAACCTGGTCTGTGACATTAATAAAACTTGCTGGCAGGATAAAATTGTGTCCCAAAGACTCCCCAATCTGTGGAATAGACTACCTCTCCATGTCAAACAGAGTACCTCTCTAGCCCTGTTCATGAGGAACCTGGACGACTGGATGGGAAACGGAAAATATACCCCTGGGATCCCACCTGTGTCACTGCTGGACAGGGGAAACAGGTGCTGACTTTGAGGGAACATGAGCAAAATTCTTGGCTAGACTTATAAGAACCTCTGGGCCAGTAGCCTAGTATCATCCTATGAACATAAATGGTGATGCATTACTGGATTAAATCATTATTCATTGATTTAACATTTGTTTACAGGGAAAGTATAACTTGGAAGAAAGCCAATTTAACATAGGAAGAAACTGGAGTACCCAGAGAAAACCCACACGAACACATGGAGGACATGCAGACTTGGCACAGAAGGCACTCCAGTTGAGAATCAAACTGGAGAACCTCTTGCTGTGAGGTGACAACCTACCACTGCTCCACCCAAATTAAATTAAAACTTTAGTATCCACTTCTAGTCAGAATGCAAGGGAAACTGAAATGATTATCAAAAACTACTACTTATGGGTGGTATACACACATTGCATTGTGGGTATGCAAAGTAGGAATTACTTCACTTACAGGCTTCATTGATAAGATAGCAAGTGGTAACCTAAAGGATATGAGTTAAAGTGATTTCTTGACTGATAAGATGGCGGTTGTCTGCCCAGATGACCATCAGTTCTTGTAGTAGCTATTGTAGAAAACAGTAACTCCTGGCAGGACAGAATCCAACACATGGACAAAATGTCTTGAGAATTTCCTGAACTGTAAAATACAGAAATCAGTCAATACCTTAATAAATAAATCCAGACTGTTCACTGGACTGTCTTTTAATACAACTAAAACTGGAATCCCTTGATCACATAACGTAAAGAGAGGATTTACTGGAATAATATAGTGATGCTAGGAAAAATTGTAAGCAAAACAAGAAGGGTAACAGGAGCTAAGATGGATAAACAGCATTACAGAAGTAATGAATATGAATTCACAGGGACTTAAACATGAAGCAGTAAACAAATAGGCCTGGTGTGCTGAAGGCCTTGAGATCACAACGAGTACAGAAGTAATGAATATGAATTCACAGGGACTTAAACATGAAGCAGTAAACAAATAGGCCTGGTGTGCTGAAGGCCTTGAGATCACAACGAGTACAGAAGTAATGAATATGAATTCACAGGGACTTAAACATGAAGCAGTAAACAAATAGGCCTGGTGTGCTGAAGGCCTTGAGATCACAACGAGTACAGAAGTAATGAATATGAATTCACAGGGACTTAAACATGAAGCAGTAAACAAATAGGCCTGGTGTGCTGAAGTCCTTGAGATCACAACGAGTACAGAAGTAATGAATATGAATTCACAGGGACTTAAACATGAAGCAGTAAACAAATAGGCCTGGTGTGCTGAAGGCCTTGAGATCACAACGAGTACAGAAGTAATGAATATGAATTCACAGGGACTTAAACATGAAGCAGTAAACAAATAGGCCTGGTGTGCTGAAGGCCTTGAGATCACAACGAGCTGGGCTGCAATAAACAACTAAACAAGAACAGCAACGACATCCTTTACTCTTACTGAAATGTACCCAGGTCAACTGTGAACGAGGGCTGCAACACCGTGACTGTTTCTCATAACCTGTACTGCAGCTCTGAAGACATCTAGGACTCTATCAGTGATGTTTAATTCAGGTGATCTTTCAGGGCACTGCAGTGCTGAGGTCGGCTGGTGATAAACAGGTGATGAAATAAAAGCATCTCAGATATCGTCTCACAGATGACAGCAACACCAAGAGCCGAAGATGTAGAAAGAGACTGTCACAATGTAGGCTATTCATATCTTGGACCTTCAAACTGGGGCTCATAAACTTGAACTCAAGCTTGATAACCTTCAAAAGAGACACTAGTGAGAACATACACTAGTGAGAACAGACACTAGTGAGAACATACACTAGTGAGAACATACGCTAGTGAGAACAGACACTAGTGAGAACATACACTAGTGAGAACAGACACTAGTGAGAACAGACACTAGTGAGAAGACCTAAATCTCAAAAGGCTAGTTTGAGGGGGAAGAAGGTAACGCTCTCTTTTCATAAAGAAAGAACTTCCATTTACGTACATCAAGCTAACAAGATGACAGCTAAAGACAAACATTTAATTGACAATGGCAGGTTTAGTGATTTTTAAGATTATAATGCTGTAGAGTTTATTTTGCAGAAAAGCAGGGAAAGGGTGAACATTCCCAGTATGCAAGGAGCCCGTCTTTGACTCGAGATTACATTAGGGCTTCTTATTTTTAAAAGGAAAGCAATGCTTCCCAGCATTAGGACAGTTAAAGATTTGAACACTGTCAATATACTTCTGTGTGACTCCATTGGGGCTGATATCTAGTGAGGAAATATTTGTTTTTTGAAAATCCTGAGGAGACTTCATACTTTTATTGAATCCCTCACTTTACCACTTTCGTCAGTTTCCACATCAGCTGATATTCTGCAGTGGATATTGACAAAACTTAATGGCACAAAAGGTGAGCTGAACGATTGTCACTGGTTTCCCCAAATAAATCACCTTCTGCGAAGTGTTATGAAAGGTACACTTGTCTTGAAGATGGCCACACTACTTTCTGTGATTAAAAGGTCCAGCAGACAAACCCTTTTCCATTCATCTCTGTCTACTTGAAATTGCATCATCCCTCTTTTCAAACAATTCAGAAATAAAGCGAGAAAATATTGCATTTATTACCATTGATTGTTGACTTGGACATGCTAGAGCAAAGCTTCTGATAGAACAATTGCACAGAAAGCTGTGAACTCAGTTATTAATGGCCACACTACAATGTGATATATTTCTGACCATGGAAAGTGTAAAAATACCTTTTTATGCTATGCTGTGGTTTGTTCCTTCAGGTAAGTTGCTGTTATTGTAAAAATCAGCAGTGTAGCTACTCTGTATTAACTCCCTCGTAAACCAATGAATAAGTATTCCAATAAAAGTGAACAAGAGGGAGAAACACAGCAGGAGAAATAAAATATATAAAAACGTTAATACGGTTAGCGCTTTCACATCACAGATGCTTCATCTGACCGTGAAACACATCCGATTCAAATCATTTGTATAGTCCCTCACTCCCAATTAAGCCATTATTAGTTAATTAATTACACTAAATTGAGATAATCAAGTTAAAGGAGCAAATATACAAGAATCCTATTGCATCTAATACATATATACACCGACTTAACATACATATGCATAATACATGCTAAAGAAAGAGGTCATTGTTTTATATATATATATATCTAAATGTATATAATAATAATAAACATTATAAATGCCACATTTTTAAATAAGGTTTGATTGACATCCTGTCATTCAACCCTGGCTCCTTTTCAGCCTGCAACTCAATTATCCATCTTAATTCACTCAATTCTAACTTATTTTTCATATCCCCCAACCTTAAATCTTGGTGAACACATTCAACCACTTTGAACTGAAAATGATGTGTTTTACCTTTACAAATGATGTGCTTAGCCAAGGCACTGCTATCAGGCTCTCTATTCCTGATAGCTGTCAAATGTTCTCTGACCCTCTCTCTAAGTTGCTGTTATTGCAGACCGTCAGCTCTTGTAGTAGCTATTGTGGAAAACAGTAACTCCTGGCAGGACAGAATGCAGAATTTGCAGCAGGGTCAGTGCATGCAGACTGTGACTGATCCTCATATTTGGCATGCTGTTGTTACGGATATAGTGTTTGGCGCACAGACACTTGAGATCTGTTGCCATACACTATTCGACTACCGGTGGTTTGCAGTACATTGTTTTATTCCTTAAATAACTGGCACCGGTGTCACACATCTGTGCTCACAATGTGCATGCCTGTTCTCGACCCCTTGTTAAATGCATCCCTGTTCTCAACCTCTTGTTAAATGCATGCCTGTTCTGTACCTCTTGTTAAATGCATGCCTCCTGTTAAATGCATGCCTGTTCTGTACCTCTTATTAAATGCATGCCTGTTCTCGACCTCTTGTTAAATGCATGCCTCCTGTTAAATGCATGCCTGTTCTGTACCTCTTGTTAAATGCATGCCTGTTCTCGACCTCTTGTTAAATGCATGCCTGTTCTGTACCTCTTGTTAAATGCATGCCTCCTGTTAAATGCATGCCTGTTCTGTACCTCTTGTTAAATGCATGCCTGTTCTGTACCTCTTGTTAAATGCATGCCTCCTGTTAAATGCATGCCTGTTCTGTACCTCTTGTTAAATGCATGCCTGTTCTCGACCTCTTGTTAAATGCATGCCTGTTCTGTACCTCTTGTTAAATCCATGCCTCCTGTTAAATGCATGCCTGTTCTCGACCTCTTGTTAAATGCATGCCTGTTCTGTACCTCTTGTTAAATGCATGCCTGTTGTGTACCTCTTGTTAAATGCATGCCTGTTCTGTACCTCTTGTTAAATGCATGCCTGTTCTGTACCTCTTGTTAAATGCATGCCTCCTGTTAAATGCATGCCTGTTCTCGACCTCTTGTTAAATGCATGTCTGTTCTGTACCTCTTGTTAAATGCATGCCTCTTGTTAAATGCATGCCTGTTCTGTACCTCTTGTTAAATGCATGCCTCCTGTTAAATGCATGCCTGTTCTCGACCCCTTGTTAAATGCATGCCTGTTCTGTACCTCTTGTTAAATGCATGCCTCCTGTTAAATGCATGCCTGTTCTGTACCTCTTGTTAAATGCATGCCTGTTCTGTACCTCTTGTTAAATGCATGCCTCCTGTTAAATGCATGCCTGTTCTCGACCTCTTGTTAAATGCATGCCTGTTCTGTACCTTTTGTTAAATGCATGTCTGTTCTGTTCTGTACCTCTTGTTAAATGCATGCCCCTGTTAAATGCATGCCTGTTCTCGACCCCTTGTTAAATGCATGCCTGTTCTGTACCTCTTGTTAAATGCATGCCTCCTGTTAAATGCATGCCTGTTCTCGACCCCTTGTTAAACAGTTTGCTAAGCATGCACTCTGACTTTCTACTACCTCTCTTGTATGAGAGACTAATGCAATGATCTAAGTACATGTTCACTATGAGAGAGTTTTAATGTTACCTTGATAATGTGCATAGGTTGTTAATACTCATGCAATGCATTTTCAAGCTGCTCTTTGTTTTATGATTTTTATCCTTCACTTCCTTTTATTGTTATCTTCTTATTTTACATTCATGCATCCTAATTCTCACGCTTTATGTATTAAGCACAACTGAATTGTGGTGGTTCTTTCTACCTCCAGGAGCACCTTTTGAGTTTTTCATTCCTCCTCTTCTTTTGGCTTTTTCCTGGCCAGGAGTTGCCACAGCGGGTCACCCGTCCGCTCATGACTGACAGTGGAGTTTTACTGTGTCGAGCTGCCAGCTTGATGCCCAACCTTCCACAAAAGGCACACACACACACGCACACACTTTTGAGTTTTTCATTAAAGTCTGAAAATGCTGGATGCTAGGTATGTGGCGTCATCTACTGGCCTTATTAATTAACATTATAAATCATTTCTTGTCTCCTATTCTAGATGTGAAAGGATATATGTGTCTCATTTGCGATAACAACCCAAGAGCCCCAATATACTGTGTTGATGTCACTGCTGCTGGACCAACAATCACAATGCTGTGGGACGTCCTAGCTAATCAAAGGTTCTTGTTAGTCCAGCCCTAGTAACATCACAGCACTAGTTTAGCGCAAGTCTGCAATTTCAGCTCCAGGTAACAGCTAGTATTATCCTTCCTCTCCTATGAGTTAAACAGTGCTTAAGTAAAGCGCTTTCTCTGTATTTGTGTGTTAATAATTTGTACTTGCATCCCATGTGATCTGAATCTGAATCTTTCAGTACCTCTGTCAGTATACAGGCTTGAGAAAAGTGGATGGTGGTTGCGTTTGTAAGACTAGTGACTTTTTTCTTTCGTGTCTTCTCTGAAGAATCATTAATGCTAACCATTGTTTCTTCTTCTTCTTTTTCTTTCCATGGGGCAGTTTTAATCAGAAACACTTTTGCTGTTATTGTAGTATTTATGCTTTCATTTTCCAGAGCTTGCTGACTGTAGGAGCTACGTGTCTTTCTGCTTTCTGCCACTGTCACTGTTTCCATCTATATCTTACAAGGCTGCTATTAGCATTTTTGGGGCCACAAGCAAATGTTAAGTTGGGGGCCCCATTGGCACTTCTAGTCTAAGTATCACCTGGTCACTGCCAACCCTACTAAGCAACCTTTTATTTCATGCGTGACACCCCAGCACTGGATCAGTAATCAAGGACCCTCAATCCTCACCACTGGCAACACTGGGGAACATACACACTGGGAGGATGAGTGTCCAAGCTTACTGTGCAATGTTACTGTTAATCCAAATGGTAGTTTGACCAAGTGCCAGATTATTAGGAGTGGCCTCTACAGTGTCACCAAATAGATATGTAAGTACTCTAAGAGCTTAAATAGGTCTCACAGATATCAGCCACAATGATAGGTTTAAATATATTTAATAATAAATGAACAAGACAATACTCAGTAAGTAATCAGTTACATCAGAGTTCAAAATCATAGGAAATATTTAAAACAACATTGCAGGACAGCCTCCAATAAAATAAATCAAGAAAACATCCAAGCTATACATTACTATATTCTTATCTGAATCTAAAAGTGTTACTATGCCCTAAAAAATTACTTACAGGAAGGCAGGTGCAGAGGTGGTGAATGGATGTTCTTGTTAGGTCAAAGACAAAATACAAAATGCCCAGTGTCTCTCTCAGAGAGTTCTTAAATTAATTTCTCAAATATTGCTGCTGAGATACTTGCAGCACAACATCACTTTTTGTCACCTGATTTTCCCAGGTGTAAACCCCCGTTGCTAGAAACTGCCAGCATTTTAGCATCTCCCTGTGAAAAAAATACATACCTCTCAGATCTTTGCAACTGCTGGAAAAATATTTATTTATTATTTAACACCACAAAAGGATAAAATGGTGCTAAAATAAACTTATAACCAAGTAGAAAGCACCACAGTCGAGCTGGATATAGGCAACAGTTTATTCAGTTCCAAACACCGAACACAAAGTGAAAAGACCCACATACGCTGTAAAAGTACAAGTAACGTTTTCGTCATCAACTTCATCAGATAAATTTCACAATCCCATAATTTCCTTTATATAGACACACTAATTACAATTAAACCAAATAAATCAATTAATCAATTAATGTAAACAACAGGATGTCATTAAAAACTGTCCTTATATGATCATGTCAGTGTTATTTTAAAATCCATTTTACTTTGTTGATAAAAATCACTTTCATATATTAAAAAACACATCATATTCTTAAAATTGATTTTAAAAACATTTTTTTAAATTGTCATAAATAACATTTAAATAAAATTTATTTAAACTATAAAATTCATTTTAAAATACAAAAGGTATATACAGAATACATTGATGTTGTTGTCTTTGGCTCCCTCATGTGGCCCAAATCACACACAACATCACAAGTCAAATAAAACTTTGTATAATTTATGTTCTTAATGATAGCAGTTTTTTCTATAAATTTAAAGCTTGGCTGATCTCAATTTTAAAACTGGAGCTAAAGATATCATGTCATTAAGATCCGGAGGTCTATTGGCTTCTAGTGATAGCTGCCAGTATAGTTCCTTATATTCTACTAATCTTAATGACATGATATCTTTAGCCCCAGTTTTAAAATTGAGATCAGCCAACCTTTAAATTTATAGAAAAAACTGCTATCATTAAGAACATAAATTATACAAAGTTTTATTTGACTTGTGATGTTATGTGTGATTTGGGCCACATGAGGGAGCCAAAGACAACAACATCAATGTATTCTGTATATACCTTTTGTATTTTTAAATGAATTTTATAGTTTAAATAAATTTTATTTAAATGTAAGTTATTTATGACAATTTAAAAAAATGTTTTTAAAATCACTTTTAAGAATATGATGTGTTTTCTAATATATGAAAGTGATTTTTATCAACTTAAAGTAAAATAGATTTTAAAATAACACTGACATGGCCATATAAGGACAGTTTTTAATGACATCCTGTTGTTTACATTAATTGATTAATTGATTTATTTGGTTTAATTTTAATTAGTGTGTCTATATAAAGGGAATTATGGTATTGTGAAATTTATCTGATGAAGTTGATGACGAAAACGTTACTTGTACTTTTACAGCGTTAAGTGTGGGTCTTTTCACTTTGTGTTCGGTGTTTGGAACTCAATAAACTGTTGCCTATATCCAGCTCGACTGTGGTGCTTTCTACTTGGTTATTTATTTATTATTTGTTTACTGGGAAAGTCTGACTTGGAACAAAGCCAGTTTTCAGCAGAGGCTCAGGGAGAAACACTCCAGGTGCATGTTTTTGTAACATGGGAGGAAACTGGATCATCAGGAGAAAACCCACATAAATATCCAGACTCAGCATAGAAGGCAACCCAGCCAATAATCAAACTGTAGAACCTCTTGCTGTGAGTCAACAACATTACTGCTGTACCACTGTACCATCCACAATAAATGTAAAGCAATAAAACACTTACAAAACAATCTAGAAGACACCCAGTTATAGACACCCAGTCTCCTTGCTGCATTGAAACTAACTTGTGTAGCACAATCATAAAACAATTTAATTGCAACTATTTTCTTGAAGTTTTGCAAGTTAACACTCTACATTCTGGTTCCCACTGTTAAAACATATGCATTTACACAATTACAATAGTTTATATACATTTCTGTTCTTTTCCAGTTGGGTACACTGTGGACATATCCTTAAGCTCAATACTTTACACAAACTTCTATACCAGCAGCTTGATAAACAGAAAACATATAGGTCTAATATAGTGGTAATACAAGCAATTGCATTCCGCTGATATTCACAAATGACACATAACCATTTATAAAATTCCAGATGGCTGGACTGACAATATGACATTTCTTCCCCCTGAAAACTGAAACTAGTTTTTAAAGTGACCCTTGAGAAATGTTGCTTGAGAGTGTTGACTATCTGAGGATACCTTACCCCATTTCTTGTCTTGAGATTCCAGCTGCCTTGGCATTGCTGACCCCAGTACAGTGCTGCACTGTCCTATCATATGCCTGCAACCCTAGGCTCCACCATAGTAATTTGGGATTCGGCTGGCTTGCTCCCTGTAGCCATAGATCCCCCTCGGAGTCCTCCTGCCTCCTACTGCCAATACATAGCACAAGGGCCTCCCTGTCATGGTAAGGTTTCATCATGTTAACATGGTATAATTTGTGCCCCTGCCACCTGCCCAGCAGTTCTACCACATAGATAACATCACTGACCTTCCTTACCACTTTGAAGGGTCCCTCCTAAGCTGCGTGCAGCTTATTGTGTCTAACAGGAATGAGAACCATTACCTGCTGCCCTGCAGCTACTCTCTAGTTGGAGCATTCCTGTCATACCACACCTTTTTCTGCTGTTGGGCTTCTGCCAGGTTGTCTTAAGCCAAGCCCATGAGTTCCCCGGGCCTTGTTCTGAGGTTTAGGACATATGCCACTGCAGACTGCTTGTGGGATTAACCCTCACACTCCCACTCATCTTGAATCAAATCTAGAGGTTCCCTTAACCTGTGCCCATACAGCAATTAAAAGGGTGAAAAACCTGTGGATTCCTGGGGCACCTCCCGATAAGCAAACAGTAGATGGGGCATATATTTGCCCCACTCACTCTTAAACTGGTCTGCAAATGTCCGTAGCATGGTCTTTAGTGTAGAGTTTAACCTCTCAACAAGACCATTAGCCTGGGGATGGTAGGGTGGTTTTTAGGTGCTTCACCCCATAGTTCTTCCACAGACAAGCCAACAGGTCTGACATGAAATTGGCACCTCTGTCAGTCAGTATTTCTTTTGGGAAACCCACCCTGCTGAAAATCTCTAACAAAGCATTTGCCACCTTTTCTGCCTCAGTGGAGGATAGGGCCACCGCTTTAGGGTATCTGGTAGCATAATCTACTACCAATAGGATATACTTTTCCCCTGTGGAACTTGAAGTACTTAGACCCCCCACAATATCCATAAGCACCCTCTGCAATGGCTCCTCAATCACAGGCAAAGGCATCAAAGCAGCTTTCACCTAGTCTCCTGCCTTGCCTACCTTTTGGCACTGCTCACAGGTCCTGCAGTATCCTGTTACATATCTGGAAATCCCAGGCCAATAGCAGTTCTGCATAATATGTCTCTTTGTACGCTTTATGTCCATATGACCTGCAAAGGGAATATCATGGGCTATGGCTAGAAGAGCCAGGTGGTAGGATCTAAGCACTACCAACTGCTGTATTATCTCATCCTCTAGCCCGCCCTCAGGGGTCCACTCTCTAGACAGTAACCTTTTGTCCCAGTATACAAATTCCCCCTTCCCTTGAGAATCAATTGCCTCACTAGCTACCTCCTACAGGCCTTGTAATGTAGGGTCTGAGAACTGAGCCTGTCTCAACTCTCTCTTGGTAACTCTTCCCAGCTCTCCTTCCACAAGAAGTCTGGTATCCTCTGACAGCAGTGCCTCACTGTTAGCCTGGGTACTACTACTCACCACTGCCCTTTCAGTCACATTGTCCAAGGGAACATCAGTACCCACATGCAGCTGTGGCTCATATTCAGTCTCACTGCTACAGGATATCACACTCCCTAAAGTAACCACCACACACCAGTCATGGCTTCAAGTCTGTGGTCTGTCTGGCTCCCCCAGGCTACCAGACCTACATGCTTGTCTCCAAGCCTGACTACCTGTCACTGCATTCACACAAGGTACTGCATTATCAAAATCATTCCCTCTCAGTACACCTGCAGGGATATCCTCAAACACACTTACTTGCCGGCTTCCTTTTCCATCCTCTCAGTCAAGGTGAACCCTAGCCAAAGTATTTAGAATGGGGTCCCTCCTAAAGCTTTGACTGGAGTAGACTGCCCAAGCAAATAGTGCTCTTCTTCAACCATTGCAGGCTTCACAATAATTAGGTCAGAGGCTGTGTCTCTCTTAGCAGTGGCCTCTTTTCCATCCACTAAGATAGGATATAACCTCTTGTAGCAGTTTGGTACCCTTGTCTCCAAGCAACTTACTGCTGACATTCTGTCATTCCCACTTACTGGCTCTCCCACCTTTTGTTCCCCACCTTGCCTCTGTGGACATCTATATGCTACATGGCCCCACTGGTTGCATTTAAAACATTTAACCCTAGGTCCTGGATGTGTACCTGGACTAGTGACTTCCCCCGCTACTGGCAGATTCTGTTGGAGCAGTCTGGGCTGCCCACCATGGGTTCCCTTAGACTCATGAGCAGAACTGGGTGTCCCTTTCTGTGCAGTGATGCCCTGCTTGCTAGGTATAAGTCTCCATTCTTCCCCAGCTCATCTACAGTAAGGCATTGTCTATCAGCTAACCAGATCCTCATGTCCTCAGACAGAGTGCTAAGGGCTTGTTCCCTCACCAAAAGGTCTGCCAGCCCTTCAGAAGTGGTGACTTGACATCCACTCACCCACCTACAAAAATAAGTGCTCAGTTCAGCAACATATTCACACACACTTTCATCTGCCTTGTGTCTATGCTCACAAAACTCTTTCCTATAAGTTTCAGGTGTTACCTTAAAAAATTCTAGCAAAGGATTCTTTACAACATTATAATTT
This sequence comes from Protopterus annectens, assembly GCF_019279795.1. NCBI lineage: Eukaryota > Metazoa > Chordata > Ceratodontiformes > Protopteridae > Protopterus > Protopterus annectens. Next base: position 1,844,541,948 of record NC_056729.1, on the reverse strand, counting down.
AAAAAGTCATTATCAGACAGTTTGGACAGAACAGTTACAGCTTTACCATGGAGTATGAGGGTCAGGAACCGTACCCAGAGCCCTTGGTAAACATTATACTGTTTACATACCCTCTCAAACATATGAATGAAACTATCAAAACTATCCCCCTCGGTAAATTGTGAAATAAATGTACTGACCTTTGTTGCTTCTGGGGTTCAGTTACTCCCTTTTCCCATTACTTCCATGACTCTGGCGAAGAGTCAGCATCTCCTTTTCTTGTTGCCTCTCCTCCTCAGCTTCCAGATGTCTCCGTTTCTCTGCTGCTTCCATTTTCAAATGCTTGGCCTCCAACTCAAGTCTCTTTAGCTCCAGATGGATTTTTAAGTCCTTTGTGGAAAGGTTGAGCTGTCCATTTCCTGAGAGTTGTACATCTCCATGGCCAGTCTGATTATCCTCCTGATTGCTATTTTCTGATGCATCTGTGACTAAAGCTGCAGTCATGTTTGTTTTAGTCATGTTTCCATGCACCAGTCCTTTAGCCTGGCACATCTCAGCTAACTGGTTCCTTGTCAGCTTGCCATACTCCTCTGCTGACATGCTGCCTGCTCTCCCTGACTAACTAAGCTAACAAAAGAAATAAAACAATTGTGATCTGAACTCTGAATGTTCACTGCATGGCTGATTTAGAGTACAAACACCTTCAATGATCACTGTACACAAGATACAGGAATTCAATATGCATGCCTCTACAAGCCAATTAATATATGATGTGGCTATCCCACCACTGCCAAATACTTAATATGTGATGCCCCTGCCCTGGCCTGGTAATCAAGGAGCCTCAATCCTCAACACTAACACCAGTAAGGGATGTGCACATTGGGAGGATGACAAGTAGACACACAGTAAAGTACAATTTCCCTTAAGAGCACATGGACATCACAGTCAGTCTGTGGCTGGTTTCTCCCTCTCTCCCTCCAGATCCCCAATAAGACTCCCCACTGGCACAGCTATAGGGATAAGATCTCAGCTGAGTGGACAAGTCAAAACCTCCAGCACCCTCTCTGTCCAACCAGTGCTTCATGCCCCTGCCCAAGTAGTTGACACACACTCATACAGTTTGAGATCTGATTTATATACAAACACACAGACACTCCTGTATAGTCTGGGCAGAAGGCTGGCACAGATTCACATGCTATGCCTCCTTCTGCCCAGACTATACCTGCCACCAACCACTACTTATCAGCTACCATAAGGCCCTAACAAAGGGTGACCAATTCTACTGTGCAGTGTTAGTGTTATCCAAATGTGACCAGAACTTTTAAGGCTATTCCAGAGTGGCTTGTACAGTATCACCAAATACATATGCAAGCACGCTAAGAGCTTAAATATCTCTATACAAAACCAGCCACAATTAAAAGGTTTAAATATAGTTAACAATAAATAATAAAACACAAGACAATACTCATTAACTCAATACAGTGACAATAGAGTTCAGAATCACAGGAAATACTTTAAAACAACATTGCTGGACAGTCTCACATAAATACAGAAAACATCTAGACTAATCTTGCTATTTTCCTATCTATCTCTACCAGCAATCACTGCAATCTAAGTCTTAAAGAGCAAGCAAATACAGATGGAGAGGATGTTTACATGTCCAGAATAAGATACAAAATGCACTGACATTCTCTCTGAGATAGCTCTTAAATTAATAATACACATTACTGCTGGGTTAGCTAGATGACATCACTATTTGACACGTGCATCTAGTTCCCAGGCTAAACAGATACCAACAGAATGTAACATATCTCTTTGAAAAATACTTATCTCTTAGAAGCTGACACTTATCTCTTAGAAGCTTGCCTGAAACTGGAAGTCATAAAACAATTAACACTTTTACACTTTAAACCTAGTAATTATTTCTGTCTTAAGACAATAGAAAGAAACTCTAGCTGCAGACATTCTGTCTTCTAGCTGTGGTAAACACAATCATATAAATCTCTACTTATTTTCTCAGAGTTTGCAAGTTAACTCTGTATGTTCCAACTTTTACTATGAAAACATACATTTGCACAAGCAAATAGTCCATATACATTTCTGCTCTTTTCCAACAGGGTGCACTGTGGTTACATTTTTGAAGCTCAGCACATAACATACAGGTTACTTACATTTGTAGACAAGCCTATAGATCATATTAATATTTGCAATGACATATAATTATTTACAAAATTCTAGCTAGTTGGGCTGGCAGCCTTCACAACCACAATATGATATTAATGGGGGATTTCAACTACCCTTGTATAGACTGGGAATCTTACACCACTTCTAATGTACAAGCCCAGTGATATCTAAACGTTGCCAAAACCAAAATTTTGAAACAGTTGGTCCATACTCCTACCAAGGGTACAAACTTCCTTGACCTTGTACTCATGAACATGGGGGAAGCAATGTTCTTCACACAATGTAATATCTTTGCTCATCAGACCTGACCATAAGGTAGTATTGCTTGAAATAAAAATTAAATCTGGATAACCAGTGAAACCAAAAATCATTAGGAACTATTCCAAGACTAACCTCTCTCAACTTAGCGACATCTTGGCTAAATTCCAAACAGCCCCAAACCCAGTAAACACCACAGCATATGCTGAACTATTTACAAAACCCTCTGTGCAGCCATATTGATAGCTGTATAGAGTGAACTGTGCCCACTCATATTAAGAATAAGACAAACTCAAAAGACATGCCACCCTCGTGGAATCCCAATATAAGTCAATTATATAACAAAAGAAAAAATGTAGGAGGAACAAAGCAATATACTAAAAGTTCCTTTACCAATCTAATCAGGCTGTTAAGAGGGTTAATTAATACTTCAAAGGCTAAATTTAAATAGTTTCTGATGCAATGCACAGCCACAAAGCTTTCTACAGCTATGTCTATAATCTAAGGAAAAATACACAACAAATCACAGAACGTATTGTAAATGGCATCACCCACACTGAACCAGAGGCCATTGTTAACATTTTGGCTGACAGGCTTAGCTCAAATTTCTCTCCCCCAATAGTCAAAAGGAAATAACACATACAACAATCCTCCTAACCATTACTAGGGAACAGGCCATCAATGCATTTCCCAAGGCCAAAAAGACTTAATTGATGGGTCCTCATAGCATACCTGGATGCTTAATTAATAGCATGACACATGATCTTTCTGGTCCACTTGAATCACTTTTCAACTGCAGCCTACAGTCAGGTTATGTGCCAAGGAAAGAATGATGGCTACAATCATTCCTCTGTACAAAGGAGGTCTAACCACTGATCTGGGTCACTACAGGCCCATAATAATGACCAGCCTCATATATAAAGCCATTGGAAGACTCATCATGAACATCATATATGAGGACATGCTGGACCCATTACAATTTGGCTTTGTTAAAGGATGGTTCTACCTATTAAATCTGGCAGATTGTTTGAGAGGGTCATCAAGGCAATGGATAAAGAACAGATTGTGCACAGAGCTGACCTCAATGTCCCCAAGTCTTTTGATACAGTACCCCACTCAGGCACTGTATACAAGCTCACTAATTTAGGTATAAACCCTTTTATCACCCACTGGATAGCCAAATGGATCACTGATAGGACTCGTGAGGTCAACATAGGTGAGGCCACCTCCACCAAGAGGCCAGTCACTAGCAGAGTCCCCAAGCCTCTGTACTGGGCTTGCTCCTTTTTGACATTTGTTTCTCTGAAATGGAAGCAAATGCTGAAGGTTTATAGCTGACTAAGTTTACAAATGATTGTAAGCCGGGTGTTACTGACTCCTCAACAGACACTAGCATTCTTCAAGAAGGTCTATCTCTGACTAACAAATGGTACCAAAGTCATGGTCTTGAACTCAATGCTAAGAAATTAATAATTGCACCCTTTAAGAAGTCAACCATCCTGGCTGATTACCATATTGATAATATGCCCCTAAGAGTCAACACAAGGATCTGGGTATGCATGTAGACAGTGGCCTTACATTCGACCACTACATGGCCACAGTGGTGAGGAAATCCTTTTATGTTGCGTAACTTATAAGTAAGAGCATGGCATCTAGGTCCAAAGAAGCCACTGTCCTGCTGCACTTCATCCTTATCAGACCAATCATAGAGTACAATGTTCCCTTTGGTATTCACCTGCCTAGGCATATGCAGCAACTAGAGTGACCTCAGATATTCCTTATAAAAGGAATATAAGGTGTATCAAATCTGCCTTATGTAGAGTGCCTAACTGCCTTTCTTCCCTACTCAGTCGCCTATAGATTGCTGAGGGGTGATCTATGTCTGGCTTACAAGTGTCCCTAAACCCCACTCTTATGAATCTCCTGCATATTCATAAGTCAAACAGTACCAAAAATACAAAGCCTAGGTACTTAAAATTTTGTCTGTGACATAAACAGAACATGCTGGAGAGACAGATATGTGTCCCAGAGACTGTTCCTCTTATGGAACAAGCTTTCCATCTAAGTGAAGCTGAGTTCATCTATTACCCAATTTAAGCTCAACCTAGACTGTGGATGGGGAACAGGAAATTTACATCAGGCCTGGCACTTATGTTCATTATGGACAGAGGTAGCTTATTATGCCTGACCCTCAATGTCCTTTATGGATATAAGACGACATCCTTCTTTCGGGGAAAACTTGGCTAGTCTTAGAAAGACCCCCCCCCACCATGTTGTTAGCCTAGTAACAATCTATGACTCTATTAATCTATATCTTGTTTAAGCCAGGTTTCTGTCACTACTACTATAGCTGGGTGTGGTAGGCTACCCAGGCCATACATCAGTAAGTTTATTTCTTATACTTTTAAGGTTATCTGTGTACAGGTGGCGATCATATGGCTTTGAGGGATGACTATTTTGTGATGTGGTTGTAGTACCTTGGTTATGATGGATGTTGCCACATGTTTTCAAGTGAAAACAAAGAAGAAGTATCCATAAAAGTGCTTGAATTTTTGTCTTGGTCTAGGGGACGCCTTGTTGATTATATTATTGTGTGTGTAAATATTGTAAAAGGTGGACAGCATCGAATGAGAAGAGACTAGGGGCTATTAATAGTTGGAGATGTATAGTGTTTGGGGGATGACTGGGGTAGGTATGGAGAGCTGAATATACAGGTACCTGTTGGTAAGATGTAATGAAGGCAGCAGATGGCAGCAATTGCATAGAGTCAAAGCACTGTCGATGTGGAGTAATTAAGAATGAAACTGAAGGAAATGAAAGAGGAGGGAGTGAATAAACAGAGTAAAAACAAATATATCTATGTTGAAACTAGGGAATTATTTGAAGGGGTGATGTAAAGGTAAGAGGAAAAAGAAATCATTGTTAAAACTAGGAAGTAGCTTGAGGGAAGTACTGGGTGGATGTTTAATATAAAAATGTAGGAGAGTCTGTTGGAATGAGGGTGGAGGGTCAGAAAGGAAAAAGAGAAGTGTAGCTTAAGGTCTTCTTGAATGGAGTGTTAGAGATGTGAGGAAAGGCTGAGTAATGACTATAGTTATGTTTATGCCTTTATAAGGGGTGGGAGGAAGGTAGAGTTCTGGGTGGAGACCAGGTTCTATAAATGTAATGGACTGAGAGGTGGTGATTGGAGAATAGGGGGTGGGACAGGACCGTGGAGGGCAACAGCTCCCACACAAGCAGGAGGTAATCACTGTGGGCATGCTCAGAGCGAACAAGACAGAAACTGGGATTTATCACACAGGTAACTGCTATACATGTTTCTTCTGCCTTTAAAATGTATTTAAGATAAAAAGACATTGCTTTACAAAAACAATGTTTAAAACAGAGTAGATGTGTACCTTGGAAGCTGAAGAAATTGTAAAGATGTGTTTTGTTTCAGTTTACTTTGGGGACATGGATGCTCATAGGGGATGTGGAAGGAATTAAAGGTTAGAAATTCTGGAAGTAAACATTTATTTATTTATTAATTATACCTTGGGCAACATGCAGGACTCTGTGTCTGTACTTAACACTACAGAGTTGTGCACAATAGGTCTCACTTATAGCTGGGAAAGAGCTACGGTTGCCAAATCAGTAACAAGAATGATTGTGCACTAGTTAGTCAGGGTCATAGGATCATAGGAGGTTACTAGGCTAATGACCCTAGGGCCCTTACAAGCCCAGCCAGGTTTTACCCTTATTTTCATGATCAGCACCTATCACCCCTGTCAAAGAGGGACATAGGCGGAACCCCTGGGATGAATTTATGGTCATCCATCCAATCGTACAGTCTGCATTTGAAGAGGACAAGAGGTGCTCTGCTTGACATGAAATGGGAGTGTCTTCCAAAGGTGTGGTAACCTCTAGGAGACAAATATGTCCCTCCAGCAGGTTCTATTAATGTCACATACCAGGTTAAGGCCATTAGAGTGAGTAACCAGTGTACCAGTTGACTTACGAATATGCAGCATCTCCAATAAAGCAGGGCCAAAGATTGCCTTATACGCAAGGCAGAAATCATTTGTGAGTAGTCTGTATGGATCAGAGTAAAGTGGCAGTGATTTTAGATTCATAGGACATATGCTGAAGACCTTGAATTTTCCTTGTGAGGAATCTTTGTGGTCTCTCCAATTGCTGCAGGGGCTTGGAATGATACATACCAAAAGGGGCATTGTACTCAATTATTGACCTGATGAGGGAAGAGTACAGGGAGGTTAGGGGTTGTACTCAGTTATTGGCCTGATGGGGGGGAGATTACAGGGAGGTTAGGGGTTGTACTCAATTATTGGCCTGATGAGGGAAGAGTACAGGGAGGTTATAACTTTTTTTTTTTTCTGGAGGCAATGTCCTTACTTATGAGATGAGGAATATAGAATGCCCTTCTTACCACTGTGGAGACACGGTGATCACAGGTAAGGTTGCTGTCAACTTGTGTGCCCAGGTCTCTCACCACTGGGTGTGTACTTAGGGTATTGTTATTAATGTGGTAGTTAGCAGGAACATCACTCTTACCAAAAGGGATGATGATACATTTTTTTGAATTGAGTTTAAGGCCATGACTTTGGCACCAGTCATTTATTTGTAAAATATCCTCTTCTAGGTTGTTGACATCATTTGGAGATTCTATGACCACTGCCAGACTGCAGTCATCTGCAACCTTTGTTAGCCACAGACCTTTAGTTGTAGCTTGCACTTCAGAGAAATAGATTCTAAACAGTAGAGGTGGCAGGACTGATCCCTGTGGAACACCCCTAGTTACAAGTCTGTTGTTGGAGGTGGATTCCCCTATTTTGACTATATGGATTTTATCAGTGAGCCAGTTAGTGACCCATATAATGATATACAGGTTGATACCTAGCTGGGTGAGGTTGTCAATTATGCCTGAGTGGGGGATAGTGCCAAAAGCCGTAGTTAAGTCTAGCTAGGCTGTATGCACAGATTTCCTCTCATCAAGGGCCTAGGTGACTGTCTCGAAGAAGTCCACCAGGTTTAAAAGGCATGATCAATCTCCCTTTTACAAATCCAGATTGAGTAGGGTCAAGTGTTTGAAAGTTACTGATATCTTTGTTGATAAGGTCCATGATGATTCTGTCCATGGCCTTGGAGATGAGGCTAGTCAGGCTAATAGGTCTGTAGTTCCCAGGGTCACCTTTGTGCAAGGTGAAAACGGTGACAATAGCAGATGTATGGAGTTAAAGTATTTAACTTCCTTTCAGCTGTACAAGAACTGTTCTCACTTATAACAGGGAGAGATCTACTGTGGGCAAGCCGATTAGAAGAATCATGACTGTGCACTTTTAAAGTGACCAATGCACAGAGCCTGCAGGTTGTACGGAACTGTGCAGGATGACAGCTGAGTGGATACATCATTCCTGTCTTCTCTACCCTCCTTCCTGCCTTCCTTTACCGATCTCATGGGGGTTAGATACTATCTACACTGTACCGATCTCATGTGGGTTAGATACTAACTACACTGTACCGATCTCATGTGGGTTAGATACTATCTACACTGTACCGATCTCATGTGGGTTAGATACTATCTACACTGTACCGATCTCATGTGGGTTAGATACTATCTACACTGTACTAATCTCATGGGGGTTAGATACTATCAACACTGTACCGATCTCATGGGGGTTAGATACTATCAACACTGTACCGATCTCATGGGGATTAGATACTATCAACACTGTACCGATCTCATGGGGGTTAGATACTATCTACACTGTACCGATCTCATGGGGGTTGGATACTATCTACACTGTACCGATCTCATGGGGGTTAGATACTATGTACACTGTACTGATTTCATGGGGGTTAGATACTATCTACACTGTACCGATCTCATGGGGGTTAGATACTATGTACACTGTACCGATCTCATGGGGGTTAGATACTATGTACATTGTACCGATCTCATGGGGGTTAGATACTATCAACACTGTACCGATCTCATGGGGGTTAGATACTATCAACACTGTACCGATCTCATGGGGGTTAGATATTATGTACACTGTACCGATCTCATGGGGGTTAGATACTATGTACACTGTACCGATCTCATGGGGGTTAGATACTATCAACACTGTACTGATCTCATGGGGGTTAGATACTATCTACACTGTACCGATCTCATGGGGGTTAGATACTATCAACACTGTACCGATCTCATGGGGGTTAGATACTATGTACACTGTACCGATCTCATGGGGGTTAGATACTATGTACACTGTACCGATCTCATGGGGGTTAGATACTATCAACACTGTACCGATCTCATGGGGGTTAGATACTATCAACACTGTACCGATCTCATGGGGGTTAGATACTATCAACACTGTACCGATCTCATGGGGGGTTAGATACTATGTACACTGTACCGATCTCATGGGGGTTAGATACTATGTACACTGTACCGATCTCATGGGGGTTAGATACTATGTACACTGTATACTCAGACTTTGACCTCCTGTTCCTTGTACCTTCTGCATGTACCTTGCTGTCCACATCGTCTCCTGCTGGGTATCCTGTGTCTCCTTTCTATCCTTCCTTCCTTCTTTCCCCAGTTCTTTCTCATTCTCTGTTGTTTCATCTTATCCCTTCGCTAGGTTTCAATGGTTTCATAGGTTTCAGATCCTCCAGAATATGCATAAACTCTTATTCTGGCAATTTTCTAAATTTATAACAGCAATATTTAAAAGCTGTCCCTAATTTTGGCCCTTTGTCCCCCCATTAATTTTGGTTTTGTCTAGAAAGGTTCAGACGAGGAGTGGAATAATGTGAGTGGTAATTTGCATACTGATGTTGCAATGGGCCTGATCTATGCCCAATTTGTTTCACCTCCTTTACAAATGCATTTAATGTAATAAATGCAAAACAAGCGTGACTGTATTAGTCAAGGTGTCGGTTTTTCCTTCCATTCACAGTGAAATGTATGTATTGTGTTTGCCCCTCACTTTGTTAAGAAACTTTTCAAGTTATGTAGCTGTAAATTTCACAGCTACCCTTAATCAACTTGATGTTTTTTTTCTTATACTGTTTGCATTTGAAATTTGGCTTCAGGGTTGAGTAGAAAAAGTGAGTTAAATACAAATAGAAGTTTTTCTTGGATGTTAGTGTTTCAAGCAGCAAGATCAAATTCAAGTTGTGTTGTTTTATATGACAATACCCACATTTCATAAGGTTGTTACTGAAAAATGTACCAAATAATAACAATAAACAAATATACCAACGGTATGTATAGGACAGCGATCAGGTGGAAAGCCAGAATAATGGTAAAAAATAAATAAATCAGACCCTGTTCGCAGTCACACCATGTGGTGAATCAAAGTTAGTAGTGTCCCACGTCTTTTCAGACCCTTGTTCCGTAGTTCCTTAAAAGTAATAAATCCAGGTAAAAAGGCAAATCCAAAAGATGAGAAAATTGTATCCAAACTCAGTTCAGAGTGTAATAAAATGATTTTATTAATATACACGATAAGCGCTTTCACTGAGAAACTTTATCAAACCTATAACTATCAGTCTTGGAAAATGCTTATATATACATTACCGTGTATATTAATAAAATCGTTTTATTACGCTCTGAACTGAGTTTGGATACAATTTTCTCATCTTTTGGATTTGCCTTTTTACCTGGATTTATTACTTTTAAGGAACTAAGGAACAAGGGTCTGAAAAGACGTGGGACACTACTAACTTTGATTCACCGCATGGTGTGACTGCGAACAGGGTCTGATTTATTTATTTATTACTGTTATTGAAAAATGTTAAAAATGAAAAGTGTACTGCTCATCTCATGTAATAACTGTAAGTAGCAAGCCTTTGAAGTTGAAGATGTGGCTGTCAACATCTTAGCACAAAAATCTGTACAAAGCTAAAATAATGGGGGAACAGACTCTAAATCCAACTTCAGACCAGTGACAAGTTGAGTACCACAGGGTTCAGTCCTAGGTCCTCTCCTGTTTGGTATCCACTTCTCTGAAGTACAAGCTAATACAGAAGGTCTTTGAATAATAAAGTTTGCAGATGACTGCAAACTAGGAGCCATAATCAAAACTCCAAAAGATGTGGACATCCTACAAAAAGGCCTCAGTGAGGCAGATGTCTGGTGTCAAAGCCATGGCCTCAAGCTCAATGTCAAAAAGTGCATTGTCATCCCTTTTGGTAAAAACTCTGTACCCATGAACTACCACATAGGCGGTAGTCTACTTAACACCGAAAGTGTGATAAGAGACCTTGGGACACAGGTGGACAGTAGTGTCTCCTTTGATAATCACATCACCACAGTAGTCAGGAAATCCTTCTACTTGGCACACCTCATCACAAAAGGTTTCTCATCCAGAAAAAAAGGGTTCATTGTTCCCCTCTACTCATCACTCATTAGACCCATTATAGAGATCAACACACCTTTTTGTATGTACCTCACAAGACATCTACAACAACTGGAAAGGCCACAGAAATACTTCACAAAGAGGATTACCAGCCTCAAACAGATGCCCTACGCAGACTGTCTGAAAAAACTCCAGCTTTACTCTGTCGCATATCGCCTACTCAGAGGCGCTCTCTGCCTAACATACAAAGTTATGTCAAACCCAGAGCTGCTGGACATGCTCCATGTAAAGAAATCCCAATCCCTCCAAGCTACACACTCTAGGGACCTAAACCTTGTCACCACAATAAACAGAACATGCTGGAGGGATAGATTCCTGTCTCAGAGACTTCTCATACTCTGGAACAAACTACCTATCTATATCAAACAAAGCTCCTCATTAGCACTCTTCAAGAAAAATCTTGATAATTGGATGGGAGATAGGAAATTCATCCCGGGGATCACTTCTGTGGCTCTGCTTGACAGGGGCACAGGAAAATAATTTTCTTGGTTGGTGAAAGCCAGGGTACCATTTTGCTAGGTTTATATAGGCCCTAGGGCCAATAGCCTAGTACCTACCTATGAACCTATGAACAAAGAATCAAAAATGAGAACAAATTTTTAAATATTGCTCTTAGAAACTTAGAAAGTTGGTAGAATTAAAGATTTTGTGTTACCATGTATTTTTGAAAGGATATGAAGTCTGAAACTCAAATGACTCTCAATGTTTAGTGACTTCAATTCTTCGCCAGGAAGCTACAACTGTTATAAGGAACAGACCAAAAATATGTGGGAAAATGAGGACAGTCTGTGAAAATCTTGGCAGTTGAGAGGTGTGGTTGGGTGTAACCTCCTTGCTATATACAATACCAAATAACAGTTTGTAATGGGTGACATCATGATGCCACACTATTCAGCTGATATACAGGCTACTGTATTCCCATTCTAACTGCATCATTAGAAGCTCCTTACTGTTTACAAATGCAGGTCATCAACTACGTCTTGCAGGTGGAAGACCTTAATTTGAAGACAAATATATGTGACAAGTATCAAACCCACAATGTAAGTAAAAAGATGCTCTTCTAAAGAAGGAAGTTTTCTTGCTTACCCATAATACTTCACATCTGTAAGTAAATTACTGTCCAATATCTACAATGATATTATTTTATGGGTGTGATTATTGAAAAAAGTAATAAATAGTGAACCAGAAAAAAAACATCATTTGCAGTTTTAGTATGGAGAGTGCAACTGGGAATGAAATTAACTGTAAAACAAGGAAGCTTTAGAAGATGACCAATACACTTTAAATGACCTCCTCAAGGAAACATGTTACCAGAACTATTATTTTAGCAATTTGGGAACAATTTTAACTGCTTTTCCAGTATGAAAAAAATTTAAGTAATGCTTATGGAAAAAAATATTCTTATTATTATCCCATTGCATCATGGGTATATAAATCAGCCATCAACCAGCCTCTTTATTTTTCTAACTCAGAAAACGCCAAACTGCTGTACCTAGCACAAGGTATGAAAGTACAAATCATGCCCATTTATTAATAAAAAATTATATAGGAGAAACAGATAATGCAAATAACCACATGATGTAAACTTAGCATACTGTTATTAAAAGAAATACAAATTCAGAGGTCTTAAAATGCTTTAAATGTATTCATGCACTTTACATATCAAATGCGAAGGTCACCAAAGCAATGGATGAGGGAAAAATGATTCACACGGCCTACCTTGACTTGGCCAAGGCAGTTGGCATAATATCCCACTTGGGCATTGTTGACAAACTCAAGAGGTTAGGTAAAACCCGTATGTCAGCTGGTGGATAGTCAACCGGCTCACAGACAGGACCCAGGAAGTTAGAATTGGGGAGTCCACCTCTACAAATAGGACAGTCACAAGTGTAGTCCCTCAGAGATTGGTCCTGAGACCGCTCCTTTTTGGCATTTACTTCTCTAAAGTCAAGGCCAAAGTCAGTTGCCTCTGGATGACTACATTTGCAGATGATCGCAAATTAGGAGCTGTCATTGAATCTCACACTGACACAAATATCCTCCAGGAGGGGCTGACACAGACAAACAACTGGTGTCAGAGCCATGGACTAAAACTAAATGCCAAGAAATGCATAATAGTATCCTTTGGGAAGTCATCCACCCCTGGTATCTATCACATTGACAACACACCCCCTTAGAGTCGACCCAGTAGTCAGGCACTTAGGGACACACATATATAGTAATCTTGCCTTTGACTATTACGTGTCTACAGTAGTAAGGAAATCATTCTATGTTGTGTAACTTATAAATAAAGGTATGGCATCTAAGACCCAGGTAGTCATGTTTCCACTGTGTTCAACATTCATCAGTCCTATCACTGAGTACAATGCTCCCTTTGGTATGTACCTAACCAGGCATATCTAGCAATTGGAATGTCCACAGAGGTTCCTCACTAAAAGAATACAGGGCGTCAGTAACATGTTACATGTCCTGTGCAGACTGCCTTAAGCCCCTATCCCTGTATTCTGTCTCCTACAGTCTGTTGAGGGGAGATCTATGCCGAGCATACAGGCCATTGTCAGACCCCACTCTGATGAACCTCCTGCATATCTAGAAAACAAACAGAATTACCCATTCTACCTTGCCTGTGCTATAAACAGGATCTCATGGAGAGGCAGCTATGTATCACAGAGACTACCCTGTCTCTGGAACAGGCTCCTCATATATGTGAATCAGAGTTCTGCCTTAAACCAATTCAAATGTAACTTGGACAATTGGATGGGGAAAAGGAAATTCAGCCCTGGTTTGACCCCTATGTCTCTAATGGACACAGGTAGCCTGTAATGGTTCATCTCCCAGGTCCCTGCTTGTAAATGTTTCACCTCCAAAGACCCTACTTACACTTATCGATGGTACCAGAACTTGTCAGAGATTTTGGATTCATGGCTAGGCTTAAAAAGGCCTTGTGGTCATTAGCCTAGTAAACACCTATGAACCTAAATATATTTAACAAACCTTTAGAGATGGGTACAGCATCCTTACTATACACAGTACTAAATTCTATAGTTTTTTATATAGTTTGTTTTAAATTACAGATCCTTAATAATTTTCTTAAAGGTGAAAACTCTTACCATGATATCACGAAAGGCTAAATGGCCAACAGTACTTATCTAGCTACGGTAATATATAAGCTACTGAATCCTGTGAAGACTGGTTGTCAGATATGTCTTACAGGTGGAAAACCCTTCGTTGAATATTAACACGTGATAATATTAGCTAAACCATAATGTAAGTAAGCAGGTGGTCTTATAATGAAGTAATTACTATTCAGAATGCTTTGTTGATGCATATAAAACCTATATGGACATCACAAGACAGTGAATGTAAAATATTATAAAATGTGCCACGGATTTCCATTCTTTTTCCAGCCACTGGTAACTGTAAAAACAGGCCCGTTACCAATTAACTGTAAACTAAAGAAGGGTGAGACAAACAACAGTTTCTTGTAATGTGTGCTTGGATTAAAATAATGGGTTTCCATGGTTTCCCTTAGTTGAAACAGTCTGGCAGATGGCGTTACCTCTTTGGGTTCAGGGTTTGATTCTTTCTGTGGTCATACACTTATTGTGTGACTCACCCCTCTCAACAATGAAAGTAGGTTCAAAGGCCCAGGAAAAGTAAGTACATCTAGCCCATAATATGGACATCTAATTTGTTTAAAATGTAAACACCAAATTGCACGTACGTCTTCTCACTTCCAGTCGGAATGTGGGATATTAGTATGAAACACCTTTAAAAATTAGTGAATAACAGAGGCAGATTATCAAAAAGACAGAGCAAAATGTATATAATTAATGAACTATATTGCAAAATTCGATCCCATGAGGTCATTTATTTTTGCTTCTGAAAAACGAAGATGTAAGATATCTGTCCTCTGTCTTTAAATTATTGGTATCACTTGTATCTTGGTGAAGTCGGGCAGCTTTCTGTTTACTGAACAACTTAAAAAATCATGTGATGAGCAGCATTCTGAAAATTGTGTTAAAATAGGGGCATAACTCCAAAACAGATACATCATGTAGTGAGATAAATCAGGCCGGAAAATAGGGGCATAACTCCAAAACAGATACATCATGTGGTGGGATAAATCAGGCCGAACAATAGGGGCATAACTGCAAACTAGATACATCATGTGCTGGGGTAAATCAAGCCTGAAAATAGGGGCATAACTCCAAAACAGATAAATCATGTGCTGGGGTAAATCAAGCCTGAAAATAGGGGCATAACTCCAAAATAGATACATCATGTGCTGGGATAAATCAAGCCTGACAATAGGGGCATAACTGCAAAATAAATACATCATGTGCTGGGATAAATCAAGCCTGAAAATAGGGGCATAACTGCAAAATAGATACATCATGTGCTGGGGTAAATCAAGCCTGAAAATAGGGGCATAACTCCAAAATAGATACATCATGTGCTGGGATAAATCAAACCTGAAAATAGGGGCATAACTGCAAACTAGATACATCATGTGCTGGGGTAAATCAAGCCTGTAAATAGGAGCATAACTACAAAGCAGATACATCATGTGGTGGGATAAATCAGGCCTGAAAATAGGGGCATAACTGCAAAATAGATACATCATGTGCTGGGATAAATCAAACCTGAAAATAGGGGCATGACTGCAAAATAGATACATCATGTGCTGGGATAAATCAAACCTGAAAATAGGGGCATGACTGCAAAATAGATACATCATGTGCTGGGATAAATCAAACCTGAAAATAGGGGCATGACTGCAAAATAGATACATCATGTGCTGGGATAAATCAAGCCTGAAAATAGGGGCATAACTGCAAAATAGATAAATCATGTGCTGGGTAAATCAAGCCTGAAAATAGGGGCGTAAGTCTAAAATAGAAACATCATGTGCTGGGGTAAATCAAGCCTGAAAATAGGGGCATAACTGCAAAATAGGTACATCATGTGCTGGGATAAATCAGGCCGGAAAATAGGGGCATAACTGCAAAATAGATACATCATCTGCTGGGGTAAATCAAGCCTGAAAATAGGGGTATAACTGCAAAATAGATACATCATGTGCTGGGGTAAATCAAGCCTGAAAATAGGGGCATGACTGCATAGATACATCATATGCTGGGGTAAATCAAGTCTGAAAATAGGGGCATAACTGCAAAATAGATACATCACGTGCTGGGGTAAATCAGGCCTGAAAATAGGGGCATAACTGCAAAATAGATACATCATGTGCTGGGGTAAATCAAGTCTGAAAATAGAGGCATAATTCCAAAATAGAAACATCATGGGCTGTGTTAAATCAAGCCCGAAAATAGGGGCATAACTGCAACTAGATACATCATGTGCTGGGGTAAATCAAGCCTGAAAATAGGGGCATAACTGCAAAATAGATACATCATGTGCTGGGATAAATCAAGCCTGAAAATAGGGGCATAACTGCAAAATAGATACATCTTGTGCTGGGATAAATCAAGCCTAAAAATAGGGGCATAACTGCAAAATAGAAACGTGCTGGGATAAATCTGGCTGGAAAATATGAATGCTCCATCAAAATAGGGACAGTTGAGAGATCTGTGTCACTTTGAGCAAGTCACTTAACCAGACAATGTTTTGGGGCAATTGGAAATTTGGGTAATGCTCTTTAATGGCAGACTGCATCGGTAATAACTCCCTATAAAGTAACTCTGACCTACTGCAAATGAAGTATGTCATTTAGTGCATGGAACATTTTTTGTCTATATCACATGTAACTGGTCACCATATACATATGTGATGGCTGCGTGTTCTCTATTTGTGAAACTGTTTCCTGCAAGATTATTTCCACATTATACTAGGACTGTAAACAGATCTTTAACTGTTAACTAAAATTTCAGGTTTGATGTTCCTGTAGCTTTTTCATAAACTATGGCTGCTTTAGGTTTGCGTGCTTGTCAAGTTTCAGAAGCACCTAATATAGGTTCATAGGTTCATAGGCTGGTACTAGGCTATCGGCCCTAGGGCCTATATAAGCCTAGCCATAACAATTCCCTGGATATTTCTTCCCACACTATTTACTTCCCTGGACCCCTGTCTAGCAGGGCGACTGATGTGATCCCCAGGGTGAATTTCCTTTCTCCCATCCAATCGTCAAGGTTCCTTTTGAAGAGGACCAAAGAAGCACTCTGCTTGACATGTATGGGCAATCTATTCCAGAGTCTGGGGAGTCTCTGGGTCAGGAACCTATCTCTCCAGCATGTTTTGTTTATTGTGATGACAAGGTTTAGATCCCTGGAGCATGTGGCTCTGTGGGATTGGGATTTCTTTAAGTGTAGCATGTCCAACAGCTCTGGGTTTGACATGGCCTTGTATGTTAAGCAAAGATCGCCTCTGAGTACACGATATGCAACAGAGTATAGCTGGAGTTTTTTAAGGCGGTTAGCGTAGGGCATCTGCTTTAGGCCTGTGATTCTTTTAGTGAGGTATTTCTGTGGCCTTTCCAGTTGTTGCAGATGTCTTGAGAGGTACATACCAAACAGGGCATTGTATTCTATAATGGGTCTAATGAGGGATGAGTACAGTGGGACAATGACCTTCTTTTTTCCTGGTTGAAAAGCCCTTATTGATGAGGTGTGCCACA
Source organism: Protopterus annectens (assembly GCF_019279795.1). NCBI lineage: Eukaryota > Metazoa > Chordata > Ceratodontiformes > Protopteridae > Protopterus > Protopterus annectens. The sequence continues at coordinate 1,844,524,461 of NC_056729.1, read as the reverse complement.
TAGAAGGACTTCCTGACTGTTGTGGCGATGTGGTCATCGAAGGTGAGACCACTGTCCACCTGTGTCCCTAAGTCTCTTATCAAACTATCGGTGTTTAGTGTACTGCCACCTATATGGTAATTCACGGATACATGTTTTTTTTCCCAAAGGGGATAACTATACATTTCTTGGCATTTAGCTTGAGCCCATGGCTCTGGCACCAAACATCTGTTTCTGTAAGGCCCTTTTGTAGAGTATCCACATCATTTGGGGATTCAATAATGGTTCCCAGTTTGCAGTCATCTGCAAACTTTGTTATCCAGAGTCCCTTAGTGTTGGCCTGTACTTCAGAGAAGTAGATGCCAAACAAGAGCGGTCCCAGGACTGAACCCTGAGGTACTCCACTTGTCACTTGTCTGGAGCTGGATTTGGAGTCGGCTACTTTTACAGTATGGGTTCTATCAGTAAGCCAGTTAGCAACCCATTGGGTGACGTAGGGAATAATGCCCAGCTTAGTAAGTTTATCTATGATTGCAAAGTGGGGGATGGTGTCAAAGGCCTTGGCAAGGTCTAGATAGGCTGTGTGGACCACCTTACCCTTGTCCATGGCTCTGGAGACTGATTCGAAGAAGTCAATCAAGTTCAGGAGACAAGATCGGCCCTTCACTGACCCAAACTGGGTGGGGTCCAGTGTTTGAAGGTTGCCAATGTCTTTGTTTATAAGTTCCATGATAATACGCTCCATGGCCTTGCAGATAAGGCTTGTCAGACTGATGGGACGGTAGTTTCCAGGATCCAAGGTGGATCCCCCCTTGTGGAGTTGGATAACTGTAGCTGTGCGCCACTCAGTGGGCACGAAACCTGAGGTGAGGCTATGATTAAACATGACACTTAGGTGAGGCGCCAGTTCATATTGTAGTTCATGTAGTACACAGCCCGGGATGTCATCTGGTCCCATGGATGCTGTATTCTTAGCTTTGGAGAGTGCGTTTTTTACCTTTGTGGCCATTATTACCGGAATTTGGCAATCTTCCGGTATTGAGATGGGCCATTTAGGGGGTGAGACAGGGGTGAAGTTGGCACTGAATCGATCTGCCAGGATATTTGCAATATCCTTAGGATCAGTATATTTAATGCCATTCTGTTTTAGCTCAGAGCAGATCTGAGCATTGCCATTTAGATTCTTGACATAGTTATAGAATGCCTTGTTGTTGTCTTTGGAATCTTTGGCAATTTTATTTTCGTAACTAGCTTTGGAGGATTTTATGAGGGATCTCAGTTTCTTACTGAGGCTGGTAAGGAAGTTTTTTGCATCCTGGGATTTTACCCTTTTCTGCAACAGTTTCTTCCTTTTGTTGTAAAGTTTGTTTATGGCAGGGGACCACCAGACTGGCTTCTTTTTTTGGATGAGAGCATCTTGGTTCTATTTGGGATGGCACGATTTATGCATGAGTGGATGTGCTCGTACAGTGCCTTAGTGTAGGATTCAGCAGTTGAACTTTCAGCTCCCGTCTGCATGGGTGTCATGAAGTTTGTCACTTCTGACTTGAGTAGCATGAAGTTTGCTTTGGAGAAGTTTTTTATGGAGGTTTCCTTACTGGGGGGTGAGGATGGGATGTGGATGTTAAGGGTGATTAGCTTATGGTCAGACATGACTAATGAGGGGGTGACCATAGGTATGGAGCATCGATTTCCCATGTTGGTAATGACCAGGTCTAGGATATTGGAGCCCCTGGTGGGACTATGGATTAGTTGATCCAGGGCGTTGGAATTTATGAATTCCAAGAACCGTTGGGCAAAGGTGTTGGTACATGAGTAGCTTTCCCTGATAGGAATGACAGCCCAGTTTACAATGCTTAACTAAATGAGCTCAAGATATCACAACAGTAAGTAATTTTGTTACTGTGTGTTTAAGCAATACATGGTTACGCTACTGTAGACACCTGATTTGTGGCTTCATACCTGCTAGGACCTACAGCTGCACACTGCACCTTTTTCAAGCATAATGGTCACTTTGTGAAGGACGCGCAAGTAACAAAACTTTGGAGTGGGGCATCATAGCCTTACCATATACAATAGTAAACTGTACTGTCGATTTAAGTGTCCCACAGAAAATAAATACTAACTAAATAACTAACAAAATAAATAATCTACCCATGTGTGATACATAGCTTATTTTAATTGAAACAAATCGTTGTCCACTCTACACTGTGAATCATCTGGAACTGGACCTGTTCCTCTGGATTTTGATATAGCACTCTCTATAAAAGTTCCAGCTGTGCACTACTTGTACTGTGTGAGTTGGTGGTCCATCACAGTCAGTTACATCTTTTGATCTTTGTACTTTACTATCCTTAAATATCATTCACTTATCCTTTCATGCATAGATAATGTGCTGTCAGAGCTCACCAGCTTATTTATTGTCAATTTACACTTATAAATGTCTCCAGTCAAGACACACTGGGGTCTCCACTTTAGATGACAGCCATCATATTCATTATCACTACAAGAACGCTAAGTCAAAAACTCAGTCTAGGGGTAGGACAGGTTTTGGCACAGAACTACAGACTATCCTGTGGATTTTGGACACCCAGTGAGGTTCTACTCATGTGCTGTGATTTTCTTCTACTGTGATCCTTCTCCAAATAAGGAAGAACAACAGTTTAAGGTACTCAAACTTCTGTAAAAGTCACTTCTTAATGAAAATGTCGCAGCAGCAATAAACGCACTATCCTTCCATCCCTCAGCATAAGTTATAAGATCATTTATTTTTTATGCAAATTTACCATTTTTTTTTCCAAATCTTTATTTTATTTTAGTTTTATTATACATATTGTCATATATAATAACAGCAAATGTTTAACTGGGAATAATCAGTATACATAGACAGAAAAAGCCATTTGTCATTCTGGTAATCAGCAAGTATTCTTAAGATTCGTTTTCTCAGTATGAAGCGGCGAAAAAAAACAGAGAAAGATAAACGTACATATAGGAAAAATGACAATGTTAACACTGTTAATACAAAATATTGTTCTTGGCACATAGTCAAAATTCAGTATTTATTTATTTATTTATTTTACATTTGTTGACCGGGAAAATCCGACTGGATACATGTCCATTTTCAGCGGAGGCCCGGGGAGAAAAGCTCCACATTGACATTAATTTACATACTTATAAACAGAGAAATATTACATGTTTTGATAATTAATACATAGGTACAAAGAGATAAGTGAACAGAGAAACTACTGCTCTTTACTAAGCCTAATACGTAGGTACAATAAGATTATGTAATTGATAAACATATAAGACTAATATGTAGGTAGTAAGATTAGGTAATTGATGAACATATAAGGTTTAAAAGGAGAAAATGTCAGAGTAAATGCTAGATAGAGGAAGAGCCTAGAGGTAAACATGAGGAGAAGTGGGGTTCCAGAGGGTGGTGGGTTTAGTCTGGTTTGGAACATTGACAGAGCCACTGATTTTTGAAGTGAAGGGTTAGATTTTTCTTGAATTTGGATAAAGAGGTGGTGGTGGTGAGTTGAGGCGGAAGGGAATTCCATATTTTACCAATGGAATTTGCAAACAGCGAGTCACCTCCAGAGTTACAGGATTTGACTGTTTGAGCAAGTAGCCTATTTGCTGAATGCAGACTAGTTAGGTTTAGATATGGGGTGATTAAATTACGCAGTGCAGGGATGGAATCAGAATGATGGAGGATCTTGTAAGCTATAGTTAGCTGGGTTTGTTGAAGTAGGTTAGGTAGTTCCACCCAGCCTAGGTTGTGCAGGTTGATACAGTGATGGGTTTTGTAAGGCATGCCAGTAACAAATCTAGCAATGTGATTGTAGCAGCCAGAGAGCTTATTTAGGTCAGATTTGTACAGGTTGGTTAGTATGGGAGAGGCATAGAGGAGTGAGGAGAGGAGATGAGAGCGGGCTGTGGCTTCTCTTGCTTTGGGAGTAAGAAAGGATCTTATTCTATAAAGAGACCCCAGTTTTTTGTTAACTGTTTTAATAGTTTGGTTAATGTGTAGGTCGAATCTGAGTTTGTTGTCTATGGTAACACCTAGTAATTTGGAATTTGAGTCTGGGGATATAGTAGTCCCATTTTTGGATTGAACAGAAAAGGGTATGGGGGTAGGTTTATGGGTAGGCTGGAAGAGTAATAGTTTGTTTTTTTTAGGGTTAAGGATCAAATGGCGACCTAGCAACCAGTCTTCAACTGCAGTGAGACAGTCTTGGGTTTTGGATAATAGCTTAGTTGGTGACCTGTCCGTGTTTATGAGTGTTGAGTCGTCCGCATATTGTATACAGGAGGACTCGGGGATGACTGTGTGGAGGTCGTTTATAAACAGAGAAAAGAGTAGGGGTCCCAGGATGGAGCCTTGGGGAACCCCTATGGTGTTAGGTAATAGGGGTGAGAGTTTGTTTTGCCATAGTATGGCTTGATTTCTGTCTGAGAGATAGGCATGGAACCACTTGAAGCGGCGAAAAAAAACAGAGGAAGATAAACGTACATATAAGAAACGTGACAATGTTAACACTGTTAATACAAAATATTGTTCTTGGCACATAGTCAATTTAGATGGAAAGAAAAAAAAAAACGGGAAAAAAAACATCACATACATACATACAATTATTTAAAAGTAGTGCTACATTATAGCATCAAGATTTGAATTACATTTATTAAAGCTTGATATTTCTTATTTTTCTGTTTACGACATGCACATAGGTAACCATTAGAGAACACAATGGACTGAGAGTCTGTAGAGGAGGGACTCATGATAGCATTTGGAAAACCATTCAATGTTATTTTAGGATGCAATCTAGGGTAATACTCCAGAAACTGAGGCATTTCAGGTGTTAATATTGTTAGTAGCTAGTTTATAAGATAAAATATACTTGGATGCCATGTTCCTAAAGTTATCCCAGTCTAATTTAGAGTGATCCAACCAGTTGTGTGTAATGTAGAGCTTAATTAGCATAAAAAGAGCTATCTGAATCCTAAGTTCAGTGGTGGGTATGCCAGCATGACCTATGCGTAGTATAGCAAACTCCCATGATAGAGTGGATTTGGCATATCCCATTTTTGTAAGTTTAATCCTTATGGAGTCCCATAGATTTTGTGCATATTTACAGTACCATAGGACGTGCAAGAGGTCGGCAGTCACTGTGGGACAAAAAGGACAGAAGGGTAAAGTGTTGGGGAAGAAGGTGTTTAAACGTTCTGGTGCATAGTATGCATTATTATTAATCATTACTTGGGTATATAATAGTTTCTTAAAAGGGACAGATCTGTTTGTATTGTTAATTGCTTGGGAGAGATGGGCATCAGTCAGTTCAGGGTTTTTGTTTCTTATTGTGCAAAAGTAATAGAAGATTGGTATTTAATTGTAGAAACTAGGTTGTAAGTAATTGATAACATCTTTTTAATTATTAGACATTTCAGGAGTGACGTAGCTGTGTTCATTTCTTCTTGTACCTTATTTGGGAAGCTACCTAAAGTAGAGATTAGCTCTTTGATTTGTCTCAAAATTGTTCTATATTTGTTATTCAGTTTAAATTTTACTTTGATATCATTAAGGAGTCATCTTTGAGTGGATCTATATTATAAGAGCAAACTACATTTAACACAAATTGCAAATGCTCATAACAACGAACTTCCTATTGTGGGGGGCTGCGCCCCCACACCCCCCGCTAAATATATATTCCAAGTCTGAGATCGCACTACAGTGAGGAAAGGGCAAATATCCCATTCTTCACTGTACCGCAATCTCAGAAAAAGCACTTCGAAGTCTGGTATGTTCGATATTAATAGCGTTCGCAATTTGTGCGATTCACTCATATGATATAGACCCTTCTTTGAGTTGAAAGAAGTCCCATACAGTTAGGAATTTAATTTGAGGGAATTGGTCCAGGTTTATCATTTTGTTACCCAGTTTTAAGTTTGGGTTCAAGTGAATGAGCTGCATAAGAATGGGTGTGTTTGACAGACCTAGTGAAGAAAAAAGTTTTTGAAATGAGTTAATTTTATGCTTAATCAAATTATGTAGTTTAATGTTTTTTAATAAAGGTTTGTTTATGAAGGGCAGCAACTTGGAATTTATATTGCACATTTTCACATGTGCATGCCAATCCATTGGGGAGAGTGCATTAATTCACTTAGGTTATGATCTGCAATTAACATAACCCTGCTGGCACAAATTATAATACAGTCTGAAATCTGGTAACCCCAGTCCTCCCTTGTTTTTAGGAAGGCTTAGTCTGGATAAGGAGATCCTAGGCTCTTCAGGGAACCAGATACATTTAGTTATGGTTTTGTTTATTTTTTTAAAGAAGTTTAGAGAGATGTTATTCTCTGTCGCATTGAACTGGAAGAGTATTCTGGGTAGGACATTCATTTTTATTGTTGCTATTTTAGACAGGAGGGGGAATTTCATGTTTTTCCATCTGGTTAAATCATTTTCAGTATTCGTCCATGTTCTAAGGAGGTTATTTTGTAGGGAGTTTTTATGATTGTGGTCAAAAACTATTCCCAGATATTTAAGAGTATAATTCAGCTTTATTTGGGTTATAGGAAAATAAGCTTCTTTATGATTGTTCAGGTTAATTGGAAAGATAAGAGATTTTGAGAGGTTAATTTCATAGTTCGAAGTTTTCTAGAAGATTTCGATTGTGTTTTGAATTTTGGTTACGTTAGTGTTAGGTAGCTGGAAATATATAATGAGGTCATCTGCCAATGCTGAAAAGGCGAGATTATTACCCAGAATGTTGGGTATATGATGAAAGGCATTTTGTGTTAAATATATAAATAAGGGTTCGATATAAACATTGAAGAGGTAACGTGAAAAGGGACACCCTGTCTGGTACCATTATTTAATTTTATTTTGGACGAGTGTAGTTTATTAATGACTAGCATAGTGTATGAAGAGTCTTCGCCCTTGTGACCAAACCACGCCAACAGTGGGAACATTATATGGGATTTTAACTGTATTTATGAAGTTGTTTGGAAAGTTAAATCAAATTTACCATTTTAATAAAATGACTATGTTGCTCACAAATCACATTTTTGGAATGATAGTAAGGTGCTTTATAGTCAGATAGACAGATAGATGGCAATATGCACGACTAACAAAGTGGAAAACTCACTTTTGATAATGGAGGTTTAGTTTTATGCAAGGTATTTCAATTCACATTCAACTACATCCAGTGCAACATAAAGGGTAGATTTACTACCGAGGTGGTGTCTCTCAGATAAGTTGTTAAATCAAGATCCTGTGTATCGACGCTTCCATAAATGTTAAGGATCACATGGTACTTATGGAAAAAAGTTATGGTTATGTTCTTCTACATCTGCTAAATAAATCACCAAAGGACAAAAAGACCTATCTTGGGAGAACAGATAAGTATTGATTCTGTGAAAGCTAAATGCACAAAACCAGATTCACAGTACAGGAAAGACAAGATCTCCAAAGTAGTCAACAGCTGCCTTACAATCATTATCATCAGCACACGTGCCCAAACCACTGTAATCTGTTCTCTTTGATCTTTTCTGCAGTTGGAGCTACTTTGGCTTCTGCTCTTATGTCCTCATTTCTTTGCCTGTCCTGCAGAGTGCATCCTACCACCTTTCTCAGGCACTTCATTTTCATCACCTCTAGCTTCTTCAACTGTTCTGCCTTTACTGCCCAGGTTTCTGTACCATACCGTAGTACTGGTTGCACCACTGTCTTGTACACTTTACTTTTCAGCTTCTTTGGCATTCTTCTGTAATAGACTACACCTGATACTCTATGCCAGTTGGTTGCAGCCCCTCTGATTCTAGCTTTGACCTCTTCATTCAGACTATCCTTCTCTTCAACCACCCCTCCCAGATACTTGAAGCTGTTTACCTGTTTCACTATCTTCCTTTCTATCTCTATTCTCAGCTTCTACTGATTTCCCCAATTTGCTGCCATTACCACCATCTTATCTATGCTTAGTTTCATCCCATGTGCCTTTAGATTTGCATTCCATTCTGCTATCCTTTGCTGAAGTTCTAGATCAGAGTCTGCCTGTACTGCCACATCATCTGCATACAGCAGCTTTGTTGATCTGTCCCCTCCAACCTGTTTGCTAATGTAGTCCATCACCAGTATGAACAGCAGAGGGCTCAGAGCTGAACCCTGGTGTACACCCACTCCCACTGGGAACCCCTCTGTGAGGCTGAACACTATTCGTACTTGAGTCATTGGGTCCTTGTACATAGCCTGCACTAATTCTACCAATGTTTCCCGAACGTCAAACCACTTCAGTACTGCCCAGATCAACTTTCTTAGGACCTTGTCATATGCTTTCTCCAAGTCTAGGAATGTCCAGTTGGACTCTTTCCTCATCTGTCACTTCTTCTCAAGTATCTGTCTCAGTGCAAACATTGGGTCAACTGTTCTGCATCCTGATCTAAATCCAAACTGCTCATCTCCCATCTTATATTCTACTACTCTGCATTGTGTATCCATTTATCAATCACCCTCTACAGAACTTTCATGCAATATGATAGGAGTTTGATGCCTCTGTACTGCCCACAGTTGTGGACGTCCCCTTTGTTCTTGTACACTGGCATGAGTATGCTTATTCTCCAGTCATCTGGGATATGCCTCTCTCTCCACACTGCTATTAGTACCCTCAGGAACCATTTCTCCCCTATCTCACCCAGCATCTTTATCATATCTGCTGTGACCTCATCTTAGCCTGCTACTTTCCCCGACTTCATCTTCCTTAGTCCTGTTTTTACTTCTTCTAGGGTGGACTCCTCTACTTCTCTTATTGTAGGCTGTTTCTTGGGCAGTACAGCATCTGTGGGGTTTTCTTCATTCAGAAGCTGCTGGAAATACTCCTTCCATCTGCCTTTGATGCCCTGTGGACTGGTGAGCAGGTTGCTGCTGGCATCCCTTATGAAGGGTGTCTGACTATCTTCTTTATCTTTCTGTCTTTGCCTTGCAACCTGATATAGTTTCTTTGTGCCACCTAGAGAGTCACTTTTTAGAAGATGGCACAGTACCTCCGATGCCCTATTCTTTGCTATTGCAACTTCTTTCTTAGCTTCTTTGTTAGCCAACCAGTAGTCCTTCCTAGCCTGGTCAGTCTTTTCTATCTCCCACTTCTTCCTGCACTCCTTTCTTTTGATGACTTCCTGGACTTCTGTATTCCATCACCAGCTTTCCTTATGTACCTTATTTCCATACCTGGCTTGGCCACATACCTTTTCTGTAGCCCTAACACATGCTGTTTTTAGGTGCTGCCATTCTTCTTCAACTCCACCTATTTCCTCCTCTTCTTGGGGTGCTAGAGCCCTGAGTAATTCTTTGAATTGTTATTATTTCTCTCCAGTCAACTTCCAGGTCTTCAGCCTGGTCTCCGCTGACCTTAGAGCCTTCTCTGACCACTGCTAGCAGCTGATTGTGGCAACTAGTGGTTTATGCTATGGGCCAACTATTTCACTGGTTAGTCACTGGGGATGACTTTGGAATCATGGATCCTACCCCAGTGCTTTTTCCTTACTAGGTGAAAGTCCACCTGAGTTGCATGTTGGCTACTCTTGTATGTGATCTTGTGACTGTCTCTCTTTCTGAACCATGTGTTGGCTACTATCAAGCCATTTCCCAGACAGAAGTCTAGAATGGCTTCTCCTTCCTTATTCCTGTTGCTCGACCCATGTGGACCCAGGCAGTCCTCATATCCTGTTCTGTCTGTCCTGATATGTGCATTTAAGTCACCCATTATCAACACCAATTCATGTTGTCCTGCTTTATCTAGTAGGTCCTGCAACTGCTGTCTGAATGCAATCTTTTCCTCACTGTCACAACCCTGCTGCGGGGCATAGGCTGAGATTATGAATACTGCCTATCATTATACTGGAGTCTGACTGCCATGAGTCTGTCATTAATTCTGATAATATCCCTTACTGCCTTCTGAAGCCTCTCTCTCACCAAAGTTCCTACACCATTTCTAGCCTGCCCTCCACCTGAGTAGTATACTCTGCATCCCAAGCCAAGTGGCTTTGCTGCACTGCCCTTCTAGCTCATCTCTTAAAGAGGTCAGATGGCCTAAAAAGAGACCAGATGGCTTAGTGGTTAAGGTCTTCGCCTCCCATGCACAAGGTAGAAGGTTCGATCCTGACCTCCGACCAATGCCTGTTTGGAGTGTCTATGTTTTCCCTGTGTCTCCATGCTGAGTGTTTCTATGTCAAACTCACCAATGACTGGAGCTGTGGGCAGCAGCACAGACTCTACATAGTGCCCTATAGGGGGAAGAGTTGTACAGACCAACCACTTTGGACATCTACTTTCGTGTGCAGTATCCTCAAGATAGGAGAACACAGATCACAGACTGTGCACCGTGGCAGGGCTAGCCACTCAATGATGTAAAATATGGCTATAGGTGATTCGGTCATGTTGACTAATGTCACCAGAAATAGGCATGGGTAGTTACCGGTGATAAGTGGGTTGAGGAACCGGCCTACTCTGACCCACACCAGGGGACCTTTGCTAATGGTGGGAGGGGTATATGTGCCCCTATTGGCCAGTGTGTGCCTGCCATAAAGCCCAGCAGCCTTGGGTCAATAAGCTACTGGCTGACCGGTGTCTAGTTGCCCAGCCTGGGTTACCTGGGATAGGTCTGCTGAGTGAAAGCTAGATGTAAAACCAACCAACCTGCCAAACATGAACTGAGAATTGTTACGTTTAATGTAGGCTCACTGACAGGATGCAGCTTAGAAGTGCCTTACAATATCACAATCAAAATCAGGAAGTAATTAGGGATCCATATCCTTGAACATGACTCAAAAAAAAATCTGCAAACCCTGAATACTGTACAAAAAAGATTTACCTATTTATTTTTGCTCCTGAAACTCAGGAATGAAAGAAAAGCGTTCTATGCAAACCTGACATTTGGCATTGTAGCATTCTGTGCAAACCTTATATTTGGCATATTGTAGCGTTCTGTGCAAACCTTACATTTGGCATTGTAGCATGCTGTGCAAACCTTACATTTGGCATTGTAGCATGCTGTGCAATCCTTATTTTGCACTATCACATGCTGTGCAGACCTTACATTTGCCATTGTAGCATTCTGTGCAAACCTTACATTTGGCATTGCAGCATTCTGTGCAAACTTTACATTTGGCATTGTAGCGTTCTGTGCAAACCTTACATTTGGCATTGTAGCGTTCTGTGCAAACCTTACATTTGCCATTGTAGCATGCTGTGCAAACCTTACATTTGGCATTGTAGCATGCTGTGCAATCCTTATTTTGCACTGTCACATGCTGTGCAAACCTTACATTTGGAATTGTAGCATTCTGTGCAAACCTTATATTTGGCATTGTAGCATTCTGTGCAAACCTTACATTTGTCATTGTAATGTTCTGTGCAAATCTTACATTTGGCATTGTAGCATGCTGTGCAAGGCTTACATTTGGCATTGTAGCATTTTGTGCAATCCTTACATTTGGCATTGTAGGGTTATGTGCAAACCTTACATTTGGCATTGTAGGGTTATGTGCAAACCTTACATTTGGCATTGTAGCCTTCTGTGCAAAGCTTACATTTGGCATTGTAGTATTCTATGCAAACCTTACATTTGGCATTGTAGCATTCTGTACAAACCTTACATTTGGCATTGTAGGGTTATGTGCAAACCTTACATTTGGCATTGCACTTCACAGGAAATATCCAAAGGAAACAAGCCATGGAAACTCCAACTCAGCATTTCACCACTGAAACATGCCAAGACTAAATCCTTCAGAATAGCCGAACAATTTTCCTATGGTCTAGAGCAATGCGTAAGTATCCTAGTGGAAAGCATGTCATTTAGGAAAGGCTAGATTATGAATTCCTAAAAAAGAAAATAGCATTACATAACTGGCTGCATGACCTCCTGCAACTGATATTACTCATAGCAAAAGAAATAATTTACCTAAACATACATGCGGTTTGCCCACCATAAAAGGATTCACAATTACATGTAGCCAAATAAATGATGAAATCTGTTTTGAAAGCAGCAAAAATCTATTAGGCTTATAAAAAGAAGTTATGTACATACCATAATATTCCATCTGTGTTGTCCATTTTCATTCTTCTTCAACGTATGGGTTTAGATCCGAACTGGCCATTACTGTAGCTCATGGCTACAGACACATTCTCAAGCTCCCTTTTTACCCACAATGCACTATGCATAACATCCCTCAGATCCTATTTACAGCTTGAGAGAGAGGGTTACAGACTATAAATGAATTGCCATAACTTGAGTTCAACACAAGGGACATACAGTGTCCTTCAAGGTCTAATTCCTCCAGAAGTCAGTTATGAAATCTGGTGATTGATAGTGGGTGGGGAGTTGAGGAAGAAATGAAAATGGACAAACAGATGGAACATCACGGTAAGGACATACCTTCTTTATCTGATGGTGTCCATTTTCATACATTTGTCAATGTATAGGACAGAGTCCCCAGTTATCTAAATTCCTGGGTGGACTCCAAGGAAGGATATTCCTGAGTATAGTTGAGGCAAATACTGCTGTTCCCTTTGAGACCAGATCTAGTTTGTAATAAGTGATACAAGTTGAGGATTAGACCAAGCAGCAGCCACACAAATGTCATCCATGGATGCTGTGGACTGGAATACAGTGGAAGTAGCCATACTTCTAGTTGAATGAGCCTTTAATGGCTTTGGTATGGGAGATTCAATTTAGTGCAGGCAAATGAGATGCAATCCATCTACCATCTGGCCATAGTTACCTTTGTGACTGATTCAGCCATCTTGTAATGTGCAAAGGAAACAAAGAGCTGGTTTGTCTTTCTAATTTGTTTTGTTCTGTGCAGGTAGAAATGTAACTGCCTATGAACATCCAGTAAGTGCAGCATGTATCCCCCTTTATTTGTAAGGTTCAGAAAAAATACTGGCAGGTTAATGGTTTGGTTAATGTTGGATTCTAACACCACCTTAGGTAAGAAGGAAGCATTGGTACATAAAGTGACCCTCTCCTTGTGGAAAATCAAATATGGGGGCTTAGACAATAATGCTTGAAGTTCTGAAACTCTTTTAGCAGATGTAATTGCAACTAAAAAGATAGTCTTCGTGGTTAAGAATTTTAGATTACATTTAGCTGCAGGTTCAAAGGGGGACTGTGTTCATAGGGTCATAGGAAGTGACTAGGCTATTGGCCCTGAGGTTCTTATAAGCCTGACCAAGAATTTAGTCCATGTTCCAACAAATCAGCACCCTATGTCACTGTCAAGCAGGGATACAAGTGGAATCCCAGGGGTGTATTTTCTGGTTCCCCATCCAGTTATCTAGGTTGTGCTTAAAAAGATTTAATGAGGTACTCTGCTTTACGTGGAGAGAGAGTCTATTCCACAAAAGGGGGAGTCTCTGGGACACACATCTGTCCTGCCAACAAGCCCTATTGATGTCACAGACCAAGTTGAGGTCACGCATTTGGGTTACTCGAGTGGAGTTAGAGTTAAGGCTTGCAGTGCCAAATTTAAATCCCACGGTGGTATACAATCTTTGTAAGGAGGTCTAAGAAGACCAGTGCCTTTCAAAAAAGCTTTGCATTGTTTAGAGGAAGCCAAGGAAGTATTCTGAAACCCCACATGGAAATTCAAAATGAGTGTGAGTTGGACTTTAATATTCAATGAACTAGCATCTTCATTAAACAAGAAAACAATGTACTGGGGCTGAGAAATATTCTACCTGATTCTGGTCTGCCAATAAACAAATCTTCTCCATTTACTTCTATAGAGTTTTCTTGTAGAGGGTTTATGGGAAGATAACAGAATGGAATGGACAGGCAAAGAGAGCATAGGTTGCCTGGCTATTAATGGAATTGGAGAAACCATGCAGTCAGTTTGAATCATGTCTGTCGGGTGAGTCAGGTCTGGAATTGGATCCAGAATACAAGGTGGGTATAGAATATGAGGCTGAAGGAAGGGGAACCAAATTTATTGAGGCTAGTAAGGTGCAATGAGGATGACTTTGCTGCTCTTCGACCTGGCTGCTTTCTGGAGGAATTTGGGAATTAAAGGAGTTGGGGAATAAGTGTATAGAAGACCAGGGGGCCAAAAGTGGAGTAGAGAATCCTTTGGTGACTTCCCCTGGAGGGGGATTAGGGCAAAGAAGCTGCTACACTTGTTGTTTAGGGGAGATGCATAAAGATCACAGCAAGGCTGGCCCCATTGATGGAAACTTATCCGTCACTTTGTTGCTGAGAGACCAGTCATGAGGTAGTAAGATGGACCTGCTCAGCTTGTCTGCTATCATGTTGGACTTCCCTGGAATATGCATTGCATTTAGAAAGTGGTTGGAATAAATCACCCATTGCTACACCCTCAGAGCATCTTGACACATGGGGGTAAGATCTGGTTCCTCCTTGATTGTTTAAGTACCACACCACCAACATAGTGTCCATTTGAATTGCTATCATTCTGAGACAGAGAGAGTTTTGGAATGATTGCAATGCCAAAAGCACTGCTGTCATCTCCAGAAATGTGATATGCAAGTTGGCCTCCTCAGGGGACAAAATGCCTTGGACTGTCTTCCACAGAAAATGACCCCCCACCAAATATGGGAAGCAACCATGGTCACTGTGGACTTGGGCTGAGTGACAATGAAGGGATGGCCTAGCAACAGTTGTCATGACTGCATCCACCAGGGAAGATACTGTTTGTATACCTGAGTTATTCTTATCTTCATTGACATAGGCTGAGACAGAACTGACCATTGTGTTTGCGGCATCCATTGTAGAATTCTCATGTGGTATCTCGCTAAAGGAACTAAGATTATTACCACTGACACTGATCCAATGGCTTGTAGAATCAACTGGGCTGAAATTCTGGTACTGCAAATTATTTTCTTGATTTCGTCTCTTATTGTTTTCCGTCTTCCTTCTACCTTCCTTCTTACACTCTGCCCTGCTTAAGATATTGCTCCCCAATACTCACAAATCGTAGCTCCTCTCTACTCACCAAACTTGAGATAACCTATCACAAACTAGCTAGATTCGCAGCTCAGCAAACCTAGAAATCCCACCACTGTCTCTCCCTAAAATGCTTAAATGGGCTTGAATTTCCTCAACTACTTCTCCAAATCATACACTCCATTCTATATCAGCCTGCCTTCTGCCTGGCCCTAAGCTCCCTCATTGCCCAGCCTTAAGCTCCCTCATTGTCCGGCCCGAAGCTCCCTCATCTGCCACTACTCTCCTACAAGACATCTCCAGAGTGCAACCCAAGATCTATTACATATCTATAAAGCCAAGTCAAAAACTGTGTGCAACATATACAGCTACTACCCCTCCATAGCATGGAACAAACTCCCACTAGAAATGCAAACTCTCACACATCCTAAACAATTCAAATTGGCCATGAAAGAGTACTTTATAAGGTACTGGACCTGTCACTGTTCTCACCCTCCCTGAATACATCCATCTACCCTAGATACGTTCTTTTCACTTTTCCGTAATATTCCCTTTTAAACAGTCCCTATTGTGTAGTCACCTCTACACTTTCTTTTGAACTCCTTTCACTGTATACACCTTTTAGATACTGGGAATAGTTCATGTATTACATAACTTCTAGCCTAAATAGCAAACTTCTTATGATTTTCTTGTAACTTCCTGTACATGTATACTTTTATATATAATGATGTACAGTTGTTGATTACATTGGTTGTTTCTCTTTTAACTAGGACTATTAAGCATTATGTATTACTGGAAGCATTTCTTAAATTATCTTGAAATTGTAAAATTGTTTATATTATTTGGAGCTTTTCTCCTCGGGCCTCTGCTGAAAAAGGGCTTCAGCCTAGTCAGACACTCCTGGTCAACAAATGTAAAATAAATAAATAAAAATAAAATAAATATTGTCTGTACTCTTAAAAGGGGAATAGATGCTGCCATAAATATTGTGTTGAATATGGCTCCTATGAATTCCAGTGTCTGAGTTGATTATAGGTGTGACCTGTTGTAATTGATGGTCATTCCAAAAGTTCAGCAAGTCTGCAACACTTGGTCTTATGCTTGTACAAGTTGATACCTGGTCAGAGCTGTAATAAGCCAGTCATCCAAATATGGAAACGCCTGGAATCTTTGCAATGTCAGGTGAGCTGCTACTACTGTCATGCACTTGGTGAACACCCTGAGGGCTGTGGTGAGGCCAAATGGTAGTGCTCTGAACTGGTAATGACTGTCTCCCAACTGGAAGCATAAGTGCCTTCTGGATTGTCTGTTCATTTTTATGCGATAGTACGCATCCTGAAGGTCTATCAAGCACATCCAGTCGTTTTTGCTCAGAAAGGGCAGAATGGACCTAACTGTGACCATCCAGAACTCAGTTTGTTGAACCAGTTTGTTCATCACACTGAGATCTAAAACTGGTCTCCAGTGCCCTGTTTTCTTTGGCACTAAAATGGATCTTCAGTAAGTTCTGAATTCTCTTTGGCCTGGCGGGACCTCTTGGGTGACGTTTTTTCTAGCAGCTTATGTATTTCCAGTGCTGCTGCTTCCCTTTGACTGGGTGGAACATCGGGGATTACTCTGGGTAACAGAGGTGGAAGGGAATAATATAACCTCTGCAAATGATTTTCTGCACCCAAGTATCCTTTGTTATGTGTAGCAGGCTTCCTGGTACACAGATAAGATACCCCTGATTGCCTCCAAAGAGAGACAATCTGGCCTCCATTCACGAGTGCTGAAAAGGTCCATCAGATAAAGTATCTCTAGAATCTCAGTTTTGCAGGCCTCCTCTGCCATGGGGACATCTTCTTCTATTATCACTTCCCCCTCTGCCTCTGGGGAGCTACTTCCACTTGTGCCCTGAGAAGAGCCCCAAGACTTCCTGAATCCCATCTTTTAACCTTCCCATTGGTTCCTGGAATAGGTCTATTGAGGGTTTGAAAAACATACGCCCACTGCAGATAGGGTCTTTCCATCCTTCTCACACCTGGAGAGTATGTCTTTTACTGTGGGGCCAAACAAAGAAGAACCTTCAAAAGGAGCATTGATGAAAGATGACTTGAAGGGCTCTGCAAAATCACACTGGTGCATCCAGGCATGTCTCTTGATGGAAATGCCTGAATCCGCAGCCCTTGAGTCACCTTCTGCACCATGAGAGATGAGTCTCATGGACAAATTTGCAATAGATTGATGGGTAGCCAATTGCGAGGCCACAGAAGTCTGAGCATCTGCAATAGTGACCCCTGAAAGGGAGTTTGAAAGTTCTTTAATCAAGTCCCTTTGCAGTCTTGTGAAGTTTTCCAAGTAGTTCAGCGATCAGATAGCAAATGTTGCTGAAGCATATACTCACTTCCCAAATCTGTCCAGTGTCCTAGACTGTCTATTAGGGGGATGGGCAGTGGATCTCTCTTCTGTGAGTTCCTTCTTTGTAGCTGCTGCTGTCATGACCATTGCATCAACCAGTAGTTCCTTACTCTAATGTTGTCTTCCTACTGGTGGAGCCAGAATCCTGTCTGGTCTCTTGGGGATCAGCTCAATTATATCAGGTTCCTTCCATGCTCGCTTAGAAACCAAATCAATGTTTATTAGCAGAGTGAGTGACCCAGGAGGTAGATGGGAGATGGGCCAGTCCTGAAAGCTTCCAGAAATACTGACTCTTCAGGAGCTGGGTTTTGGGCAGACTGACCATCCTTCTGATTAAGGATCACAAGGATGTCTCCAAATGAGACATCACTGGGTGGTGATTTTGGAGACCCTTCTCCCTCATCAAAGTCAGTATCCTCAGTGACAGACTCCTGAGGGGACTCTAGGTGTTTTCCCTTGCACATCCTCTTCCTAGGGACTTCTTTACTGGGATGATATGGAGAAATATCAGAAGAGATGACAGTACCCCTCTGGGTGGTCTGGAAGCCCTTGGCTGACTGTCCCAGTGGTGCAGAATGCTGAGGATCATTGTGCAAAGTCAGTAGAGATGTTAAGGGTGGATTCAAGGGGAGAGGACCCACCTGACCTGCCAGAGCAGAGAAAACCCTCTTCACAACCTCAAAGGCAGATCACTCCAGTGAGAAGGAAGCTAACGGAGCTGTGAAAGTGAGTTTCTGGCCCAGTACCTTCCCACACTCAGATAGCTGTCCACCAGAAGTGAAAGCCAGAGCTGTCCAAAAACCTCAGAGTTGATCCTATCCCCTCATATCCTGCCTGGAAGCTCCAGCTCTAAGAATCATCTGGATCCAAAGAATTTGGAGCCAGTGCACTCAGAGTAACAGTTGGATCCAAAGACAATGTTCTCTTTGGATCTGACACACAAAGGCCCAGAACTCTCAAATCTGAGGTCTCTAACACCACAGGTTGGGTCAGAGCAGGAGGTATTGTCATTGGATTAGTAGCTGGACATTGTTCCTGACCTGAGGAGGTAGGAAGCATGAAGATTTCCTTCTGAAAATGCTCCGTGAAGAATATCTTCATCATCCTTTCCACATCTGCCTCCATGAAACTTCTGGAGGAATGAGAGGACACCACTGCAGGGGACTTAGACTACCACTCAAGAAAAGGGGAGGGGAGGGGACCTTGGATGGTACAGGATCCATGGTGGGTGAATACACAGTGCGAGGCAATGGCTTTGAATCCGGGGACTTTGGATCTGAAGTACATCTTGTTGGATCTGAGGTTGTCAGACTGGCAAGATACTTGCTCAGATACAAAGTAGGTCGGATCCCATAAGATTTAGAATCCAATTTTTCACTCTTTTCTTTGGCTCTGAGGACATAGAAACTGAAGATTCCACAGATCTGGACCTTTTTGAAGGGTCCCTAACTTTAACTTTAGGAGGCTGAACTCCAGATAAAGCATCAGAGAATAGGGACGGCATGTACCCTTTAAGATTAATTTATTTTTCCACTCAGTTAAAGCCCATGGATTAAAACCATGACAAATGTTGCAATCCTGATCTAGGTGTTTCACACCTAAACAGTAGTGGGTGTCAGGAAAAAGGCATTTTATGCCCCCATCTCTCAGATTTCTTGGATCAAACAGCAGACACACAGAGTGCAGGTGCCAGGAAAAAGGCATTTCTGCCCCATCTCTCAGATTTCTTGGATCCCTTTTCAGACATAATGAAGAAGATTAATAACAGCCAAAAGCAGTAACAACAACAATAAGTTGAAAAAAGAGCAATAAAATCCAGTGTCTGGAATAGACTTCCCCATACATGACAAACAGAGTACCTCACTGGCCCTCTTCAAATGCAGTCTTGATGAGTGGATGGGAAACCATGAATTTGTGCCAGGGGTTCCACCTTTGTCCTGATTGACAGGGGTGACAGGTGCTGACTGAGGTTTCTTTTTGGGGATAAACTCTTGGCTAGGCTTGTAAGGGCCCCAGGGCCATTAGCCTAGTAAGCTCCTATGAGTCTATAATCATACAGTAGTTTCTTTTTTTTTGACAATATATTAATTAACCACCAAGTTGTGGGCTAAGCTACCCAATGTAGCAGCTCTATGGGCTGCTACAAGCTGCTTTTAGGTTGCTTAGCTCTGTATATAATGCAGATACTCACAGCTTATAGGTTCATAGGTGTGTAGTAGACTAATGGCCCTAGAACCTATATAAGCCTAGCCCAAGAAGATTTGCTGGCATCATGCCACCCAAAGTTAGTTAATGCATTAGTAGATACCAACAGACTATTTACCGATATTATTATTATTATTATTATTAGTAGTAGTAGTAGTAGTAGTAGTATTATTATTAGTAGTAGTATTATTATTATTATTATTATTATTATTATTTATTATAATAATAATAATTATTATTATGATTATTATTATTATTGTTATTATTATTATTAGTATTATTATCATTATTATTATTATTAGTATTATTATTATTATTATTATTGTTATTATTATTATTATTATTATTATTATTATTATTAGCATTATTATTATTGTTATCATTATTATTATTGTTATTATTATTATTGTTATTATTATTATTATTGTTATTATTATTATTGTTATTATTATTATTATTATCCTTTGGATGAGACGTTAAACCAGGCCACACCTGCCTGAGTTGGTGGTGCTCAGGTAGATGCAACAGATCCCAGGACAACTACCGAAAAGAGTAGGGAAAATTCCCTGGTGACCTGACAACATTTCACCTACTATTATAATGCCACCTCAGATCCCCCCAAATAAATACATTTTGTGTGGGTTAGTTTTATTACAAAAGTTACAGCTGAACATGCCTGCATTTATGGAATTATTACTATGGTGTTCATACAAAATCTGGATCTGATGTTGTCAATTTTCATTCGTTCCAAAATGTATGGGTTTGAATCTTACTCTCGGATCTGACTCAGCCATTATTCTATCTCATGGCCACCAACAAACTCTTGAGCCTCTTTCCTACCCACTATGCACTATGCCTAACATTTCTCGGATCTTGTTTGTCACTTTCGTGACTAGACTAAATCATTAAGATAAGTGTATACTCCTTAAAATCTTATTTTTCAAGCTTTAGTTCTGATAAATCTTCATCTGCTAGAACATTTATTCAATCCCTTGACTGTTTTATTTTCCTTGTTCACTTTTATATTACCCTGTACACTTGTTAGTGTATTCTAAGCTACCATAAGTTATGCATTTACCCAAATAGACATTTGTGCATAGCTACACCATCCTCCTGAACAATAACTATCTTAACAAATCATAAAGCTCTTATTTTATTTAAGTTCTGAAATGGTTTGTAAATCAATCAAGCTTTATTTCACAACTGACAAAACAGAATTTCAGCCTACTTGCTTCCCTGTGTTGGCAGCCATATAACATAGGTATTCTAAAGCAGTGCAGCCATTGTCTTATGATCACTGTGATGATGATATTGCTAGCTATGCCAGGAGAAGAAGGGCAGTGGTTGTGTAACATATGCCAGCATAGCTAGTGTAGATCAGTATGTATGCATACCTTTAAGAAGCTTTCCATGGACTTGCACATGTGTATAAATACTGAGCACATGCGAGCCACATTTCCATTTTGTTGAGAGCTGTTATGATGTAATCATGCATGCATGTAATGGTCTTTCAGTTAATCAGTTTGTTTATATTTTATGTTGTTGCTATCTATCCTGATCTGTTTCTATATAATAAAGCATATAAACGAACTACCCCACCTGTTCATCTTGAATCATAACATAGGACGAGCAACAGCTAGCTGGAGTTTTGTAAAGAATTATATGTCATTTGTATATCAAACTGATTTGTACAGGTGCTTGTGTTGAAAATGTATTTGTGAAGCTGCTTGTGTTAAAAATGCGCCAACAGTGGGTCCTGCTGGACAGAAAAGAAATACACCTGTATGTCAGACTGAATTGTAACTGTTGAAATTAATATACTGTAATAGAGGATACTGGAAGAGAAGAGGTTAATCCCAGTCTAGCCAACATTGAAAAATAGTCTGAAATTAAATTAACTGATTTAGGCCATAAACATTGTATCTCACAGTTCTGATTGCATGCAGAGACAAAATGTCTAGGAAAACCAGGAGTATGAATCTTACTGTAGTGTCCTTAGAGGTGAACTAATTGCTACCCTGGAAGTGTAGATGTTTTTTAAATGGTTTTATAGCTTCCAGATGCTATAACATATGTTAGCAAAGCTCTGTGTTTATGTTTATTATGACACATACGTGATAGATTCTGGTTCTATTTCAGTAAAGGGGTAGTGTGAGAAACAGAGTCAGATGACCAGATGTGATGTAATTCTTTAGCCAGCACTGAATTGATATTTAGATATTAATGAGAGATGTCACTTATCCCTCAGAAGTCTGTTTTTGAAACCTGACAAAGAAGACTCACTCACCCACTTCATCTTGCCTTGCTTTAGTAAGTAACAAGAGAATAGCAATTCTTTAGATCAGTCAGGAAAATATAGCGAGATTAGTTACGTACTGTTTTTCTGTATCTGTTTGAATCTAGCCATCTGTGTTATTTTTAATATTTCCTGTGATGAAACTCTGGTGTTTATTGTAAATAGAGATTTAGTATGTTCATGTTCTTTTATTATTTGTTATTAAACATATTTAAACTTTTCATTGTGGCTGATCTTTTGGGGGCATAGCTGGTAAATCTGTGCCAGCCTTTCCCAGATAAGTGTGTGTGTGTGTGTGTGTGTGTGTGTGTGTGTGTGTGTGTGTGTGTGTGTGTGTGTGTGTGTGTGTGTGTGTGTGTGTGTGTGTGAAAATCAAATCTCAAAGAGTGTGTGTCAGCTATTTGGAGTAGGGACACAGAGCACTGGTTTCAGAGAGAGGGTAGTGGAGGACTTGGTTTGGAACACTTGGCTGAGGACTCAACTCTACAGCTTTTTCAGTGGGGAGTTTTATTTGGGGGGGCTGGAAAGAGACAGGAACTACCCCATGGACTTAATGTGCTCCCTGTGTGCTCTTAAGGGAAATTGTGCTTTGGTGCAGAGAGCTGAATCTGGAAATACTGTGTGTATCCATTTTTGTTCCAAGTGAACGTCCCTCACAGGTGTCCATGGTGAGGATTGAGACTCCTTGATCACTGGCCCAGAGAAAGGAAATCACAATCACATATAATAAACTCTTACTAAACACAAATAACTGTTTATGAGAGGTGTCAATATTTATAAATATGAGGAACTGACTCTCACTTTATATATATCATGGTCATCTCATTAACACACCACATGCAGCCAACCTTGATACATAATGGAATGTCATATGCTGACACTGTAAAGATCTTTACCAAAGCCTTCTAGAGCTGTAATGATTAAGTTTCAGCAAAAATCAAAACCAAACATCGCATCACATATCTCACCTTTAACAAAAACTCACTGTGAGACAAAGGGTCTCAATTCCAATAGACCAGACCACTCTACAAATAAAAATACAAATAAAAATGCATTAGTGATCGGTGAATCCATAGTGAAACACATAGATTATCCACTCACAGATACTCAGAAACATATCTGACCTCTCAATGCAGGTCACAAATACAGGCAAGACCCTGATACTAAGTGGAATCCTCCCTTCCACACGAATGATGCTTAAGTACAAAGAAAAGATGATTGACTTTGGGGATTGGTTAAATAATTGGTCATTCTTTGAGGATTCAATATGTTTCATCATGGAACTACATGCTTGACAGTCCTACTTACCTTGCAAAAGATGGTCTGCACTTCTCATTCAAAGGCTTCTGTATACTGGCTAAAGCCATTGCTGCCCCTTAGTCCCCTTTTAAGCAAAGTTCAGTTAATAAACATTCCAACACATCAAACATATCAATATCAAAAAATGATCAAATTAAGGAGGCACTGTTCAATAGCAGATGTCTAAACAACAAGATGCCCAGCATTGAGGCACTCCTGTATTTGTAAAGAATCAATATTTGTGCAATCAATAAAACATGGTTTTAAATGATTTAAATGTACAGAAAGCACTCCCACCATACTTGGATTTAGCACCTACCATGGCAGCCACTGTGGCATATCTATATTTGTCAGAGACCAATTCACCTCTAGATAGATTCCCACAGCGAGCCCCAAATGAAACTTTCTGGATTCCAAATCACACTAAACAAAATCAACTATCGGTTTATTGCCTTTTACAGGACCCCTTCCATTACCCCAGAAGTTCATGTTGGTTTCCTAAGTGTCATGGATAAGCTCCCCATAAAAAAGAACTCTATCATTCTTAGGGTCTTTAACTACACATCAGTTGAGTGGAGTATCTACACCTCCAGCATAGAATCGAAACAGTAGTTTTTAGAGCAGATAAATAAAAACTCAGTGACCCAGATTGTTTGTAACCCATCTGGAGTACAAAATCTTCTTAACCTGGCACTTCCAGTGTCATCATGCACAACTCTTCTAATACCTCCATTCTCTATTAAGGCAGACCATAAGTGAGTAACCTTTTTCCTCAAACTATGTAACCCCCATGAAACCAGTATATCAGAATTTAGACTTTAAGCTCACAAATCTCCTGAAATTCTATGGTGAAGTCTAAAAAATTCACTTATAACAGCGTCAGTACCAGACATTGTCTCAGCAGATAGGATCTCGAAGGAGATTTACACCCACATAAATAAATATATAGAATTGCCAGTCCATCTAAATCCAAATATAATGGAAGATTTTAAAGTAAGGCACCCTGGTGTTCCACTGGCATAAATAAAATCTACAATAAAAGAGAATAACTCATTAAGAGTATACAACAGATCTAAAGACCCTACCCCAGTCAAGGAAAATATTTCAAATTTGTCTAAGAATTTATAAAAACTATTAGATCTATTAATGCAGAAAATGAACTCAGCTAGACATTTGAAGCCAAGGACAATTTAAATCCTTCTTTAGGTGTGTTAGAAAAATAAGAAATGACACTCAACAATGTTCATAACACATACTAAATTATAAAGCATACTTAAACATGATGGACATTGCCAATAAACTAGCAAATAAATTTAGTGAAAGTTTCATCCCTGTGATGACTATCCAAAGCCCTTTGATCCCCATATCTTTCAACCCCCCATCATTAAAAAACATATAGTAGTAAAAGTGCTGTCTAAGACTAAGAACACTCCCCCAGGGACTAGATAACAAACCAGATTATTTTAAAAAGTACTAAGCATGCCTTAGCAACAGCTTCATGTGCACGGACAACCATCTACTACTAGCACCTAGGGACACAATTTGTGAGAGATGCAAATTCATCAAACACCTAGTGTCATTGCTCTCTCCCCCACAAACCAGTATATCTGGCACTGAGAAGGTTGGCAACATGAGCACCAAACCTCAAACACACCCACACCGATACACAACACACTCCCTCATATGCAGAGGCCCTCAACAAAAGCATACCCAAACAAGAGACCTCTGAGGCATAAACGCATGCAACTTCTATTGCTCACCACACCACACACAGTCCACACACCTGTGTCTCACAGCCACTAAGGCCTAAACATAAACCCAACATATTAGTCATAAGCAACTCCAGTGTGAGACACACAGATTTGCCCCTCACCAAGCTGGAAAAGGAGAAAGTCATGGTTAGTTGTTTGCTGGGTGCCAGAATCCGCTATATCACCAATGCACTCAAGTCTCTCAACAGGTACTGTTATGACTCTGTCATAGTCCATGTTGGAGTGAATGACTTGAGATATACCTCCCTGGACTATATGAAGAGAGACATGATGAAGATCTCTTAGTATGTGTCCGAGGCAGGTATGTCCCTAGCCTTAAGGAGCATTCTACCATCACTCAGAATGATACCTCAAAACAAACAGAAAATGACTGACTTTAACAACTGGCTTAGTTTCTGGTGTCATTCAAAGGGGATCCAGTACCTGACAGCCTGGGATGACATGATTGACAAGCCACGATGCTTTGCTAGAGATGGCCTGCATCTGTCTCCCTTGGGCTTCAGACTCCTGGCAAAGGCTCTTCGTCCCCATTAGTGCATTTTTTAGGCAATATCATGAGGTCAAAACTACCAACATGAAAATTTCACCAAAATGCAAATTAAATGTCATACTGCTAAATGCTAGGAGTCTAAACATGAAACTGCCCTCATTGCAAGCATTCTTAACCCTGTAAGAATCTGACATTTGTGCAGTCAGAGAAACCTGGTTCAAAGCTGTGGATAGCACCCCAGCCAGACCAGGTTACTCATCCTATCATTCATTCAGAACCCAAGCCATGGGCAGCAAAACAAAAGGAGGTGGAGTTGCAATGTATATATAGCTATATAGCTATATATATATATATATATATATATATATATATATATATATATATATATATATATACAAGAAATACACACCTCTAGGCTGGTCAAATAGTATGATACAAGGAAATACTCCAGGTGCAGTAAACAACTGAGAAGACCCCTATTCAAATCATAGCTAGGTACAGGCCTCCAACTCTGATTCAAGATGCCCACTCCACCTATCTCAACCTCTTTGAACCTATCAAGATTCAACCCTTTACCCTGATCCTGGGCAACTTTAACTATCCAACCATAGAGTGGACGAAATACTCATGCCAAAATGCAAATGCCTGGAGATTCCTTGATTTCATCAATGTAAATGCCTTGGACTAGTTGGTTGACACCCCCACAAGAGGTGAAAATATCTTGGACTTGGTATTAACCAACATGAGTAACCACTGCAGCATCCCTACAGTATCATCATCCCTGGTAAGATCCGACCACAAAGCAGTCACTTTCGAACTCACCATCTCCCCTGCATCCCCCCCTCCCAGCTAGGGTCAAACAAATAAACTTCTCCAAAGCTGATTACAACCTCCTGAGGGAAAGTATAAACAGCTTCACAGCCCCCTCCTGCTCCACAGAAACTGGCACATATGTCCAAACTTACACCAAAGTACTATATGAGCATTTATATAGCTGCATGGAATCAGGAATACCAGACAGGATGAAATCCTCCTCCTCAAGGAAGAATAAATCTGTCTGGTGGACATGTACAATAAATAAACTTTATAATAAAAGAGAAAAAAATTGCTGTCCAGGACCAAGAAGGAGCAGGTGTTTAATTGGAAGCAATCTGAACAAGCAAATAAGAGCACTAGTGAAATCCTCCAAAGCAAACTTTGAGTCCAAACTGGCCACATCTACTAAAGACAATCATAAGACTTTCTTCACATATGTCCGCAATCTCAAGGGAAGCACCCAGATCTGCTCAGAACTGGTGGTCAAGGACATCACATACACAAACCCTGTAGATAAAGCCAACCTGCTGGCAGACAGGTTCAGTGAAAACATCACTCCTCTGTCTCCTCCATCAGTCAAACAGGACATCCCCAGTACCTGCCCCTCTCCCCTTACCTCTAGGGAACAAGTCATCACTGCACTGTCAAAGGCAAAAAATACAGCCTCCATGGGACCTGATAACATCTCAGGCTGCATCCTACATGAACTCAAGCAGGAACGTGCAGCACCATTAGGCACCCTATTCAACCAAAGCCTGAGTACTGGCTTCATCTCAGCTGAGTGGAGGACAGCTACTGTCATCCCTTTACAGAAAGGTGGAGCATCCCCCGATCCAGGATATTATAGACCCATCAGCTTAACTAGCCTGATCTGCAAGGCCATGGAATGGATTATCATGGACCTCATTAACAAGGACATTGGCAACCTCCAGACACTTGATCTGATACAATTTGGTTTTGTCAGGAAGAGGTCATGCCTGTTAAATTTGGTCGACTTCTTTAAGACAGTCACCAAGGCCACAGATGAGGGGAAGATGGTGCACACCACCTACCTTGACCTGGCCAAGGCCTTCAATACTATTCCCCACACAGGTATAATAGATAAACTCTCTCAACTAGGCATCAATCCATATGTTACCAGATGAGTAACAAACTGGCTTACTGACAGAACCCACCTAGTTAAAATACGGAAAGCTACCTCAAGTAGTAGACCCGTAACAAGCAGTGTATCCCAGGGATCAGTCTTGGGGCTGCTGCTTTTTGGGATATACTTCTTAGAGGTGCAGGCCAAATCTAGTTGGCTATGGCTGACCAGGTTTGCAGATGACTGCAAGCTGGGTGCTGTCATCAATTCTCCTAGTGATGTGGACATCCTCCAAGAGGGTCTCACCCAAACAAATAACTGGTGCCAGAAACATAGCCTTAGACTGAATGCCAAAAAATGCATCATCATCCCTTTTGGGGAGAATGACACTTCCACAAATTATCATATTGATAATAAGGCACTAAGTACGCAATCAGTCGTGAGGGACTTAGGAACCCAGGTTGATAGCAAACTGACTTTTGACCACCATATTGCCTCCATTGTAAGGAAAGCTTTCTACTTGGCCCACCTCATTAGTAAGGGCATCTCATCCAGGGACAAGGTGGTCATAACATCCCTGTATTTTTCCTTTATAAGACCGATTATTGAATACAATGCCCCTTTTGGCATGTACCTCACAAAGCACATGCAGCAGCTGGACAGACCACAGGGATTCCTCACCCAGAGAATCCAGGGCCTCATGCAGCTACTGTACACAGATAGGCTAAAAGCCCTGTCCCTCTGCTCAGTCTCCTACAGACTCCTCAGAGGTGACCTCTGTCTGGCATACAAAGCAATCTGAGACCCCACCCTGATGGGACTGCTGCATATCTGCAAGTCAAGCTCCACTAGAATAATCCGCATGCAAGACCTCAACCTGGTCTGTGACATCAATAGTACTTGTTGGTGGGGCAGATTTGTGTCCCAGAGACACCCCCTTTTGTGGAATAGACTCCCTTTCCATGTAAAGCAAAGTACCTCATTAAACTTTTTAAGTGCAGCCTGGATAACTGGATGGTTATGGAAAATACACCTCTGGGATTCCACCTATGTCCCTGCTGGACAGTGGCATAGGGTGCTGACTTGTTGGAACATGGGCAAAATTCTAGCCTAGTAACTTCCTATGATCTTAGCAGAATCTCTCCATAAACTATTTAACATGAGCATGGCTACAGGCTATGTCCTAGAAGTATGCCATACAGCACTGGTGATAAAGGTGGCCTTACTTGTAATCCTAGAAACTAAAGACCTATCAGCCTGGAGAATCTCATCTGTAAGGCCAGGGAACATGTTATAACAGACTTGATTGATTTGATCATAGGATCATAGGATCATGGGAGATTACTAGGCTATTGACCCGGAGGTCATTTTAAGCCTAGCTATTTCAACCCAATGTAATACAGTAGAACTACTAGTCAATACTCAAGATTGTATTTAGTGAAGACTGCCCATGTCCAGGAGGGTTGTGGGAGCTAACCCCATTAAGAATGTACGGTGCCCCATCCACTCGTCCAGGTTCCTTTTGAACAGTGTCATAGAGGTGCACTGTTTCACATGAATTGGTAGCCTGTTCCAAAGATGTGGCAGTCACTGCAAGATAAATCTGTCCCTCCAGAATGTCCTATTTAAGTCACAAGCCATATTTTAGTCCCTGGAACAGGTAACCCTAGACCCATTTGATTTACAGATATACAGTAAGTTCATTAGGTTTGGGTCTTGGGTTGCCCTGTAGGCCAGGCATAAGTCTCCCCTAAGAAGTCTATATGATATGGAGTATAGAGACAGGGATTTTAGCTGGTCCATGTAAGGCACATGCTGAAGGCCCTTGATCCTCTTTGTTAGAAACCTCTGCAGTCTCTCTAATTGCTGTAGGTGCTTAGTACAGTATATACCGAATGGGGAATTATAGTAATTTATGGGCCAGATACATGCTGAGTATAGGGGTTATAACTTCTTTTGCTCTTCAGGAGATGCCTTTACTAATCAAGTGAGCTACATAGAAAGGTTTCCTTACAAAAAATGGTGATCAAAGTTAAGGTTGCAATAAACCTGTGATTCTAGGTCCCTTACCACTTCATGAGTACTTAGGGTATTGCTGTTGATTTGATACTGTGAATACTGGATTTGCAGCAATTTGGTTTACTAAAAGGTGGATCCTGACTAATGAGCCAGGAAAATCTCTTTGAAAAGGTAATGTAAGCTGTTGACAGGGGTCACACTGTACACACAGCTTACGCTGCTTTGGCCAAGGCATTTGACACCACTCCCCCATGCTAATATAGTTAATAAACTAAATGCATTTCAAATAGACCCTTATGTGTATGATGTATATAACAAGTTGGCTAAAAGTTAGAGCCCACAGGGTGCAAGTGGCTGGGGCAGCATCAGGGAACATGAAGGTGACCAGTGGTGTCCTGCATGGCTGTGTGCTGGGACTGCTTTTATTAAGTATTTACGTATTTGACCTGTGGCTAACTAAGTTTGTTACCTTTTTAAACCCACCTCTGACACAGAAGCTCTCCAACAGGAACTTACATTTACAAATGTGAAGGGTGCCAGCCCAGCTAGCTAGTATTTTTTTAAATAATTCTATGTCATTGTAAATATTAATATGATCTATAGGCTTGTCTACAAATGTAAGCAAACTGTATGTTATGTACTGAGCATCAAAAATGTAATGACAGCGCACCCTGCTGGAAAAGAGCAGGAATGTATATGGGCTATATGCCTCTGCAAATGTATGTGTTGATGGTAAATGTTGGAATATGCAGAGTTAATTTGCAAACTCTAAGAATATAAGTAAAGAGTTTTACGATGTGTTATAAAGTTAGTGTATATCAGATAAGAGACAGAATGTCTAGTGCTAGGGCTTTTCCTTATATTGACCTAAGACACAAATAATTACTAGGTTTCACATGTAAAGTGTTTTTGTATTTCTCTGTGACTTTCTATAGCTGTACAGCTGAGAGATAAGTATTTTTCACAGACACATGTTAAATTTTAAGTTCCTGTTAGCCTGGAAACTAAGGGCAGAGGTAACAAGAATGATGTAATCTGAGATGACCCAGCAAAAATGTTTGATAGTAATTTAAGAACTGTCTCAGAGAGAAAGTCAGTGCATTTTGTATCTTGTCTTGGACCTAGTAAGAACATCCATCCACTCATTAGTTTTTGCCTGGCTGTGTAAGTATGACATTTAGGGTATAGTATCTCTTAGAGATAGATAGGAATACAGCAAGATTAGTTTAAATGTTTTCTGTATTTATGTGAGCCTGTCCTGCAAAGTTGTTTTAGAATATTTCCTATGATTCTGAACTCTATTGTCACTGTGTTGATTTATTGATTATTGTCTTATCCTTTTATTATTTATTACTAAATATATTTAAACCTTTTAATTGTGGCTGGTTTGGTTTAGTAATATTTAAGCTCTTACAGTACTTGCATATGTATTTGGTGATACTGTATAAGCCACTCCTAAATAGCCTTCAAGTCTCAGTCACACTTACCATTTGGATAATAGTAACATTACACACTAGGATTGGTCACTCTTTGTTAATAGCCTTTATAGTAACTGATAAGTAGTGGTTGATGGCAGAGATTACTACCTTATAGTCTGGGCAGAAGGGAGCATAGCTAGTAAACCTGTGCCAGCCTTCTCCAGGAGTGTCTTTGTATTTGTATATAAATCGTATCTCAAAGCATGTGTGTGTCAGCTACTTGGGCAAGGACACGAAGCACTGGTTGGACAGAGAGGGTGCTGGTGGTTTTGACTTCATGACTCGGCTGAGATCTTAAACCTATAGCTGTGCCAGTGGGGAGTCTTATTGGGGATCTGGAGAGAGAGAGAGAGAGAGAGAGAAGAGAGAAACCAGCCATAGACCGACTGTGATCTCTGTGGGCCCTTAAGGGAAATTGTACTTTACTGTGTGTGTACTTGTCATCCTCCAAATGTGCACGTCCCTCACTGGTGCTAGTGGTGAGGATTGAGGCTCCTTGATTACTGGGCCAGTGCACAGGCATCACAACAAATACCTGGTATATTTAAAATGGGCATAAATTAAATGTTAAAAAGTGAAAAATTGTCACATTTGGCAGACAAACCATCCCTCTTCACAGAGTATAGCATCAACAATGCCTCACTTAGAAATGAAAATATTGTAAGGGACCTGGGAACGTGGGTAGATAATTCCCTCTCTTTTTCTCACCCTGTAGCAGTGATTGTCATGAAATATTTCTACTTGCTGAAGTTGATTAGCTTGGGAATATTATCCAGATCTAAAAATGTTACTATCCACTTGTATTCAGCACTTATCAGACCAATGAAAGAATACAAAGCCTGTTTGAGATACACCTTCCCAGACATTTCAAACAGTTGGAAAAACCCCAGAGGTTCCTAACAACTTTTTTGTGTCTTTTGGCTTCTCAGAGGAGACCTATAACTTGCCTTTTGAGCAATAAGGGATCCAGTCAAACAGTATATCTTGTACCTTCATAAATCACAATCCCATAAATATCAGAACAAGGGTTCTAAATTTGCTTCAAGTAATCAATAAAATGAGGTGGAGAGCTAGATCATTGCTTAACATTTCCCTCACCTCTGGAACAGAGTCTCCCTGCAGGTAAAACAGTGTGATGCAGTATCTTCCTTCAGACAAGACCTGAATAATTGGACAGTTATTCACAAATTCACCCCACCCATATGGTCTACTTATTATGATCAAATGATGCAAACATCAATGTTCAGAACGTCTGCCAGAAAATGTAAACATTGCAAACATTAAGACACTGCTACATGTATCTACTGAACAACACCCTCTGTCCATGAAAAAATAAAACATAAAAAAAAACAAACAAAAAAAAAAAACAAAGAAAAAAAAAGTTTTAGCAGGGGGGGGGGGCCCACTACCTGCTAAGTACATATACTAACCCTGTGATCACACAGTATCCGGGAAAGGGCATATTCTCCTGCCCCAAACATTGTCAGGTGCTACACACCTGTTTACCAGTTTAGCTGACCAAATTTTATCAACTAATCAGGTGCTATATCTATCTATGTATAAATATATATATATATATGTGTGTGTGTGTGTGTGTATATGTGTGTGTGTGTTTTATATTTATGTATTTATAATTAATTTCGTATTTGCATTGTTATTTTTAATAGTTTTTGTCCTGTATGCTTATGTTTGCTTATGTTTGCTGAGGCTGTTTCCCATTGAGTCTCTACTGAAAATGGGTTACTTACTATGCAATGCAAATAGTTAAAAACCTTTTCTTTTTAAAATGATTTTCTATTGTGATTGTTATTTAATATTAGTATATTGCCACTTTATCTACTTATGTTTTCTGGGGATTTTTCCCCTCTGGTCTCCACTGAAAATGGGTTTGCTTGGAAACTCAGTTGGTCTAACCCGGTTAACAAATATGAAATAAATAAAAATAAATAAATATGGACATATATGCATGTATATCATTTGATCTAAAGATAGAATATATAAACACAAATAATTATACACTACTGATTTAAACTTACTTCATCTAACTTCATCCGTCTCTTTCAACTTTCTGGTTTAAAAAAACACCCCCGGGATTCATGAAGCTCGGCACAAGGCCGGTGTAAGGCTTGCGCCGGCAGTGCAGTGTATAATCGGCGTAGCAGCGCCACATGCATAGTAATGAGTGCGCGCCACAACCCCAGAAGGCACGTGCGCGAGCCCAAGTAGGATGCGCCCGTAGGCATGGCCAAGCCGGCAGGCAATGAGCAACCTAAATTGCTGACTGTCACAGGCCGCCTGCAATAGTAATCGCACCAGCCAGGGTCCGTGGATAATGAAACGTACGCAGAGTATGCAACATAGTACCCGTTCACACAAAACGGAGAACCAAACATGAACCCACAAAGTCCAAATTGTACCCATCCAAGGAACAAAGGATACGCGTAATACCGTGTCCGTCACACAATGCACTGTCAGTGGGCATACCCAGTGAAGGTGTACCGCAGCATGTCAGCGCGCCGCACCAACACACAAGTAGCCCCATGGGCAAGGTCACCAGCAGTAGTGAGAGTACACAGCCGGGCAGCCATGTCGATATAACAACCAGAAAGAAACCAGATACCCTAAACACAGACAAACATGTGCATAGCAACATGTACTACA
Source organism: Protopterus annectens (assembly GCF_019279795.1). Taxonomy (NCBI): domain Eukaryota; kingdom Metazoa; phylum Chordata; order Ceratodontiformes; family Protopteridae; genus Protopterus; species Protopterus annectens. The sequence continues at coordinate 1,844,491,008 of NC_056729.1, read as the reverse complement.
CCCAGCAACGTGCCCGTCGCATACACATAGGACGGCGCATGCCGAAGCATAATATCCAGAAGCAGAACCCATGCATGCAAATGTAATACACAACAGCTCCGTCATAGCACGTAACCCGCACCCATGTACGACCGTGCTCCCAACCCAGCTAGCAGCCTTGCACAGCTGCACACCTACACACAATGGGTATACCTGAAATGTAGTATGAAGTATTGTCCTAGGCAGTGCCACGCGGGCAAATATGTACCCCACATGTCAACATCCCACCTCAGGTACTGATATCCAAATGGCTGCATGTGAATGTGTCGGCAGAATGTGTACATCCCACATGTGGTATGGACCTGTCGAAATCCCATAGGCATTCACACGCCACGGTGCCCATAACTGTACACATCTGGACAAGGCAGTATGTTCAGCCACCGTACTGATGATTAGCTATGCAGACATGTCAAACACAACACATATGGTGGAACATCTGCCCACCAAGCAGGACGCCCCAACAGGGTGCCACATGCACAGAAGGTGAAGGTGGGACATCACACGTTGAGAATAGCGTTGCCGGATGGCCAAACACCCACGGCCAACGCAAAGGATGGAATAACATGTATATGCCTGGATGAATGGGTATGTCATAGCATGGGAATAGGCCAAGCTATCCAACATAATAGCCATGTGTACCAGATACAAACTGCCAGTAACACGCAGTAGTAATGCAGGAAGGCATACACGACTGTGGGAATAGCACAGGACATATGGCACGTGCCAAGTGTTGACGCATGACACAAATGTCCTGCAAAGAGGAACATGTGCCAACCCCACCCCCCACAGATGTACCGGCAGTGGAAACACAACCCAAACACACACCAACACCACCGTCCATCCCACGATAGCAACGGAGGCTGGTCAAAGACCACCATGATGCGTGCACAAACAGGGACACGTGTAACCGTTGCCCTAACAACCCCCCACAGGCCAACGAATAATAGTATGGACATATGCATGTAATGCTGTGAAGGATGTGTGGTAGTCCTCAGTATCACAGAGGTAGGTACACAGATACACTGTAATCAACCGTGACGTATGTGCACTGTACACAGCATATCTGCAGGTAATACATAGTTCAATCATGTGCCACAAAAATATACACATATGAATGAGGACAGGGGATAGACAAGTGTGAATGGGAAAAACTATGAACATAGGTTCATAGGTCCATAGGTACATAGTAGGCTATCTGCCCAAGGGCAGCTATAACCCTAGCCCATAGTTATGTTGCCTTTGCCACCCCTCCAGTCCGAAGAAAACAATGCCTATTATATTGCTGTACCTCTGTCAAGCAGTGACATTGAAGTAATCCCTGGGGTATATCTGCGATCTCCCATCCATTGGTCAAGATCCCCCTCGAACAAGGCCAGTGAGGTGCTCTGCCTCACATGTACTGGGATGTTGTTCCACAGCATAGTGAGTATCTGGGTGATGAATCTGTCCCTCCAGCACATTCTATTAATGACCGTGTCAAGGTTCACGTCACCTGCCCCTGTGGTTCTGAGGAATGTAGATTCATTAGGTGAAGCATAGTCATCAAATATGGGTCGACATGGCCTTGTATGTCAGGCACAGGTCACCACTGAGCAAGTGGTATGTGACTGAATGGAGCAGGAGTCCTTTCAGTCGGGCAGCATAACACATATTCCTGAGACCCTGCATCCGTTTGACGATGAACTTATGGGGCCTTCCCAGCTGCTGCAGGTGTCGGGTCAGATACCTTCCGAATGGGGCATTGTACTCAATCATAGGTCTAATGAGTGATGAGTACAAGGAGACGATGACCTCCCCTGATCTAGATGTGAATCCCTGCATGATCAGGTGGGCAATGTAGAAGGTCTACCTAACTACATTAGCAATGTGTGTGTCGAATGAACGGTTACTGACAACCTGGGTCCCCAGATCCCTGGTAACTCCCTCTGTGCTCAGTGGATTGCCACCTATATGGCAGCTAGGGGTAACCTTGTTCTTCCCGAAGGGTATGACTATGCATTTCCCGGCATTTAGCTGTAGGCCATGTCCCTGGCACCAGATATCCATATCTGTGAGGCCCTTCTGAAGGATATCTGTGTCAGATGTGCATCCCACTATGGCACCCAGTTCACAGTCATCTGCAAACATTGTCAGCCATAACCCCCCTGTGTTTGCTTGTACTTTGGAAATGTAGATGCTGAAAAAGAGTGGACCCAGGACTGAGCCCCGTGGGACACCGCCTGTGACCGGCTGTGAGTCTGACATGGTGCCAGCAACTATGACCATGTGGGTTCTGTCACCTAGCCAGTTTGCAACCCATCCTGCAATGTACGGGTTCACATCCAAGCCGATGGGTTTATCAATGATACCTGAGGGGGGTATTGTGTTGAAGGCCTTTGCCAGGTCGAGGTAGGCTGTATGGACTGCCTGACCCTCATCAATGGCCTCGGTGACTGTTCCTAAAAAGTCAACCAAGTTTAAAACGCATCAAAGTATGCAAGTCCCCTATGTCTTCATCTATGAGTTCCATTATGATCCTTCTCCATGGCTTTGCAGATAAGGCTTGTCAAGCTAATGGGACGGTAATTACCAGGGTCAGTGGAGGCACTGCCCCTGTGAAGTAGGACTACAGTTGCCGTGCGCCACAACTTGGGTACGTTACCTGAGGTGAGGCTAAGATTAAACAGCTGTCCTAACTGTGGGTCTAATTCCTCAATGAGTTCATGGAGTACACAGCCAGGACACCATCTGGTCCCATGGATGCTGTGTTTACTGCCTTGGAGAGAGCATTTCCCACCTGTGCGTTACAGATGTTTCGGGGGCCACAATCCTCTGGTACAGATATCTCTCCATGTGGGGGGGAGGGGGGGGAGATGTTTGCACCGAACCTGTCAGCCAGTATGTTGGCAATGTGTGTAGGTTCAGTAAACTGCACATCATTCTGAACCCAGTCCGAGCATATCTGGGAGTGTCCTCCCAGGTGTCCAACATAGCTAAAGAAGGCCGTATGATTGTCTGTCAAGTCCTTGGTGATATATCTGTCGGATTTGCCCTGGATGATGTCATGAGAGCTTGTAGTTCTTCACATATAATGAGCAAGGGTGTCATACCTTACAAGGATTCTGCTCTGTCTTGTAGTAGCTACCCCCTGTCATTGTAGAGCTTGTGTATGGCTGGGGTACACCGGACTGGATGCTTGGCTTTGGTACAAAGAGTCACAGTTGTGTAAGGGATTGCCTGATCCATGCAGTCCTGTAGGTGCTGGTAGAAGGCATATGTAAGTGATTCAGTGGCTTGAGTAATGTTTACCACTGGCTCAGGGGCCTTAAAGGAGACCACACTAGTGTTTAGAAGTGTGAAGTTGGCTTTTGAGAAAGCCATATGTATGGTAACCGGCACCACCCACAGCATTGTATGCCAATAGCAGAAGCTATTGTATGTTGTCCAAACACACGTGTCCGTACACATGAAACATCATAGCAATAAACCACGCCTGGATGTGGGTGATGCTAGACATACCCATGGCAGACGTGGTACGTTTTCAAGGCCGACACCCGAGGGACCACACACATAGCCGGCCTTAGGCATAGGCCAAGTAGGCAGCTGCCTAGGGCGACGCTCTGCTAGGGGCACCTTTCCAGCATTTATTCGGTGTAGGTACACCAGGATAGGGGTAGCGGGTGATGTGGTGGGGGCACCATGGAGTCCTTTTGCCTAGGGCACCACCCGACCTAAGGCCACACCTACAGTACCCACACCCAGACGCGGGTCATTGCTAGTATGCTATATCATCTATGGAAAGAAACCATATATTCCCAGACATAATGGCACAGCATAATGCCTGTCCGCCACCCAAAGCAGACATACGGCACCCGCAGCGGTGCGGACGTACTGCGCGAGATGTCCGTAACCAATTTTGACACTGTCACGCTATGTGAAATAATACCAACATAGCGATTCAATACTAAACAGCGACGGAGAGCCCGATGTCCCCGTTGCTGAGCTGTACAACCTGTTCCGCCATGTTAAATGTGTGTAGCAGAGCGGGACTGCCCCAAACTAAGCAACGGACATGTCCGTGGCTTGGTGGAAGCCGTCACGCAATGTTAAACCCATGTAATATAGCGATACAGGTTATAAATACCAAGGTTTAGTAATGGAAATAGGTCCGTTCGACCAGACCGTGTGCAATTACTATAACAAGATCTACAACGGGCATGCCGGACAATCAGCGCACACGGTTAGGAATAATGGGGGGGATATGGTATCATAGACACGGACAAACCGTGCCCATGTGACTCGTCTGACATTCGTACATGGTCAAGGCAGTTCCGTACACTAGGCGGACAAGACCAAACCCAAAGCACCACAGGAACACCCTGACAATCGAAGGCCTGTATGCGTAGGGGATATAAGCCCCTGTGATCTGAATATCCCTGCGGTCACGACATATGCATCCTGGGCCATGAGCGGGAGGGAATGAGGAATGTTTAACATGTAGTACCGCACCTTTCCCAGCAGGAGAATGGATGCCTGTGACGTACGTGAGTGCGGGGGGGTGGGGTGGGGGGATATGTAAATTTAGCTAAGTACCATGGGTATGCATGTAAATGAGACCGAACAGCTAACGTGTAGTGGTCACAGTAACCGGCAAACGTGAATGCAGTCCTGTTTGAATTACGACTATAGAACATATAAATGTGCACGTGTACGTAATGCGTCCATGCCGCAAAGACTTTTACATGTGTAAAGGTGAAAGTGCGTTCCGCACACGTCCGTCAACCGGATCAGAGATATGTTACCGGAACAGTCACAACTAACACAGGCCACGTAACCACACAGACCCAGTAAACATATGTAACCAGAATACGGATATGCATGTGCGCCTGCGCGTAAACCACAATTAGGAAATGCAAGTGCGCGTGTGCGTGTGTGATCCGCTCACAGCCGGGAATGTTAAGGCCGTGTCTTCCACGTCAATCATACATGTCTCAAAACTGTCAGCCCATGAAAGTATGGAATCGGGCAATGCCATGTAAAGTACCGTTAGAAATAGTGAGAAACACACTCTATGTGATAAGACAAACATAGAATGTGGATAGAATAACGTGTGCGTTAGTAGTATGGATAGACGATGGTTATGCATCTGTGACTCGACCCACTTGTCAGAAGGTGCCCCCATACGAAAAGTGTTCAGTGGGCTCACACTTGTTGACCGGGCTAGGCTAGCTGGATATATGTCCAGTGTCAGCAGAGGCCCGTGGAGAAATGCTCCACACACAATAATAACACAACATACCAAAGTACCCATATATGTAACCAAAGAAGAACAACAATAGAAAGTGTCCTGAAAGGACTGGTTACACACAGATCACAGATGACAGAGAAATATATGGCCAGTGGAAGCACGTCACAATTATGGGATCATGTCCCTATAGAAGCAAGAAGGTCTCACATGACACGCCAATGAATTGCCAGATAGACACAGGTTAATGTAACACACAGCAACATTAAGGGCCAACCAGCCGTACACCATGCCCGAACCTGTACAGTGGAAAGGTATGGCATGGCAATTGATGTGTGTACACAGGTAATCCACAGACAGTAACAAAGCAAGGCATGAAACGAGGGGTTCACATGTATATATCTACACACAGCAGTCCGACGGCCCGTATATATGACGCATGGACATAGATTTGTCACCTGAAAACAAGATGTAAACAACCACAGTTTAGTCCATATCATATTGATATAGTAATAATACAGTCATATTCATATTTAACATTGTGACCCTTATTTACATTCATATTTATACAAAATATGCATGTAATTGTACTTATTTATTCCATGATTTGGAATCTTAATGCAACAATTATACACATTGATATACAAAAGCATTACCAACACACTACATTCTAAGGTTTACTCACAACAATTATCAACTATGTTTCAATATACTGATGGTATTGACCAATATTGTATTTATATTAACACATCGTTGTTGTATCATTGTTTCCAATCTGTAATGTATGCAACACTGAGTTCTACATGTCACTTTATCATCAAGACTTGGAGCACGGTCCACTGAACTATGTGCAAGTCTATTAATTAGTTGACTTTAAACTGACTCTGAAGGAAGTATATAAGGGACGACTATCTAATGTATCTCGTACTCTGACGTTGCCCCATGTTAGTGGGTGAAAGAACTCAGTATCCTATGACTGTGGAGTGTATCGTTTTTGTCATCGTCTGTCTTGGCATGGTTTATGTTCAAGAATGTCTTTTATGGAGATGACCAGGACTCAGGGTTTGCTGTATTTCCGCTTACTGGAACATGGAAATAGATAGGCCAAGTAATACATAATATGGGTAAGAAGAAAGGAACAGTTTACCAAGAAAAAACTAGGAAAAGGACCCACCAGGTCCTAAACCGAGAGCACCAAGCAAACACAATGTACTGCTACGAAAACCAAGTGTTTCAAAAATGAACCCAAATGGTGTAAATCCAAAGATGCAAGTTAGCAACTGCTTTAAATAATCCTCAGAAGTCCCAATAGGAAAGATTCGCCACTTTATTGTCAAAATAACACCACCAAAACAAGTAGCTTTCGCCCGGTCTTACCGGGCTTTTTCAAGTGTAATTAGCTAAACCAATAACTCTAGCTTTTATAGAACTAATTGATTAAAATATCACCATGGTACTGATGTTTTAATTGGTTCAAATGGTTCACAAACAACTTTTAACATACAGAATGAATTTTGTTTGAATTCATATAAGTTTTATACATACATTTTAACAATGCATTTATTGTGTCGAGCATTTTTAAATATGTATTTGTCTCTTTAATGCTTGTAGAAGTGGATTTAATTTATTTACAATATGGTGATATTTTAATCAATGAGTTAATTAACAGAACGCACTTGCGCTATAAAAGCTAGAGTTATTGGTTTAGCTAATTACACTTGAAAATGCCCGGTAAGACCGGGCGAAAGTGCTCATGATCTACTTGTTTTGGTGGTGTTATTTTGACAATAAAGTGACGAATTTTACCTATTGGGACCTCTGAGGATTATTTAAAGCAGTTGCTAACTTGCATCTTTGGATTTACACCATTTGGGTTCATTTCTGAAAAACTTGGTTTCGTAGCACTACATAATATGGGTAGTCAAACAGACATCCGCGATTGGGGAACATACAGCAGCAGTCAAAACCACTGGCCAGATGGAGACAGTCCAACAAGTTCTGCACTTTACATATGCACATTGGTGTCCATTGTAGGACCCCAAAAATTGATCCGTATGCAATATCAACCAGCTGCGATCGACCCAGAAGAAGTGACAGCCGTGACTACGGCACAGCTAGACATATGCACCACCAGCGTGTTTAAGGTTGATGACAAGTGTCCATGAAATGCAGGACATATGAACAGAAATCCCCAGATTGTCGAGTCCATAGAAGTGCGTCCACATCCCAGTCCTGCACACATGAAGGATGTGTAATGGGTACCGTCGAGGGATGCAGCCATGGGATCCTGGGTATGCAGAAATGGGGCTCGGTGTTGTTTGGCAGATAATCCATTGTCCCGCCCCGTGGGAGGGATGTGGGTATAGCACATGCCTTACTCCCCACTAATAATGCAAAGCATCCACCGGATAATGCTAAATGCAGGTGTGAAATGTGTACAGCCCTATACCAGTGTCCAGTAGGCAATTCCCATGGATGGACAAGCGTACGACCAAGATGGCACCCATACCTGGAAACCTGGTGGAATTACAGAGCTGCAGTAAGGCATAACACAGGAAATACAGATAGGGACTACAGTAGACACTCCCCATACAAAGTCAGACCGCCGTGCGAATACCGGCGTACACAGCACTCAATCTGCCAGCACCAAAATGGGGAATCACTCGCTTCCATACTGCGGAACAAATGGGCGACCTGTGGAACACATACCAATGGCACACTAACAACTTCAACTAGGAAGGTCATAGTATGGTTAAACTATGGCGTTCCCACTTATAAAGAACATCCTTCAATGAATTAATAGGATTAATGTCAATTGACCATGGAATACACCTAATCAACATCAAATAACCGCTGGCACCTTATGGCACACAATCCAAAAAACACATAGGTAGATGAAACAGTCAACGTAGAAATTGTCCAGGACAGTGTGGTATACAAAGGTTCCTTCATAGACAAGTAAGCGCTTTCACCCGTAAGCTCCGTCAGACTTACACATATCATAAAAGCATCCAGGCTTTAAATATCCCTCCTTACACTTTCATTGGTCAATTTCTCAGCAAACAATGAACAATTAACCACAGCATATAAAGCACAGACGCAATGTTAACTACACACACATATATTAACATCTCCAAAAACATCCTACTAAAACATGTATTATATGATATTGTACTATGCCTAATACTCATCAATCAAAGATCTAACAATATATATAGAAGATATGTATATCATATCAATGTAATACCGTGGTAAACAACTGAAAGAGTGGACTAATGTGTGTTAACTGTATATCTGTACCTAAACTACATTCCTGTTACTTGGGTTTAAGCCACCTGCTTCTCAAAAGAGGCTTAATCAGTGTTTCATCATTCAGCCCTGGTGTGTGGTCAACTCTCCACCTAATAATCCATCTCAATCTGCATTCTAAAGCATAGTTGATGAGGTCCCCCCCTCTGGTATTATAACCTAGCCTTTGTAAAACACTGAATGTAAACGTATGCCTTGTGATGTGCCCATAGCCGGCCATAGGCATACGCCAATCCTGCGGCTGCCTAGGGTGCCGCACTAGTAGGGCCACCTTTCTATTAGGTATGTCATGTAGGTACACCAGGATGGGGGCACCATGTGTTGTGGTGGTGGACGCCATGGAGCCCTATAGCCTAGGGCAGCGGTCGATCTAAGGCCGCTGCCATAGGAGGGGTAGTACGGTCTGCAGGTATGTGCTGAAGTGCACATGAAACAGCGGTCTACAAGGATTACCCATAGTGGTGACACCTGCACAGATGGCTATAGCGGGACACACACACGACCATGCATACAGCTCAGATAGACATACACACACCATAAACAGGCAATTATACACAAGGTTTATGGCGTGTACGGGTACAGTGTCAGTACAGCAAGGATAGCTGTCTGCCACGATATCCAGCAGATGTCTCTAGGGCGTTCTGGAATACGGACGTTGCATGGACAATGAGTGGATATGCATCGTACCACAGTTCTATGTGTCAGCCGTGCAAATATGCGATACATGGGACAGACAGCTGTCCATGCAAGAGCAGCGCTATGGGCACAACATAGGTATGTATATATACAACCAGAGGGATACAGATGGACACATGTGGCAAGGCCGTGAGTGTAATGTACACAGCACCACCCCACCACACCACAGCAGGGCGCACGTGGAGAACACGCTATGGAGGTCGCCAACCACAGCAGGCACACAGGCAGTCCATGAGCTGTGTCTCACCATCCACAAACACAGAGATGGCGGCAGGATATAAGTGTTCTGCGGAAACTCTAAAGCCATACCCTATGAACCCATGCGGCTGGGAGCATAGACACACACACACAGCTGGCAGGCATGGTGATTGACCACACCCCCACATACCAACCGCACAACAGTATGACACAGGTATGGAACGCGCTACATGGACCACTGAACACAGCACCGTCAGAGGCACACGTCCAGGTGGGTGACAACATCCGTAAAGGAATAGCCGCCGATAGCCAAGGTATGTGTTGCCAAGCGTCTAAAATAACTACACTCTACTAGGGCAGCTGTGAACACACACACCCCACACACACGGGGAAAGGCCGGGAGTCGAACCTATGCCTACTTACATGAACACACTACAGCATGATGAATTTACAGAACGCGCTACCGAGATTACTGAGCACAGTGCTGTCAGAGGCATACTTCTAGGCGGGTGACGTCATCCGTAAGGGAATAGCTGGCAATAGCGAAGGTATGTGTTGCGAAGCGTCTAAAAGCATGTCCATCTGCAGAGGCAGCTGGAAACACACACACACCTCACACACACACGGGGAAGGGCCGGGAGTCGAACCTACGCCTACCTGCATGAACACACTACAGCATGATGAACTTACAGAACACGCTACCGAGATTACTGAGCACAGCGCTGTCAGAGGCATACTTCTAGGCGGGTGACATCATCCGTAAGGGAATAGCTGGCAATAGCCAAGGTATGTGTTGCGGCGCCTAAAAGCATGTCCATCTGCAGAGGCAGCTGGAAACACACACACACCTCACACACACACACGGGGAAGGGCCGGGAGTCGAACCTACGCCTACCTACATGAACACACTACAGCATGATGAACTTACAGAATGCGCTACCGAGATTACTGAGCACAGCGCTGTCAGAGGCATACTTCTAGGTGGGTGACATCATCCGTAAGGGAATAGCTGGCAATAGCCAAGGTATGTGTTGCTGCCGCCTAAAGCATGTCCATCTGCAGAGGCAGCTGGAAACACACACACACCTCACACACACACGGTGAAGGGCCGGGAGTCGAACCTACGCCTACCTACATGAACACACTACAGCATGACGAACTTACAGAACGCGCTACTGAGATTACTGAGCACAGCGCTGTCAGAGGCATACTTCTAGGCGGGTGATATCATCCGTAAGGGAATAGCTGGCAATAGCCAAGGTATGTGTTAGCATGTCCATCTGCAGAGGCAGCTGGGATTACTGGTCAGAGGCATACTTGGTGACATCATCCGTGGAATAGCTGGCAATAGCCAAGGCATGTGTTGCAAAGCATCTAAAAGAATGTCCATCTGCAGAGGCAGCTGGAAACACACACACACCTCACACACACATTGGGAAGGGCCGGGAGTCGAACCTACGCCTACCTACATGAACACACTACAGCATGATGAACTTACAGAACGCGCTACCGAGATTACTGAGCACAGCGCTGTCAGAGGCATACTTCTAGGCGGGTGACATCATCCGTAAGGGAATAGCTGGCAATAGCCAAGGTATGTGTTGCGAAGCATCTAAAAGCATGTCCATCTGCAGAGGCAGCTGGAAACACACACACACACCCACACAGAAGGGCCAGGAGTCGAACCTACGCCTACCTACATGAACACACTACAGCATGATGCATTTACAGAACGCGCTACCGAGATTACTGAGCACAGCACTGTCAGGAGGCATACCCCTAGGTGGGTGATATCATCTGCAGAGGCAAGGCAGCCGATAGGAATGAAGACAGAGTGCGAGTCACACAGCATGTTACCATCCCAAGGTGGGCGACAGTAACACGGTAGTGCTGCAGTCGGGAATACCAACTAACTACGGAGCAGTACATCACGACATGGATACGGATGCACCACATACAGTATACCCTATGAGAGGGCATCCGTGCACGATGTAGGCAGCCATTGTGGCATAACAACCACATATGACTCACTTGGATGGTCACCATGGCTATGCAGGATGTCATTGGCCATGGCTACACGCCTAGTAGCAGACATCGGTGCCGACTGTAGTGTGTACCCCCGAATGGTGTACTGGCCATGCCCTCACACCTAGCGGTTGCGAAGGGGAGACAGACATGCTCACGGGTATCAATGCAGATGGGCGGTGTGCACTGTACTGTGTGTCCATCTACACAGCTGCTTACTGGGCATGCTCAGACACTTAGAATCTGCACAGTGTAGACATGCATACACATGGGGTGAAATCATGGCAGGCAGAATGTGGACCGTGGTGTGTCCACCCACACAACAGCAACCGGCCATGCCACAGACGCGTGGCGGTTGCGAAGGAAACAGGCATGCACACGGGTATCAACGCAGACGGGCGGTGTGCACTGTACTGTGTGTCCATCTACACAGCTGCTTACTGGGCATGCTCAGACACTTAGAATCTGCACAGTGCAGACATGCATACACATGGGGTGAAATCATGGCAGGCAGAATGTGGACCGTCGTGTGTGTCCACCCACACAACAGCAACCCGGCCATGCCACAGACGTGGCGGTTGCGAAGGGGAAACAGGCATGCACACGGGGTATCAACGCAGTCGGGCGCGGTGTGCACTGTACTGTGTGTCCATCTACACAGCTGCTTACTGGGCATGCTCAGACACTTAGAATCTGCACAGTGCAGACATGCATACACATGGGGTGAAACCATGGAAGGCAGAATGTGGACCGTCGTGTGTGTCCACCCACACAACAGCAACCCGGCCATGCTCACACACATAGTATGTGCTACATGCCGTCTGGCATGCAGACGGAGTGCACACACCGCAAGTCACGGCCAGGTAAACCCGTACACACACACAGGGTGGACACACATGCAGTTACACATACACACACAGATGACAGCACAGGTGTCACGGGTGCAGGCTGCACATGTACACACTGCAGTGAACACTGTAGCTGCCATGCCAGCACCATGTCATTGGTGCAGCAGTATGCCTCACAGTCCAGCAACAGCATGTGACATATGTCCACAAGACTATGTGGTGGTGCACGTCCGTCGTGCAGAGTACACATGTACTATCAATGATCCCACAGGTGTGATGTAGTCCACCCATACCAGTATACATGGACAGGCGTGCTCCACACATACCATGGGCCTGACACAGATATGACACATGACTGCAGCTGTACCACAGTGAAACAATGTCCGGATATGTCATATATGTGATTTCCTGGCTGTGTGCATGGACTGCACACAGGACACATATGAAGCCTGTGATGTACCACATGCATAACACAGGTGTACATGGTAATGCACACACGAAGGGAAGGTGGACACATGTCTGTGGTATGCACCCCCTATAGGGTGTAGCGGTGTTCACTGGGACACATACCCTTGTACAGTTTGCCTGTGACAGCTGTGATACCATACCACAGTCCATGTTCCATGTATGTCGACACACATGTCACAACGTAGCAATGCATACACACATGGCAACAGGGGATACATGTGACACGTGTACTGTGCATGGTGCAGCCGTGCATGAGCAGTGTCTGGTGTCCATAACACAGTTGCAACCCCCTACCACATGCATACCCATCATGGGGGCCATCATATGGTGGCATAGTAACAGCACGCATGGCAGTATTTGTGTACACCATGTGTTTTAACACCTGTCCACATGCATGTGTGCAGGTGCTGGTCACAGGTGTGTCACACACCATCCTACCCTGCCATGTGCATACAGTCTGCTATGTCGCCTTTACATGACAGCGCTGCCATAATGCATACCCATCAGCCATGCGTCATTGACCATATGTCACATGGCCACTGTAACCCCTACCACCTCCCAAGTGCAAATATTGGCACAGCTGCCAGATACAGTGGTGGTACGCAGGATGCACTACATACCGCTGCACGCCTGCACATATCCCATATAGCGGGTGTGGCATTCCTAGCACCAACATGTGTGCAGGAATGTGTGCCCATGTATGCCACAGATCGGGAGGACTATGTGCCACGTGCCACACATCACTGTACACCATGGTAGAGATCTGTACCTACCTCAGTGTGGGGTGCATGGATGTGGATGGTGCAGTACATGCAACATGTCATCCCTCTGTGTAGACATGTGTGGTCACCACCATGTCAGAGTGTCAACATGTGTGTATGTCTGCTGCCTGTTGTGAGGGTGTATGCAGATATAGTGTTGTGACTGGACACTGACAACACAGGGTGACCATCCTGTACTGGTGCTGCATTGTACAGCCCTAGCAATGCCATACCTGTGAGCCTTACTGGCCACCTGTGCAAGACCACCCCCTGTGACATGGCGCGTGGGTGCATTGTCTTGTGAGGGTGCTGACCACACAGACAGGTGTCCCCATCTGCACACAATGGGGTGTGTGCCATAGAGGTGTACGCACCGCGATTGCAGATATATTCCTGTACTGGTACAGCATCCAACTGCTGCACACTGTGCACCACAGCTGACAGGTGACACCTGCGGTCAGTTGCCAGCACACTACGTATGACACCTGCAGAATGTCACCATACCTGTACTGTGTCATGCCATGTATGTGATGTCTCTGTCCACCGTAGCCTGTGGCACCGACCACAGGCGTCAGGTGCAGTATATGTGTGGACATGTGCATCATTTACCGTGTAAGCAACGTTACACTATATCTGGCTCCGTGCTCTGCATGTTTACATGTATAACCTCTCTTCTTGCAATCCCGACTGTCTGTTCTCTATATCACAAAAGCTCTGCACCTGCTCCCATAGTATTCCTACATAGGTAAAGTACATGTATACTAAATGGAGTACTACACTGGCTTAGAATCCCCTTGTGTACCCACTTCCCTATAGGTGCCTTCTGACCCAGTTACACAGCAAATGCATTCACATTCTCTGGCATGTCGAAGGGTCAATTGCTAGCGACCTCTCCTGTTCAGATGGCGAATCTGGGCATCCTGGGCACTGTTACAGGTGCCTCATGGACACGGACAAACCGCACCTCCCCCACTGAACATAATACATGTGGGAGATGCAACTATATAGCCAGACAGGGGGCTGTGCTATCTCAAACCATGACCGGCAAGACCAAACAGGAGGGGAAGGACACCATGCACACCACAAACCCAGTGTCACATGTAACTATCGCAAATGCTAATCAAACACATGAACACACTAAGACATACCTGGAGGCACTGTTAAAACATGTCACAAACCTAATGAGCCCTCTGAAGCAGACACCCAAGCATCTGCCTCCACAAGACATAGGACATGCAACACATAGTTCTCAACGTCAGTGTGCTAAACAGTCAGAGCCCCAAAGACAACACACACAATGCCAGACACACTTGTAATGGGTGACGCCACTGTCAGACACACCGATGTCCCACCCACCAGACTGAACAAGGGAATGATCACAGTAGGCTGCCTGTCGGGCGCTGGAATCCACCACATAACACACGCACTCAGGTCACTCCGCAGCATGTACAGGTATGACGCGGTCATTGCCCATGCTGGTGTCAACGACCGGAGACATACCACCCTGGGATACATGAAAGGAGACATAGAGGGCCTCTCAGATTGTGTAGCCCAGGCCAGCATGTCCCTGACCCTGGGCAGTATCCCACCCTCATCAAGTATGATGCCACTATACTGGCTCCAAGTGGCCACCCTTGATAATGTGCCTGGTTACCGGTGTCAGTCTGAGGGGATCCAAATTCCTCATACCTGGGATGACATGCTTGGCACGCCACGCCCCTTCGCAAGGGATGGCTCGCACCTGTCGCCCCTGGTCTTCAAGGGTTTGGCTAAGGCACCTGCCACCCCCACAGTGCCCACTGCAGGCAAGGCTGGAATGATAAACCTACCACCCTACACTACAAACCTGGTGAACAGACAGGGTAATACTGCTCAGTGCCAGTGGTCTACGCCCAAGCTGCATGCCCTCAAATGCCCTCCTCAGTATGGAGGACATCGATGTCAGTGCTGTGACTGAAACATTGTTCAGGGCTGCTGAGAGCACCCCAGCACTATCAGGTCATACCCCATATCACGCGTTCAGGACCATAACCCGGACCTAACATAGAAGGAGGGGAAGTCTCCATTTCCATGAAGGATACGCACACCTCCAGGTTGGCAGACATGCACGTAGCAGCGGGGAATATCCAGGTGCAATTAACCATGGGTAGGACTGCCCTACAGTTTGTTGCATGCTACAGACCACCCTCCCAAACCCAGGATACCTGCACAGCCTTCCTGAAGACACTGGTGAGTATGAATGCTCTCACAACACCGTCATATTTGGTGACATCAACCACCCATACATAGACTGGGAACATTACCCAGGACACAACACCCTACACCAAAGGTTCCAGGTGTTCATACACCTGAATGCTGTGGAACAACCATGCACCATACCCACAAGGGGGGGAACTACACTAGTTCTGATCATCACACATGGGGACGACATGCTCCACACAGGATGTACATCCCTCAATGGTGAGGTCAGACCATATAGTGAACTCACTGGAGATCCGCATCCTGCTCCCAACACCGGCATGGGAGACCACAGTGAAGACCTCTCCACAGCGAAACAAACACGTCATACGACTGGTGTGGTACCCTACAAGGCCTCCATGCCAGTGGTAAACACAGGCCACACTGCTGAAATCCTTACAAATGCCTTTTATGAGCACCCCCAGGAATGTCTGCACCAAGCGATCCCGATAACATCAGGACCTTGTCCACCAAAGGCAGGCACATGGTCTGGTGGACCCCAGCCATTGACAAACCGTAAAACAAGAGTTGAAAGCTACTACATGACAGAGCAATATCAGTACCAGGGAAGGCATCACTGATTAATACCGGCGTTAACATACGATCACTCATACAATCATCCAAGGCCGCCTGTGGGACTGGACCTGCAAAGGACACTTAAGACAACCATAAGGCCTTCCTTAGCTATGGTAGGAACATGGGTGGAAGCACACAGTTATGCTCGGAATTACTCCAGAATGGTACAATGATCACTGAACCCACAGACATTGCCAACAAACCAGCAGACAGGTTCCGTGCATACATCTACCCCCCCCCCCACAAGAGGGGACGTATCCATTCCACCAGAGTCTAGCCTCCCAAACATCCCGTATGCCCAGGAGAGAGCTGATATCTGTTAAGCAGTGAACACAGCATCAATGGGACCAGATGGTGTCCCCGGCTGTGTGCTACACAACCTCATTGAGGCCCTCACCCCGCATATAAGGCTGCTGTTTCATCTTAGCCTTACTACGGGCTACGTACCCGATGGATGGCATACGGCAACTGTGGTCCCACTACACCAGGGTAGTGCTCCTATGGACTCTGTACATCCCTGCCCTATAAGCTTGACAAGCCTTGTCTGCAAAGCTATGGAGAGGTCCATACTGGAGCCCATGAATAAAGACATTGGTGTACGGCAAATACCGGAACATACCCACATCGGCTTAGTTAAGGGCAGATCCTGCCTCCCGAACCTGGTCGACCTGTTTGGAGGAGTCACTAAGGCCATTGATGGGGGTACGTCGGTTTGCACAGACTACCATGACCTGGCGGGAGCATTCAAACCACACTCCACGTGGGCATCATATAAAGGCTCACCAGCATAGATGTAGAGACATATGTCACACGATGGTTTGCCAACTGGATGGAGGTCAAACCCCACAGGGTTTGTGTTCCTGGTGCCATGTCAGACTCCAAGCTGGTCCCGAGTGGTGGCCCACAGGGCTCAGTCCTGGGCCCCCTCCTGTTTAGCATTCAACTTTCCAATGTGCATGCAAACATAGGGGGATTGTGGCAGACAAGGTATGCAGATGACTGCACACCGGCCACCATACTCAACACCCCATCAGACACGGACATCCACCTGGGGTCTCATAGAAATGGATAACTGGTGCCAGAGCCATGGCCTTAAGCTACATGCCAGGGAAGGTATAGACCTACCCTTTGGGAAAGACATGTTCACCCCGAATTACCATATAGGTGGTAATCCATTAAACATGGTGGACGTGATCAGGGACATGGGTACCAAACCTGTCGGTAACCTCTCTCCACACTCACATTGCCAATGTGGTTGGGAAGACATTCCACTGTGCCCACCTGGTCATGAAGGGATTCACATCCACATCAGGGGAGGTCATTGTACCCCTGTACTCTTCACACATCAGACCAATGATTGGGTACAACGCCACATTTGGAATGTACCTAACCTGACACCTGCAGCACTCGGAAGGACCTCAAACATTCCACAACACAGGGATAAAGGTGCTGAAACATATGTCGCATGCTGCCCGACTGAGGGAGTCCGGCTGTATACCTTCCCATACCGTCTGCTCTGAGGTGATCTGTGCCTGACATACACGGCCATGTCCGACCTGGGTGACATGGACATGTTCCACCTCCTAGGCTCCAAACAACCACGGGCATGGAAGCAACTGACAGAAACCTCAACACAGACATAAATAGGACGTGCTGGAGGGACAGGCTCATCGACCAGAGACCCCTACAACATGGAAAAGATTCCCAGCCCCTGTGAAGCAGAGCCCCTCACTGACTCTGTCCAAGAGTAATCCTGACGTGTGGATGGGAGATCATAGGTATGCGCCAGGCATCATCTCTGTGTCACTGCTGGACAGAAGGACAGCGGACCAATGGATATAGTATCCTCATCCTAAGGGGTGGTGAAAGCCACACACACTCTGGCTAGGCTTACACATGCCGTAGGGCACATAGCCTGGTATGTACCTATGCACCTATGTACCTATGTAGGAGTCCATGCAGGTTGCAGGTACCTGTGGTATGCTGATATTGCCAGATGTGCCTGTGGGTAACCCACAGCTACACGTGGGGGACTGATAACAGTGCTCCCAGTAGGCACATGCAAGTACACCATATGAGGCATACAGGTTAACAGAACCAACATGGTGCTACACATGTGACCGTCACACATACCGTGTACACAGCTCAATGTATGCTGCACCTGCACTACATGGTTTGTCTGCTGCATGATGACAGTACACAACCCACGTCACATACGCACCTGTCACTTGTCATACACAACCACTGCAACATACACATCACACACTATGTGTACACAGGTATCACATACACCTCTCACTAACTTGTCCACCCTGTGCATCAGAATATATTTGCATAACCGTGCACCGATGGTGTGGATGACAATGCTGCGGCAGAGGCTTTATCATATGCACAGGGTGATATGTGTGCCAGGGGCATAGGCTGTACCAATGGATGACATCATGTGTGTGTGTAAGGGCCAGTGCATTTACTGGGCATGACTGTGCAGAATGCATGTGGATGTGGTGGAGCCCTACAGTTGTGTCTGCTGTGTGTGGGTATGTGTGTACACAATTCAGCCATCTGTGATGCCTACACGGGGTATACTTGGCAGCCCCAGACTGTACAGTGCAGGTTGTACGGCTCACTGTGTCCGTCTGTGGCCACGTGACCCGTGCCTGCCTGGGGTCGCACGGGCACTACCGGGTGGAGGTATGGAGTGGCCACTCTCCGATGACACATGTCCGCTGGAACCGTATCCATGCTGGGACCGGCCAGGGCCACGTCCACGTGGCCTGCTGTGTCCTGGTGTGGTTGGTGTAGCACCAGCTGCACTGCTGCTGCTACCGGCACTGTGTGAGTGGGCATGAGAGGTGGCACGCACACGTCGACCTACACTAGGTTGTGTTGCTGGCCTACGGCCACGAGTCCTACGCCTCACCCCTACCAGGTGTTCCAGCACAGACAGCTCACGCTCGCGGATTGACATGCCTCGGTCGAGGATTCCAACCATCTCACCTAATCGCCTATCCAGAACATTACCAAGCTGCTGTTGAGCATTCGCCAATGACTGGATGTTCTCATTTAGGGAACGGATTGCGGCCCTCTGCAGCCTCTGCCCTTCTTGGTTCTGCCGTTCAGCATGTGCCTGTGCCACCATTACAGTCTGGAACATGCGTCTGGTGATACCAGCTGCTGCACCCTGTACAGCAGGTGCATGTCTACCAGAGCTTCTCCTACGAGCAGCACCGGCCACATGCCTGTGTGGCACATCACCAGTCATTACACTGGCAACATGGTGTGTACCCGCACCTTCTGTAGCCACCACACATTCCTGCTCAATACCAACAGACGCTGACTGTCCTTCCTCTATGGGCAACGGTGATGTGGTATGTGTCGGCATCAGAACCATGTGCGGAGATGAAGGAGACATAGGTGGGATGTTAACCAATGGCACAGCTTCTGCCCCTGACAACCCTGCCTGTGCCTCATGCATATGGTCATCACCACTAGTATCTGTGGGGACACTAGCATCAGATGGACCGCAGGAGGGGAACGCACCTACACCACCTGTGAATACAAAGACATACTGTAAGATACATTACACACATGCAGACACACACGCAGACACACACACACGCAGACACACACACAGACACACACACACACAGACACACACACGCAGACACACACATGCAGACACACACACGCTGACACACACACGCAGACACACACACATGCAGACACATCATGCATGTGATATTGCAGATGGCATGCAGCATTCCCACACCACAGCTCAGTGAATGCAGGCCAGACATTAATAGTGGTAGTATGCATACTGCCCTGGGGTGCACACTACATCAAGCAGGTGTCATTTCAGTAGGCATGCAGTACACACATTCATGGTAGTTTGCATGCATCACCGTGATACACCGTGTGGCCACAGACAGGTTAACAGTACACATGGCTGGCGTCACTTTGGCATGTATTCCACCAACATGTGCGATAACATGTGGACATGTGACAATGGTGTCCCACCACATGCACCGCATCATACTGGACGTCACAGTGCAGTGTTATGTGTACAGGCTACAGATAGAATGCATGTGTAACAAAGATGTCTGTGCAGGTGTGGTTGGTGTGAGCTGTGTACATAGCTATACAGTGGGGAGTACAGGCACTGTGCCACTGCATGGCAGCAAGACACAGGTATGTTTCTGTGCGATGCGTAACATGGACGCATTGCATTGCCATGTCTGCAACACAGTCATGCTGTTCCACAGCATGTATATGGTAGACATTGGTGGCACCTCCAGTGGCTGCAGACAGGCATTGCGGTTGTCTGGAGTACCACATCAGATGTACAGGTGGTCCACTACAGCTATGATCGCACTATGTGTGGACAAAGTGCAACGGTGTCTACCCACTCCAGATGTACTGTGTGGCAACATGCCTGTGGGTATCACCCATGGCCATGTTTGACTGGGTCATGGGCAATTGTGTGTGATGAGCATCATGTACACATCCCTGTGGTGGCCCATGTGACGTACACCCATACTAGTCTGAGGTGTCACAATCCCGAGGGCTATGCAGACAGTGTGGATGTCTGCTATGTCGGGCGTAGGTCATGTCATGGTGTGACAATATTGCAGACAGAACACCACGTGCATGGGACATGTCATGTGCCATGTCACAACGTGTGCACACAATGCAGGGGCATAGGTCACATTGGTAACACCTGTGTGCTGGCCAGATCACAGCTCACTATGTGGTACTGTGTGCATACCACAAATGGCATTCCAATGCATACTACATATGCAGCCATTGTAGAACACCTCCACCATTGTATGCATAGCTAACTGCACATATCACACCAATGGGTTATGTGGTGTCATGCCGGTGTATACTAACGGTTGTATCTACTGTACATGGGTGGCGTGTGTGTCAGGTGGTGCAACCTGTATACCGTGACTGGAGCAGACCCAGGTGTGTATGTCAAACCTGGCCACATGGCGAATATCTAGACACTGTAACATGCCTTTTACTAGCAACAGTCTCACCTGCGACGGACCCATGGCTGTGCGACACGCCAGAGGTACCTGTATAGGGGCGACACAACAGTATACACATTATCCATTACTGTAGCCACAGTAAGCACTGTGCATGTCACATCATGTACCTGTGTGGTAGCATGTGTTATGCACATGTCTGCAAACACAACGTAGCATACTGTAGTATGCAGCTTGTGTGGCCATATACCTGGCATGTGTTGGTACATTATGTGGTGTACTGTGACACCCACACCTACGTCAGTTATCATACACACATGCAAGACTGACTTACCAGGCAGCTCCAGGCTCGTTGGTTGGGAGACACCCACCTCCACGATGGCAGCGAGTGTTTCTGCATGATGTTCCCTGGGTGTCCCCAGACTGGCCAGGAGCTCCTCCATGTGTGTGAGTGGGTGCTGGGTTGGTGGCCCACCACCTGTTCCACCTTGTTCTCTGGCGATTGCGGCGGCACGCTGTTTTGCGTGCCGTATTAGGTCTGTGCAGTGTCATCGTATCTGCTGGTAGGTGCGGTTGTTGCCACCCACGTTGTTCACCCTCCTGTGCATATCCTGCCACAGGTCATCCTGCTGCTGTGCTTGCTGTGGAACATGGCTGAATAGCAGGTCATAGTTGTCTTGGAGCAACGGTATGATTACGTCATCCTCCTGGCGGCTGAAGGCTGGCAGCCGGGAACGTGGCATTATCTGTAAGACATAATGATGGTGACAGGTCACATTTACACTGATGTACTGGCATACCTCTGGACATACATTCCTATGACATGTACGACATCTGCACAGTAATCTCTGCAATGCATCATGGCACTGACACAGCTGACGTGTTGCCATCACAACATTAAACAGTGGGTATCATATCATATCTGTGTATCAACTCATCACACTGTACACACACCATGTTGATGGTAACCTGCTGTGGACATGTGTACCTGCCTGCACCTGTGTTCATACCAGTTGGCATGTGTCCCAATGTGCACACAGTTCTACTGTTCACCTGGATGCTGTGTATATGTCACTAGGCATCACGTACGCAGCCATTATGAACATCAGCGGTGGCACTGCACACATACACATGGACACCTGTTCATGCATGTGTTGTGCCATGTACATCTACACAGCACTGTACGGGTGTTGGACAACCTGCCACGGCTCACCTGTATTGCACATGTGATACACATGGGACATTGTGTAACCATATGACATTAGCAGGGAAGGTCATGCATAGCATGTGTGCGCGCACATTGTACACACCAACACACAGCACCTGTGACACCACAGGGTGCATCAGTGCCACATTACTGCTCTGGATGGTTGATAGTGCAAGTGCCATTTGTCCATCGCACCATGTATGACTGTGATAGCACGTGCAGCCTTGCTGGGCAGGGCTGCATGGTATGACAGGGTATGTCACATACATGGCACAGGGATGTGTCCCACCTGGGAGGTACTGATATTGGCAGGGTGGCTGTCCATTCCATATGTCATTGCTGTGTGTATATGGACATTACACATGTCTATCATCATAGTGTGGACAATGGCCTTCTGCAAGGTAGGCAGCATGCTGCTTGGTCGGGGTGTGTATGGTGCATGCTGGTATCGCACATCCATGCATACACATTACCCCTGACAGGTGCTATGTGCTTTGATATTGTTCAACACAGTGCTGTATGTGCCCACACACTGCTATCCCATGCACATGGATGGTTGCCTGGCCTGACATGGGTACCACATATGTCTACATCCAGTACCTGCTGCCACCCCCATGTCAGCTGGTGCACCACACAGCACCATCCCTCCCACAGGGACCGTGGTGTTGGGCACAGCATAGGTATCCATGTATGGGGACAGGGATGTTCACATAGCAGGGGCACTGATGGTATCATCCATCGGACCATACACGTATGACGCACACCTCACACAGCCCATTCTGTATGTTGTTCGCAACACTGACACAGCTATACTGCTAGGCCAGGGACCTTCCCAGACGTACATACACAGATGCGTGAACATCTGTCTGTGGCATGGGCTACAATGATGGTGGGGTTTAACACATAACGTGTTTGAGTGTGGCTGGCGCAGACGTTCTGTGCACATGTCTACACAGTAAGCCTGTTCTACAGTAGCCAGCGGTGATGTGCTGTGCACATGTCAATGCTGCACATTGTGTTGGTGTCTGTCTGTCCACAGGCCAGTGGTGGAACACACAGGGGTATTAGTGATCATATATATATGCCACCCTGTACTGCTGTACTGCTAGCTTCTCGGGTGCTAATGTGTCATGGACATGCACACCTTACCCGGACAGGTGGTAGTGGGTTGCCACCCGTACCCATCTCCTCATGTGGGTTGCTATGATCCAAGACCCTCTTTGTATGGTATGTTCAGGCTATGCACCTGTGTGGGGCATGTGGGCATGCAATGCACTACTGCGTACCTTTGCACCCATTGCAGAACATGTCACACAGGTACACTGGCAGCCATACACTTCACAGCTTGATGATGGTACAACACGTGTTGTACACACATAACACATATCCTGTGGGACATGGTCATATGTACAGGCATGTCCAACAGTCATGTACCACTGCTACCCCTACATGACGGATATGCAGCACATGTGGCGGTACAGCAACTGTCACATGTAGTCGTGCAATGCCCCCCTACCTACATGGCGTGGTACTGCCTGTGGGGGATATGCATCTGCATCCATGCTGTGCCCATAGCTGACAGTTGTACATCGATATGTGCAACATACCTCATTTGGTATTCTCATGGGTGCATGTTCAACATGGCTCTGCATTGTTTGTGTCTGTCACACAGTCATTGTTGTACATGGTTTACATGCCAGCCATGGCTTACTGTGTGTGATTCCATGTACTTCATTGGGATACCATCATTATACATTATAACAGCGTATTCCAGCCATCACATAGCCTTCCTAGATGACACTGTTAGCCAGCCAGTAGTAGGTGTTCCACCATCTGCACATAGGTCACACAGTACGAGGGCGGCTGACACCCATTCTGGAGACAGGGTTCTGACAGCTGTGGATGGGTGTGATGCTGTCGACAACCATGACTGCACCTGATGGTCACATCTGGATGGGTAACATTCACAACACACACCTACCTTCACGTAGTAACACATCATCTACAACAATGGACATTCCTGCCAGAACAATGTGTGCAGTATGTCTGTATGACCACTGCAGGCACCACTGGTGGCCCCCAGCATGGCAGCCAACAGCACCAGTGTATATCCCGTGGAACCATGGGTTACACCATTCACAACACACCTGTCTCAGATGACCCTGTTGTGGATCACAGTGCAGTTCCACACATCATGTTACACTAGGCATCATGCACTGATATGTTGCGGACGTGTGAACAGCTGTGCAACTCAACATATGCACACATGACACATCACCTGGTACAACATATCTGTCATACAACATGTTATTGTGACCGCCCTGTGATGGCATTACACAGGCTACGTGTACTGGGACATGTGATGGCTCACCGGTATATTCAACCTCTGGGTGTGTGTCTAGCCAAGTGTGCAGTAGGCAGTGGTCTGAACACAGGGACACTGTACATTGACCTACTGTGTCACTGTAACTGTTGCCTATGCTCATACTGTACTTATACAGGCATGTGGTATCTGACCACTATGACAGTCCTGGTCGACCACACTGCTGTGGCACACATGACCTGCGGACATCTGCCTGGGGTGTGCAGCACACATGTACATCTTCACATGCTATACTGCCTCTGTGGCAGTGTCACATGACTGTCTCCGGCAGGGCTGTAACAGGCAGGCACGGCATGGGGTCATGTGGGACAATGCTTGCACCTTCCACTGTGCTGCATACAAGCAAGGCACACACACTAATGCACCACTCACATTTATCTGCAGTGCCTGGGACCTGCCTCCATGCTCTGCACAGCACACCTGCAAGTACAGATTGTACACGGATCATACCTCCCAGGCACATACCTGGACTGCAACACACACAGGTGAGGGAATCCCACATCACACAGTGTTTTGCACACATACTGGATATTTGCTGAACACAATGCATCATAGGTGCTCCATGTGCAGATACCCATGTTTGTGACCGCTAGACACATTGTAACACGCAACAGAGCTTACATTGTACACCACAGGTTACATGCTGTCTGTGTTGTCATACTGTACATTGGGCCTCAGACAGCTGATACTGCCATGTGCTGACAGCAACCCACACTTCCCTAGAATGGACACCCATGTACCCACACATGCTTGAGGCATGCACTCCACCCAGCTGGGTGACACATTACACAACACATACCATACCTACACTACCCTCAGCATGCACGATACCTCCATGTGTCTGGTGTGTTAAACCTGGGGTTATCCCTCCTTTGGTAGATGAACATATATGCTTCACGGCCCTGCTAGCCACACCCTGGACACACACCCATCGCAGCATACATGGAACATGTGTTCTACAGCCAGTACTACTGACGTCTGCTGACAGGAGTTGTTAATGGCATGACATCCCGGCAGATGGACAGTGTACATCACTATGCTGACACATACCACAGTGCACTTCCGTAGCATGTACACAATGGTAGGGACCATGCTATTCCACACAGAGACATGGCGGTACTGACCTTTTCACAGACGCCACGGTGGTGGTCATGTTCCATGCACATCTGCTGTATGGGCACATGTGCAGGCTGTTGCACGGTGGTGTATATTCACATGTGTGGGGTGCATCACTTGTCAGCCATGGTGGGTCCTCGTGGTCCATCACATGCTCCAAGGCTAGCTACCTACGCATGACTGACGCACATTGCAGTGTGGGTCCTCAGGCAGTGTGGTGGTATGTCTGTGTTGTTTGGCTACATCCACATTCAACGTTGCGTACAACAGTCACCCAGGCATTGCAGACTGAGATAATGTTGGCAACATGCCAGGCAATGGTGTACTTACCAACAATACACACTCTCACTCACTACAGAGTTGCAATCCATACATGGACATCGTAGTGTCCCTGTGGACACATACATGGTACTGCCATGCACACGTTATGTCCTAAGACACTGTCCCAATGTCACCTTCCGATCTCCCTAGCTGTTATGTCCCGCCAACCTGTTTGGTATGTGTCTCCACACCAGCCCACTGAATTCACTGCTAGCCTGTTGTCGGAAATTGTGTACCTTGACCGTCACACTGCCGCATCTATCGCACTACACATGGGTGGCACTGCATTGCACATGTGGGACTGCATTCGTACACCCATGACTGGACCATTCTGTATGGCACTAGGGCACATCCTCACAAACATGATTCACGCACTCATTGATGACCTCCATGCCTTTACTGGCACCCTTGTTGGC
This sequence comes from Protopterus annectens, assembly GCF_019279795.1. Classification (NCBI taxonomy): domain Eukaryota; kingdom Metazoa; phylum Chordata; order Ceratodontiformes; family Protopteridae; genus Protopterus; species Protopterus annectens. Next base: position 1,844,464,195 of record NC_056729.1, on the reverse strand, counting down.
CTTCTGTGTGCCACAGCATGCCACATACACATGCTGGCCACCTGACATACCATTGCATGGGTGATTGGTGTGGTACAGAGGGTAACAAATCAGACATTGTCCTCACATTGCCCTACAGCACCATTCCACATTCTGGTATTGGCAACGTACACATCCACCTGCACATCATACCCTGTGTCTCAGGATGTTAGGCTATATGACTCCTGGACAGGACACACAGTGGTGCAAGCATATCATGCTACCTACTACATGTCAGGTACATATGGCATTACACAGTCCACAGTCATGGGGCCCCTCATGTTCACTATTTGCTTACATACACAACATGCTGTCACAGAGTACTGTCCATGCCTAGATATCCCACATCTACATACCTGGCACCATTATAGCTCCACCAGCTCATACTGATAACAACCATATGGGTGTCGGTGTGGCAGATACATCATGTGGGTGTCATGGCATCAGGATGCATGACACATGGTGCATGCACATCACCTTTGCATAGCAACATTCATCCACTGACTATCACATGGATACTGGCCTCGTACATGCATATCAAATTGTACATGGTTGCTGTACACACAAATGCCCCACATGGTCCTGTGGCTACCGTATTCCACTGCGGCATGGATACACTTCTGCAGGGCCACACCTATCTGTACTGTGTGTGATGCTGGTACATAGGTAGCCATTGTACCTGTGGCATACACACATCTACACACGGTCAAGGTTACAATACCACATTCGTGGTGTACCTTCCACAACGGCTACGAATTTACATGGCACAGCATTGTCATGCCATGATGTGTACCAGGCTCAGACAGTTTACATATGCGGCTGACAGACGGAAAACACATCTGTACACATCTGCATACCACATACACAGGGGTGTCTTCTGCTCTGACATGGACCATGTCCTCCGCATTACTGATGCATGTACTACTCATACATGACAATTGCAGTGGGCAGTGTGTTTATAAGCTAAAACTGTTTACTGCACTTGCTAGTTTAAGTTTTGCCTAAAAGTTAAACTACAGGCTAATACACTCAAGTGTACTAGCTTTTGATAGCATTTAATCGAAAATCATAGCATTTATTGTGTTTTCTGCTTTTCTGTAAAAAACTTGAAAAACAAAAAAAAATATCCTTGCTTTCCATACTTTCCTAACTAGTGTTCCAGAGACCAGATTTTGCTGATCCCTGGGCTTTGTCTTGGTTCCTGTTTTCTCCATTTTCCTTGTTTGGTCAAGGGGTAGTTTCTTTACTCACTAGTGGGAGTAGGGAGTACTGAGCTGCCTGTTTGTCCTCAGAGGAGTGGTTTAAGGCAGTAACTTGTAGTTTATTGGCCATTTTGGGTCATTTCCTGTCTTTGGGACGCCCCTGCTATAAAGCACGCTTTGGCGGGCTTTTCCAGCTATTGAGAACTCAGCACAGCTCCTCGTGGTGGCCAGCAGTGTTCCTCTAGCAGCAGAGACCAGAAAAGACTACCTTTCCAGATTTCAAGTATTTTTCTTGGCTTTTTCGACTTTTTGTGCCTTTCGACTACTGTTTCTGCTTATTTTATCAAAGTTTGCACTGTTTTTTCTGTGTTTATAAGATAAAACTGTTTACTGCACTTGCTAGTTTAAGTTTTGCCTAAAAGTTAAACTACAGGCTAATACACTCAAGTGTACTAGCTTTTGATAGCATTTAATCGAAAATCATAGCATTTATTGTGTTTTCTGCTTTTCTGTAAAAAAACTTGAAAGAACAAAAAAATATCCTTGCTTTCCATACTTTCCTAACTAGTGTTCCAGAGACCAGATTTTGCTGATCCCTGGGCTTTGTCTTGGTTCCTGTTTTCTCCATTTTCCTTGTTTGGTCAAGGGGTAGTTTCTTTACTCACTAGTGGGAGTAGGGAGTACTGAGCTGCCTGTTTGTCCTCAGAGGAGTGGTTTAAGGCAGTAACTTGTAGTTTATTGGCCATTTTGGGTCATTTCCTGTCTTTTCCAGCCCCTGCTATAAAGCGCTTTAGCGGCGCATTAGTCGATTTAGCGATTTAGCGGAGCTGCCACTGTTGCACACTAGGGCAGCGCCCGGTTAAGCAGGTTTAAACTATTCGGCTACCTAAAGTCCACTCTTCAAATTTTCCTTCAAACTACCTTCCTCGACCTATACTACTGATCTAATCAGCGTATCCTATAACTAAAAGATCATCTCTACTTGACTCTAAGTAGACTATTCTCTATCTGTTAAACCCAGCACTTGCTCCTACACTACTTATTACCTTGATACGGCACTCTTATAGATAGCACCCCAAAAGGCAACCCCCATTTCTCGGTCACCCACATCCCGGAATCTTTTTAAAGTTTTTTGTCTATCCTTCTAGCATGTCGAGGGATCAGTTGCTAGTGTCCTCTCCTGCTCAGCTGGTGAACCTGGGAATATTGAAGCAATGTTACAATTGCCTCATGTACACAGACAACCCTCTCCTCCTCCCACAAAACACAAATACATGAGAGATGAAACTATACGGCCAAACTGGAGGCTGAGCTCTCTCAACATAGGACTGGCAAGACCAGTCAGGAGGAGAAGGTTACCACACACACTATAGACCCAGTCTCACATAGTACCATTACAACCTCAAATCATACACATAAACACACAAAGACATACTCGGAGGCTCTGATCAAAAATCTACCAAAACAGCAGAGGCCACCAAAGCAGACACCCAAACAACCACCACCTCAGAACACAACACCTGCAACACATAGACCTCACAGTCAGAGTGTCAAACAGTCACAGCCCTTAAGGCCAAACACAATGCCAGACACACTAGTCATTGGTGACTCCATAGTCAGACACACTGGCGTCCGCTCACCAGACTGAGTAAGGAGAAGGTCACAGTAAGCTGTCTGTCAGGCTAGAATCCGCCACATAACGCAAGCACTCAGGTCTCTCAACAGCAGGTACAAATATGACTCAGTCATTGTCCACGCTGGTGTAAGCGACCTGAGGCGTACCTCCTTGGACTACATGAAAAGAGACATTGAGGAGCTCTCTGATTATGTAGCCCAGGCAGGTATGACCCTGACCTTGAGCAGTATCCTACCTTCACCAAGAATGATGCCACAATACAGAGATAAGATGATCAGCTTTAACAATTGGCTTAAACACTGGTGTCATTCAAAGGGGATCCAGTATCTGTCTGCCTGGGATGACATGCTGGACAAGCCACGCTGCTTAGGGGACGGCTTGCACCTGTCACCCTGGGATTCGGATATTGGCAAAGGCTCTTGCCACCCCATAGTGCCTTTTTAGGCAAGGCTCAAATTCTAAACCTACCACCCTAGAACACAAAAAGGAAAAAACTAAGGGTAATGCTGCTCAATGCCAGAAGTCTAAATCTCAAAATGCACGCTTTCGAGGCCCTTCTCAGTATGGAGAACATCGATGTCTGTGCTGTGACAGAAACCTGGTTCAAGGCTCCTGAGAGCACCCCAGCGCTATCAGGTTTTACCTCATATCATGCGTTCCGGCCCCAAAATCAGGAAAATACCAAGAAAGGAGGGAGGTATCCATATTCATCAAGGACACCCACACCTCAAGACTGGTGGCACGCATGATGCATCGGAGACCATCCAGGTGCAATTAACCGTAGGCAAGACTGCTCTGCAAATTGTAGCATGTTACAGGCCACCCTCACAAACTCAGGAACCTCACATGGCCTTCCTGAAAACACTAGAGGATAAATGTATCACCAAACACCATCATACTAGGTGACTTCAATTACCCAAATATAGACTGGGAACACTACTCAAGCCCAAACACCCTAGCCCAAAAGTTCCTGGAATTCATAAACTCAAATGCCATGGAACAACTAGTCACCATCCCACAAGAGGAGATAACATACTTGATCTCATCATCACGAACATGGGAGCACAATGTTCAACACCGGAGGTATACCCCTCACTGGTGAGATCAGATCACAAACTAATCTCGCTGGAGGTCCTCATCCCACCCCCACCTGAAATAAAGACCACAGTAAAGAACTTCTCAAAAGCCGACTTCACACTTCTAAAGACTAGTGTGGTCTCCTTTAAGGCCCCGAGCGGCAGAAAACAGTACTCAAGCCGCTGAATCACTTACAAATGCCTTCTACCAGCACCTGCAGGACTGCATGGATAAGGCAATCCCAAGCAAAACAAAGACTCTTTGTACCAAAGGCAAGCGTCAGTCTGGTGGACCCCAGCCATAAACAAACTCTACAACAAAGGAGGAAGCTACTACAAGATAGAGCAAAATCCTTAAAAGGTAAGACACCCTTGATCACTATAAGTAAAAACTAAGAGCTCTCATAAAATCATCCAAAGCAAATTTCGAGAGAAAAATAGCTAAAGACTCAAAAGACAATCATAAGGCCTTCTTTAGCTATGTTAGAAACCTAGGAGGAAACTCCCAGATATGCTCAGAACTAGTTCAAAATGATGTGAAGATTACTGATCCTACAGACATTGCCAACATACTGGCTGACAGGTTCAGTGCAAACTTCTCCCCTCCCCAAAGGAGAGATATCTATACCAACGATTGCAGCCCCAAACATCTCCAGCGCCCAAGTGAGAACTGCTCTCTCCAAAGCAAAAACACAGCATCCATGGGACCTGATGGTGTCCCCGGCTGTGTGCTCCACGAACTCAATGAGGAATTAAACCCACAGCTAGGACAGCTGTTTAATCAAAGTCTTACCTCTGGATACATTCAGGAGTGGCGCACTGCAACTGTGGTCCCACTTCACAAAGGCGGTGCCTCCACCGACCCTGGAAATTACCGGCCCATTAGCTTGACAAGCCTTATCTGCAAAGCCATGGAGAGGATCATAATGGACCTCATAAATAAAGACATAGGGAATTTGCAGACTTTGGATCCAACCCAGTTTGGCTTTGTCAAAGGCAGATCATGCCTTTTAAACTTGGTTGACTTTTTGAAACAGTCACCAAAGCCATTGATGAGGAAAGGCAGTCCATACAGCCTACCTCGATCTGGCTAAGGCCTTCGATACAATACCCCACTCGGGTATCATTGAAAAACTCATCAGTTTAAATGTTAACCCATACATCACAAGATGGGTTGCAAACTGGCTGAGTGACAGAACCCACAGGGTCAGAGTTGCTGGCGCCATGTCAGACTCAAAGCCTGTCACAAGTGGTGTCCCACAGGGCTCAGTCCTGGGCCCACTCTTGTTTGGCATCTACTTTTCGAAGTACAAGCAAACACAGGAGGGTTATGGCTGACAAAGTTTGCAGATGACTGCAAACTGGCGCCATAGTAGAAAACACATCTGACACAGATATCCTTCAGAAGGGTTTCACAGAAACGGATAACTGGTGCCAGAGCCACGGCCTAAAGTTAATTGCCAAAAAATGCATAGTCATACCCTTCGGGAAAAACAAGGTTACCCCTAGCTACCAAATAGGTGGCAATCCACTGAGCACAGAAGAAGTTATCAGGGACCTGGGGACCCAGGTTGATAGTAGTCTGTCATTCGACACCCATGTAGCTAAAGTAGTTAGGAAGACCTTCTACATTGCCCACCTTATCATGAAGGGATTCTCATCTAGATCAAGGGAGGTTATAGTCTCCCTTTACTCATCACTCATTAGACCAATGATTGAGTACAATGCCCCATTAGGAATGTATCTGACCCGACACTTGCAGCAGCTGGAGAGGCCACAAAAGTTCCTCACCAAAAGGATAAAGGGTCTCAAAAATCTATCCTATGCTGCCCGACTGAAAGAACTCCAGCTCTATTCAGTCGCCACATGCTCAGAGGTGACCTTTGCCTAACATACAAGGCCATGTCAAACCCAGATTTGATGAATATGCTTCACCTCAAAAAATCTAGATCCATCAGAGCCACAAGGGCGGGAGACTTAAACCTCGACACGGCTATTAGTAGGGCGTGCTGGAGGGATAGATTCATCACCCAAAGACTCCCTATGCTGTGGAACAAAATCCCGGTACATGTGAGGCAGAGCACCTCGCTGGCCTTGTTCAAGAGAAATCTTGACCAATGGATGGGAGATCGCAGATATACCCCAGGGATTACCTCAGTGTCACTGCTCGACAGAGGCACAGCAAAATAATGGGTATAGTTCCCCATACTAAAGGGGTGGCGTAAGCCACAAAACGATGGGCTAGGCTTGTAAATGCCCTCGGGCAGATAGCCTAGTATGAACCTATGAACCTATGAACCAGTGTGAACGGACCACTCATGGATATGTGCACACATGCCACATTGCATGGGCTGGGCTTCTGTGTTACTTCTGCAGACACAACACACACCATGCTGTGGAACATAGGTCCTGTGCACATCCCACAGGGACACACAGTGGCACTGTTCATGTGATAGCTCCCTTGCTGTTTGAGTGACACATAGTCGTGGTACCACCACAGCAGCAGTACTGTGTAAACATGCAGTTGACACCCACCTCTGCTGTTCACTGGACACTACCATGGGGAGGTGACACTACTGTGTACACTGCACATGTGTTTACACATGGACCTGCCAGACTTCATTGTTGCCCACATTGCACCTGCTACAGATCGTTTGGGCATGGTTACTTGGTGTTCCTTCCATTTCGGATGGCTATTATGCTACTACTCTGTCCCATATCTACAGGCCATATGTATCCTGTTATTGTACATACCAATAGGCAATAACTCCATTATACATGATATGCCTGTGATACTGTGTATGATGTCTGTCATATCCACCATGACAGCTTTACATTACACATAGTTGACATAGTATCCCCTACTGCAAGGCATACGTGCACGTCGGGTGCACATTACGTATGACATCGACGGAATATGCCCATACACATGTGTGCTGTGACAGTATACATACATGTCCCATCACGAACATGGGATCAAAATGTTCAACACCGGAAGTATACCCCTCACTGGTGAGATCAGATCATAAACTAATCTCGCTGGAGGTCCTCATCCCGCCCCCACCTGAAACAAAAAAGACCACAGTGAAAAACTTCTCAAAAGCCGATTTCACACTTCTAAAAACTAGTGTGGTCTCCTTTAAGGCCCCTGAGCCAGTGGTAAACATTACTCAAACCGCTGAATCACTTACAAATGCCTTCTACCAGCACCTACAGGACTGCATGGATCAGGCAATCCCAAACAAAACTAAGACTCTCTGTACCAAAGGCAAGCGTCCAGTCTGGTGGACCCCAGCCATAAACAAGCTCTACAACAAAAGGAGGAAGCTACTACAAGATAGAGCAAAATCCTTGAAAGGTAAGACACCTTTGATCATTATAAGTAAAAAACTAAGAGCTCTCATAAAATCATCCAAGGCAAATTTTGAGAGAAAAATCGCCAAGGACTCTAAAGACAATCATAAGGCCTTCTTTAGCTATGTTAGAAACCTAGGAGGAAACTCCCAGATATGCTCAGAATTAGTTCAAAATGATGTGAAAATTACTGAACCTACACACATTGCTAACATACTGGCTGACAGGTTCAGTGCAAACTTCCCCCTCCCCAAAGGAGAGATATCTATTCCAGAGGATTGTAGCCCCAAACATCTCAACGCCCAGGTGAGAACTGCCCTCACTAAGGCAAAAACACAGCATCCATGGGACGGATGGTGTCCCCGGCTGTGTGCTTCATGAACTCAACGAGGAATTAAACCCACAGTTAGGACAGCTGTTTAATCTTAGCCTCACCTCAGGATACGTACCCAAGGAGTGGCGCGCGGCGACTGTGGTCCCACTTCATAAGGGCGGTGCCTCCACAGACCCTGGAAATTACCGCCCCATTAGCTTGACAAGCCTTATCTGCAAAGCCATGGAGAGGATCATAATGGAACTCATAAATAAAGACATAGGGAACTTGCAGACTTTGGATCCAACCCAGTTTGGCTTTGTCAAAGGCAGATCCTGCCTCTTAAACTTGGTTGACTTTTTCGAGACAGTCACCAAGGCCATTGATGAGGAAAGGCAGTCCATACAGCCTACCTCGACCTGGCAAAGGCCTTCAACACAATACCCCACTCAGGTATCATCGAAAAACTCATCAGCTTGAATGTAAACCCATACATCACAAGATGGGTTGCAAACTGGCTAAGCGACAGAACCCACAGGGTCAGAGTTGCTGGAGCCATGTCAGACTCAAAGCCTGTCACAAGTGGTGTCCCACAGGGCTCAGTCCTGGGTCCACTCTTGTTCGGCATCTACTTTTCTGAAGTACAAGCAAACACAGGAGGGTTATGGCTGACAAAGTTTGCAGATGACTGCAAACTGGGCCATAGTCGAAAACACATCTGACACAGATATCCTCCAGAAGGGCCTCACAGAAACGGATAACTGGTGCCAGAGCCATGGCCTGAAGTTAAACGCCAAAAATGCATAGTCATACCCTTCGGGAAAAACAAGGTTACCCCTAGCTACCATATAGGTGACAATCCACTGAGCACAGAAAAAGTCATCAGGGATCTGGGGACCCAAGTTGACAGTAGTCTTTCGTTTGACACTCATGTTGCTAAAGTAGTTAGGAAAACCTTCTATATCGCCCACCTGATCATGAAGGGATTCACATCTAGATCAAGGGAGGTCATCGTCCCCTGTACTCATCACTCATTAGACCTATGATTGAGTACAATGCCCGTTCGAATGTATCTGACCAGACACCTGATGCAGCTTGAAAGGCCCCAAAAGTTCCTCACCAAAAGGATAAAGGGTCTCAAAATATGTCTTATGCTGCCCGACTGAAAGAACTCCAGCTTTATTCAGTCTCATACCGCTTGCTCAGAGGTGACCTGTGCCTGACATATAAGGCCATGTCAAACCCAGATTTGATGAATATGCTTCACCTCAAAAAATCTAGATCCCTCAGAACCACAAGGGGAGACTTAAACCTTGACACGGTTATAAATAGAACGTGCTGGAGGGACAGATTCATCACCCAGAGACTCCCTATGCTGTGGAACAAAATCCCGGTACATGTGAGGCAGAGCACCTCGCTGGCCTTGTTCAAGAGGAATCTTGACCAATGGATGGGAGATCGCAGATATACCCCAGGGATTACTTCAGTGTCACTGCTTGACAGAGGCACAGAAAAATGATAGGCATAGTTTTTATTCAAACTAAAGGGGTGGCGAAAGCCACATAACTATGGGCTAGGCTTATAAATGCCCTTGGGCAGATAGCCTAGTATGAACCTATGAACCTATGAACCTATCCCCTGCTATGGCACTTCCTTGTTGGACATCCACTGCCAGCATCGGCGTGTGGTGTGGCATTGTTCTCTGTTATGCCCCCCTGTGGCAGCCCTTGTGTTATCCCGGCTGTGTACATGATGTCCCACTGCTGTGCACACGGTGTCCACAGTCGTTGGTATGCTCAGCAGGACAGCACTACATAACCACCTTTCACCACTCTCTGCATTACGGACAAGTATTATTACTTACAAACACCATTCACATACAGTACAGCTTCGTCATACACATCATGCGTTACACACCCGAACATATCGTGGGTTCTACATACCTTGTCAGTGTTTCGTTCCGTTTTTCGTTACGTGTATCGGTATTCCTATTTGTTACTCTTTCCATTGTACACTGCTGGTTCGGTATGAGCATACGGTTTGAATATCCTGGGAGTCATCCTTATATCCGTCGATACCTGCAACATGTGGGTTCATCACACCAATTGCTGTTCCTCGGTGTGTACTTGTGCATATCACCTGTGCATCTACTCCATTCGTACATTATGCGTCGTAACTAGGGTATGGTTGCATTCCTCACCTGGGCGTTGGCTATTTGCCCTACCTTCGTGGAGATGGTCTGTATTGTGTTATGTTATGTGTAACTGCAACCGCTATGTGTGGCGACAGGTACATTTCACAGTGGTGTTAGCCGTGGATTGTGTGTGTTGGGTATGGTATTATGTTCGACATGTGGGTGTCCCTGTCCTGACGGCATCTGTTGATGGCGTTTTGCATTCAGATGTGTAACATAGCTGTTGGATTCCTTTAAACAACGGATGCAAGTATGCATCCGCTGTTGATAGTGTTTCCCACGTGAGATGTTGCGGTTATGCAGCTGTCATTGACTGCCTGTATGTTTGTGCTGCTATTACGGCTTGTATCCCTTTAATATGTACGATGGGGAATATCGGAGATTGTAGGTGACGGATACGGGTTGTGGGCCTTGCATCTCTACATACACGGTATGCTTGTCTGTGTGCTCCATCCCTGCCTGGGGAGTTGACAGTTAATTGTCTGTTGTTCTGGGAGTGTCGGTTGTGTTGTTGTCATGTGGTGTTGGTATTGCCTGCGTGTGTGCTTCCTGCATGTATTCCTCCGTCACATCGGTGGTATATCTGCAGTTGTTTGTACGTGACGACTATCCCTTGTCATTCTGTCCCAGATATTTACAGTCATTGTGGTCCTGTACTTGGGATGGCCTGTTTGCCAGTGGTTGCCACCTATTCAGGTGGCGATTGCTTGTTTGACACTTGGAGAACACACAGCGGTGTTTACGGGCCGATATGTGGCCATGGTCAGTACCGGGGTAGCACATGCGTATTTCCGCGGTACATACCTATTGCTGTGTGACTTTGCCGACGTATCGTTTTGCAATTAGCATATCGGTGTCATACATACGGTCATGATTAGTACATACGTCCTTTCCATTTCATGTGGGGTATATTCCTGTGCTACATTCTGGGACATTGTCACTTTGCATTGTTATACGTTGCCACACGCCTAGCCAGTGTGGGGCTCTCAGTACTACTTTGGGACTACTGGTGTACATATGCCTGTGGCTAGTGTACTGTATGCCTACACATGTTATTCCACTCTGCCTCTAACATGGCACCAACATACACATTTTACAGAGGCACACACATTACACTCGCACAGCGAAACACACGGCACCCTCACCGCACACATACACATACTGCGGCAGTCACGGGGACGGTTGCACACAGTACCTGCGTGGGCCACATCTCCGGCAGCAGTGTCTACCTCCCCCCTCATATCATCATAGTATTACCCGCGCATGTACTGTTACTGTACTGTGGCCTGGCGATCATTCCGACTCGCGGTTATGCATTTCGGTATGTTGACCTTTCCATGGGTGGCGGTTTCCTCTTCTGTTAAACCTCCCGGATGCTCAGGTTGTCTTTCACTATGTATACTATGTACAGATATCGCGTGTTACATCTCTGTCACCTTACATCCCTCTGATTCCCTGTCTTACCTGTAGTACTTATATGTATATGTGTACATATATTTCTATACATGTGATTATATCTATCTACATATCTGTATATGCACATATCTACATGTCTATATGTATACACCTTGCGGTGAACATGGCAGCATACAGCAACGCCGTCTGCTGTAGGACCCGCGTACGGTTCAGGTGTTGGTGTTCCATGCTCCGCTGGCTGTTGGGTGTACAGTGTTTGGGTGCTGCCTATGTTGGAGTCACACATGGGGCCACCCGTATGGTACACTTTATGGGTGGTCATGTTTGTGTGCCATCCATTTCAGTGTGTGTGCAGGTAGGGAGGTGTCAGTCCATGGGGCCTACGCTGTCAGAGTATGTGCTATACGTTCCCTCTTTGCCAGGGCATAGGCATATTGGGTACGCCTCCGTCTGCCTACTGGGGCTGGTACAGTGTGTTCATGGTCCTGAACCCTCTGTGTCTGGACTGGCCTTGGCAGTTGTGGTGGGCTTTGTGGCCCTTCACCATTATGTCTCTGCAGCAGCTGCTTCCGCAGGATCATATTATGTAGCATGGCACATACTATGAATATGTGGGCACATGTGCCTGGAGAGTACTGCAGGGCTCCACCGGATGTATCCAAGCACTGGAACCATGATTTCAGCATCCCAAACACACGCTCTATGATTATTCTGGTTTGTGCGTGTGCCTCATTATGGCATTCTTGCATGTGTGTGTGTGCATTTCTGATGGGAGTCATCATCCACGGCTCCAGTGCATAGCCAGCATCCCCCACAAGGTGGCCTTGTGGGATGTCCTCCCTGGCGAATACCTGGTACAGCTGTGAGGCATGCCAGATATGGGAGTCGTGGTAGCTTCCAGGGCTGCCAGCACACACATCCATGATAATGCCCTGCGCATTGCACATGACCTGGCAATTGATGGAGGGGAATCCCTTGCAGTTTATGTAGTGTCTACCCTGCTCCCCAGGTGGTGACTTGATTTGTATGTGCGTACAGTCTATCGCACCCAGTACCTCAGGGTATTGTGCCACATGGTGGAAGTGGCACATATTGCTAGCCAACACCTCCTGAGATCTGGGGAAGTATATATGCTCATTGGCATGTGGTAACATGGCATCCAGAAACTGGTGTAGTACCCTGGATGCTGATGCCTGTGAGATGCCCATTATATCCCCAGTTGGCCTTTGAAAGGTACCTGTGGCCAGTATTCGCAAGCTTACACATACCTTTGTGTCCACTGGGATGGGCTCCCCTCTGTTGTTTCTTGTTCTCAGGCGTGGCCGGCACAGCTCCACTATTTGCTGTAATGTGTCCCTATCCACCCTGTAAAGCTCTACTATCTCTAGGTCTTGTAGCCCCTGGTAGGTTACCCTTGGTCTGAACACTCTCCTTCTCCTCTGAGGCCTACGGTAGTTGTCGGCACCCTCCTCCACAACTCCGTCTGTCTCTAACACATGCTGATGGATCACGGCCACGGCGGCACCCAACATGTACATTTTAAAAGTTCCCCGTGTGTTTACACCTATGGTGCGGCGTTTGGGAATACACGGCTGTGTGTTGTGTGCATTCACACTTTATACTGTTGTGCTGTACACCCGGTGATGTCATAGGGTGTGTCTGTGCGGCCGTATCTGGGGATTATCTTCCGTGTTTTACCGTTGGCACTGCAACGCTGTTGCCTTTGGTGTTGCATTACTCTTGCCTGCAATGGATTACCTTTTGACCTTCCCTTACTGTTTCTGCACCTTGCACCTACTATTTCCTGGCATGCATCCTGCAGAGCCCTGTCATGTGTAGTTTCTGGGACATGGCATATCGTGCGTTTTGTGTGCCGCCGCCGTTATGCTGCCTGTCTACTTGGCTCTGCTCTGTCAGGTCTTCACTCTTTGCAATCTGCTACCTCCCCTACTTTCTTTGCATTCATATGCCTCCCCTATCCCATTTTGCAGGTTTCTGCATGCAGAGTTGTCAGCTGCCGCTGATTGGCCTTCGTGGGTTGATTACTGTTGATTGCTCATTACTACTCCAATTACACTGCTTCCGCATTTCCTCATATTCTCAACATCACCTTCCTGTATCCGATGTTATTTGCGGGGTGACCGTCACATGACTGGGTTAAGGGAACGTAGTCATCCTCGTGCACATGCACCTCTGCGCGCATTATGTGCTCTCAGCTCAACTATTTCCCCACGGCGGTCCTGCAGCTGTGATGTGCAATGTACAGCCCAGGTTTGCTGAGCTCCAATGTGCTTCCTCCTACAGTGGCACACCCCTCTGCAGGTGACATGTATTCCCTCTGAGCCACTCCTCGGTGTATTACCGCTGCGCCGTTTGGTACAGCCTTACGCCGGTGGGGGGTTTGCGATTCAGCATTATCTGCCTCATTTGCATGGCATTGACTACTAATTCATAGTTACCACGCCGAACACTGCCGCGAATCCTTGGCAACCCTTGCACCGTGGATGTGGCTTTCCATGCATACCATGGTGTATTGTGGCTGTGAAGCTGATGTGTATTACACTGCTGTTTTATGATATTGTCATATTATTTAATTGTTTAGCACCTTCCGCAGACATGTCCTGTGGTTCTGCTGTGAGTTTCTGTGGACATACCATTTATGTTATTATTTACATGTTGTGCAGGTTTTCTTTTGACATTCTCTGTGTCTTTCACCATTGGCATATGGCAACAGTGTGATACCTGACGTTGACAGCCTTCCGTTACTCCTATGTTATGTTTGGGTAAATGTAAACCGTTTTTTTTTGGTTTACATTGCCGTGCCCTTATGCTACGCCTGCGCCACTTCGTGGATCGCTATATGCCTTCATTTGCATGGTGCAACACCGCACATGGGGTGTTTAGCATACCTACACCAGAGGCGGCGCAGATCCGGCGCACGCCGGTAGTGCACGTGGGATTGGATCGTACCTGAATCGCTCGGCGGCCATATTTGGCATTGTAACGCCTACGCTATGCGTCCGCCTGGCGCAACGTTCATGAATCCCGGGGCACATCTGCACTTGTTTCCCATCTTTCCTGTAACTAACCTACTGGGTAGCACTAGAAAGCCTTAAACTGATACAAGCCTTCTAGCTTAGTAGAGAGACTTTGGTGTGATTATGTATCAGTTTTCTGTACTTTCTTGCTGTACTTAACTGTTTTCCACCTAAACACAGATTTTACAGCGTTTATTGTGATTTAAAAGCTTGTTTTTTCACATATTGTACTTATTTGACTGCCTGCACTTTTAAAAATTTGTTTTTTGTTTAAAAAAAATTGTTTAACTATTGTAGGCTACACACTAAAGTGTGATAGCCTTTTCTGATCGTTTGTAGTTGTTTAAAGCTGTTTTAAGTGCATTTTTTTTACTGTTTTTGCCTTATCTTTTCAAAAAAAAAATTCCTTGCTTCCCGCCTTTCTAAGCTAGTATAGTCCAGTTTTCAGGCTAATGCTGAATTCAGGGCTGTGATACTAGTTTCTGAGTTGCCCATACCTTACATAAATAGAAGGAAGTTTCTCTGTTCACCTGTGAGAGAGGGGAGCTTTGAGCAACCTATCTGTCCCTGGAGGAGTGGTTCCAGCCCAGAAGTTACTAGTTTATTAGCTATTTTGGGCTAATTTCTATCTCTTTCATTTCCCTACTATAAAAACTGCTTTTGCACGGTTTTGTGCACCGGGCAGTGCCAGTTAGCTATGGTTAAATTATTCCCGGCTCCAAGTCTCCTCTTCAGTTTTTCCCTTGGAAGTAGTCTAACTCTCAACCTAAGCACTCAAAAAGCATCTTACAGCCCAGCACTTGCTCAGACCTAATAACAAGCACTAATATACCCTGACACTGATTGCCCAGCAGGGCAAGGCTCTTTATTCACCCCTCACCAACCAAGTGACTAAGCAGCTCACCCTACTATTCAGGCATGACCAAAGGGCAACTTCAGGTGCACTCTCCAGTCCAGCTGGTGAATCTGGGTATCCTGAGGCAATGTTACAAATGCCTCATGTACACAGACAACACTCTCCTCCTACCACAAAACACTAACATATGCGAGAGATGCAATTATACAGCTAAGCTGTCTCCACCCAAGACTGGAACAGACAGTCAAGAGGAGAAGGTTACCACTTGCACCACAACTCCAGCCGCACACAGACCTACTAAAACAGCACTGGCAAAAAATACACATAAATACACAAAATCATACTCGGAGGCTCTAAATAAAAATCTACAAAAGCATCAGAGACCTCCAAAGCAAACACCCAAACAACCTGCACTTCCTGTCACAAACCAGACAACACATAAAACACAAAATCAGTGTGCCACACAATCACAGCCCTTAAGGCAAAATAACATACCTAACTCACTAGTAATAGGTGACTCTATAGTCAGGCACACTGGCGTCTCACTCACTAGGCTGGACAAGCAGAAGGTTACTGTTGGCTGCCTGTCAGGAGCCAGAATCCGCCACATAACACAAGCACTCAAGTCACTCCAGAACAAGTACAAATATGACTCTGTCATTGTTCATGTTGGTGTGAATGACCTGAGACGTACCTCCCTGGACTACATGAAAAGAGACATGGAAAAGCTCTCTGATCATGTAGCCCAGGCTGGTATGACCCTGACCCTAAGTAGCATCCTGCCCTCACCAAGAATGATACCTCAGTATAAAGAAAAAATGATCAATTTCAACAATTGGCTAAGCTTTTGGTGTCATTCAAAGGGGATCCAGTGTCTGTCAGTCTGGGACGACATGCTAGGCAAGCCACATTGCTTTGCAAGAGATGGCTTGCACCTGTCACCCCTACACTTTTGAATACTGGCCAAGACTCTTGCTGCCCCCATAGTGCCTTTTTTAGTCAAGGCTCAAAATTCAAACCCACCTCCGTAAACAGCACAATTAACAAAAAACTCAGGGTTATGCTACTCAACACCAGGAGTTTAAATCTCAAAATGCACGTGCTCGAAGCACTCCTCAGTATGGAGAACATCGACATCTGTGCAGTAACTGAAACCTGGTTCAAGGCTCCAGAGAGCACCCCAGCCCTACTGGGTACAACTCATGCCACACATTTCGGCCACAGAACACGGACCGAAAAACAAAAGGAGGGGGTGTATCCATATTCATCAAGGACACCTACACCTCCAAGTTAGTGGCACAGCATGATATCTCTGAGATCATCCATGTGCAACTAACACTGGGTAAATCTGCAATGCAAATTGTGGCCTGCTACAGATCACCCTCCATTACCCAGGACCACCATCCACATTTCTGGAGACATTGAAAAACATGAAGGTCCTAGCAAACACCCTGATATTGGGTGATTTCAATTACCCTACCATTTCACTGGGAAAACTACTCGAGTACAAATTCCCAGGCCCAGCGCTTCCTGGAATTCATCAACTCAAATGCCCTGGATCAGCTGGTAAACTCCCCTACCAGAGGTGAAAACATATTGGACCTGGTCATCACCAACATGAGTGACAGGTGTTCCACACCAGAGGTCAAACCATCACTGGTTAGATCAGACCATAAACTAATCACTCTGGATGTCTGCACCCCACCACCACCCCCAACTAAGGAAACTACAGTAAAAAACTTTTCTAAAGCAAACTTCACCTTACTTAAGACAGAGGTGGTAAGTTTCACAGCCCTCACACTAAAGGATAATGCTGCCCAAGATGCAGAAACCTTTACAAATGCACTCCATGAGAACCTACAAGGATGCATGGATTGTGCCATCCCTAGCAAAACCAAGACTCACTACTCTAAGAGAAGGAAACCAGTTTGGTGGACCCTGCTTTGGCATGTTTTTTGCGCTTGTTACTACTCAGCCAAGCTCCTCGTGGTCCTGCAGAGTGGTGCTAGCAGCAGAGAGGCTAAAAGAGTGACTGCTAACCTGATAAAAGTGTTTTTTTTTTGCTGCTACTACCTGGGCGACTGTCAGATCTAGCTAAACTGCAAGTATTTCTGCTTCTTGAACTGTTTTAAACTGTTTAAAGTTGTTTTTGCACCTGCACTTTTAAATTTTGCCCTGTTTGTTGCATTTACCTGTTGAGGCTAAACACTCAAGTGCGCTAGCCTGTGTTACATATTTATTGCATTTTCCTGCTGTTTGTTGCAAAAAAATAAAAAAAAAAAAATGATCCTTGTTTCCCGTCTTTCCTGACCTAGAGTAATCCAAATACAGGCATTGCTGTATTCTGGACTTTTGGAAAGTTCCTGTGTTGCCCATTTCCTTTCTTGGATAAAGGGAGGCTTTTTTGTTCACCAGTGGCAGTGAGGAGCTTAGAGCAGCCTATCTATCCCTGGAGGAGTGTTCCCAGCACAAGAATCTGGTAGTCTATTGGCCATTTTGGGCCAATTTCTAGCTCTTTCAAGTCCCCCATGTATAAAACCCGCTTTAACGCGGCTTTGCCCGATTTTGCACATAGCGCAGCATCAGGTAACACCACTTAATTGGGTTTAAACCATTCTCGGCTCCACAAAGTCTGCTCTTCACTTTTTTCCTTAAAACTGATCTAGTTCTCATAATAAACACCCTATTCCTATTCTAAAGCTTGGCACTTGCTCACTAAAGCAATTATATAAGTCAGCACTAAAAAATTAAAAACACTACACCCTCACAAATCTCCCCTTGAGTACCTTGTTCCCCATTGGCCCTTTTTTCAATTATAAAGGAATTCCCAATACTATTCTAGCATGTCCAAAGGTCAGTTGTCAATCTCCTCTCCAGTCCAGCTGGTGAATCTGGGAATCTTGAGGCAATGTTACAACTGCCTCATGTACACAGACAACCCTCTCCTCCTCCCAACAAATTCCAACACATGTGAGAGATGCAACCATATAGCCAAACTGGAGGCTAAGCTCTCTCAACTCAGTACTGGTGTAACCAGTCAGGAGAAGAAGGAAACCACACTCACTACAATTCCAGTCTCACATAGACCTATCATGACAGCAAAGCAAACACATAAACACACAAAAACATACTCAGAGGCACTAAATAAAAATCTGCCTAAGCAACAGAGACCTCCAAAGCAGACACCCAAGCAACCGCTACCCCAAAACAAAACACGTGCAACACATAGCTCACAAAGCCAGTGCGCCGAACAGTCACAGCCCTTAAGGCTAAACAACACACCTGATACACTTGTAATAGGTGACTCTATCGTCAGGCACACTGACGTCCCACTCACCAGACTGAACAAGGAGAAGGTCACGGTGAGCTGCCTGTCGGGCGCTAGGATCCACCACATAACACAAGCACTCAGGTCACTCCAAGGCAAGTACAAATAGACTCAGTCATTGTCCATGCTGGTGTGAATGACCTGAGACGTACCTCCCTGGACTACTTGAAAAGAGACATACAGGAGCTCTCTGAGCATGTAGCCCAGGCTGGTATGACCCTGACCTTGAGTAGCATCTTACCCTCACCAAGAATGATGCCACAATATGAAGACAAGATGATCAATTTCAACAATTGGCTTAAGTATTGGTGTCAATCAAAGGGGATGCAATGCCTGTCAGCCTGGGATGACATGCTCGACAAGCCATGATGCTTCGCTAGGGATGGCTTGCACCTGTCACCCCTGGGTTTTCGGATATTGGCAAAGGCTCTTGCCACCCCCATAGTGCCTTTTTTAGGCAAGGCTCAAAAGACAAACTCACCTCCATAGGTATCACAAGGGATAAGAAACTAAGAGTAATGCTACTCAATGCCAGAAGTCTAAACCTCAAGATGCACGCACTCGAAACTCTCCTTAGCATGGAGAACATCGATATCTGTGCAGTAACAGAAACCTGGTTCAAGGCTCCTGAGAGCACCCCAGCACTACCAGGTTATACCTCATACCATATTTTTCGGCCCCAAAACTTAGACCGAACCACAAAAGGAGGGGGAGTATCAATATTCGTCAAAGATACCCACACCTCCAGGTTGGTGGTACAGCACGAAGCATCAGAGACTATCCATGTGCAACTAACAGTGGATAAAACTGCCTTCCAGTTTATAGCCTGCTGCAGACCACCCTCCCAAACCTAGGAACCCCACTCGGCCTTCCTGAGAACACTGGAAAATATGAAGGTCTCTCCAAACACCATTATATTGGGCGACTTCAACTACCCAAACATAGACTGGGAGCATTACTCTAGCGCCAACACCCTAGCCCAAAGGTTCCTAGAATTTATAAACTCAAATGCTATGGAACAGCTTGTTACCACTCCCACAAGAGAAGAAAACATAATGGACCTGATCATCACCAACATGGGGACTCTATGCTCCAGACCAGAAGTGTATCCCTCACTGGTAAGATCAGACCATAAACTAATCTCACTAGATATTCACATCCCGACCCCAGCCCCTTCCCAGAAAACCACAGTGAAAAACTTCTCTAAAGCAAATTTCACACTCCTCAAAACCGAGATGGAATCCTTCAAAGCCTCCGGGCCTGTGGAAAATATGGCCCAGACCGCAGAATCCTTTATAAACGCATTCTATGAACACCTTCAGGAATGCATGGATCATGCAATCCCAAACAAAACCAAGACCCAATCCTCCAAAGGCAGGTGTCCTGTCTGGTGAACCCCAGCCGTAAACAAACTATACAATAGAAGGAGGAAGCAACTACGTGATAGAGCAAAATCCCAAAAAGGGAAGGCATCTCTGATCAGTATTAGCAAAAAACTACGGGCACTCATAAAATCATCTAAGGCCAGCTTCGAGAGAAAAATTGCACAGGACACTAAGGATAATCGGATCCCCTACAGTTTACCGAAACGCCACAACGCCGAAACACAAATCACTGACACCAAAGGACCGACAACGCAGATGACCGACAAGGTGAGAACCCGACGGACTTGGTAAGTGTGCGATAGAGTGAGGGATTTAGTGTTAGGGAGCGGACAGGTAAGTGTGCGATAGTGAGGGACTGTAGTTTTAGGGGCGGGTTAAGTGAGTTAGGGTTAGGGTGCGGGTAGGGTAAGTGTGCGATAGTGATGGAATATATGTTTAAGGGTGGGTTAAGTGAGTTAGGGTTAGGGTGCAGGTAGGGTGTGTGTGCGATAGTGACGGACTGTGGATTTAGGGGTGGGTTAAATGAGTTAGGGTTAGGGTGTGGGTAGGGTAAGTGTGCGGTTGTGTCAGACCTTAGGGTTAGGGTTTGGGTTACGGTTAGTGCATGTATGGTTGTGTGTATTGTCGGTATTTTGTGTTGTCGGTCTTTTGGTGTCGGTGATTTGTGTTTCGGCATTGTGGCGTTTCGGTAAACTGAAGGGGATCCGGATAATCACAAGGCTTTCTTTAGTTATGTTAGAAACCTGGGTGGGAATTCCCAGATATGCTCAGAATTAGTCCAAAATGACAAAAAATACACCAAACCCGCAGACATTGCCAACATCCTAGCTGACAGGTTCAGCGCAGACTTCTCCCTCCCTTCCCCACCAAAAGGGCAAATATCTATCCCAGCAGAGTGCTGCCCCCCCTGACATCTCAGATGCTCAGGTAAGAGCCGCCCTCTCCAAAGCAAAAAACACAGCATCAATGGGACCAGATGGTGTCCCGGGCTGCATCCTACATGAACCCCAAGAAGAGCTAAACCCAAACATAAAACTACTGTTCAATCTCAGCCTTATTACAGGATATGTACCCAAAGAGTGGCGTACAGCAACAGTGGTCCCTCTCCACAAAGGTGGTGCCTCAACGGATCCTGGAAACTATCGCCCCATAAGCCTGACTAGCTTGGTCTGCAAAGCTATGGAAAGGATCATCTTGGACCTCATAAATAAAGATATTGGGGACCTACAGACACTGGATCCTACCCAGTTTGGCTTTGTTAAGGGCAGATCCTGCCTCTTAAACCTGGTCGACTTCTTTGAAACAGTCACCAAGGCCATTGACGAAGGGAAGGTGGTCCACACAGCCTACCTGGACCTCGCAAAAGCCTTCAATACAATACCCCACTCGGGCATTATAGATAAGCTCACCAGCTTAAATATAAACCCCTATGTCACTAGATGGGTTGCAAACTGGCTCAAGGACAGAACCCACATGGTTAGAATTGCTGGAGCCATGTCAGACTCCAAACCAGTTACAAGTGGCATCCCACAAGGCTCAGTCCTGGGACCTCTCTTGTTCGGTATATATTTCTCGGAGGTACAGGCCAACACGGAAGGACTGCGGCTGACCAAGTTCGCAGATGACTGCAAACTGGGCACCATAATCGACTCTCCAGCCGACACAAGCATCCTCCAAAAGGGCCTCATAGAAACAGACAACTGGTGCCAGAGCCATGGCCTCAAGCTAAACACCAAAAAGTGTATAGTCATCCCTTCGCAAAACAAAGTGCCCACAAATTACCACATAGATGGTAATCCATTAAGTACAGAAGAAGTAATTAGGGACCTGGGGACCTAAGTTGATAACAATCTCTCATTCAACAACCACGTGGCCAAAGTGGCTAGAAAATCATTTTATATAGCCCACCTAATCATGAAGGGATTCACATCTAGATCAGGGGAGGTCATTGTGCCTCTTTGCTCATCCCTCATCAGGCCCATAATTGAGTACAATGCCCCTTTTGGGATGTACCTTACCAGACACCTGCAGCAACTGGAAAGACCCCAAAAGTACCTCACCAAGAGGATCAAAGGGCTCAAACAGATGCCATATGCTGCCCGGTTAAAGAAACTCTAGCTGTACTCAGTGGCATACCACCTGCTCAGAGGCGATCTGTGCCTGACATATAAAGCCATGTCCAACCCGGAATTAATGGACATGCTGCACCTCAGAAAATCCAAATTCCATCGAGCTACGCACTTGAGAGACTTGAACCTCAGCACTGAAATAAATAGGACATGTTGGAGGGACAGATTCATAACCCAGAGGCTCCCTTCACTCTGGAATAAAATCCCAGTCCAGGTTAGGCAGAGTCCCTCATTGACTATCTTCAAGAGGAATCTTGATGAGTGGATGGGAGATCATAGATTTACTCTGGGTATCACTTCTGTGTCACTGTTAGACAGATGCACAGTATACTAACCTCGAAAAAGGGCATAGCAAAATTCATTTTAAAATGGGTGGCGAAAGCCAAACACACTCTGGCTAGGTTTGTAAATGCCCTAGGGCAGATAGCCTAGTATGAACCTATGAACCTATGAAACTAGTTCAGAAAAAAAGCAAATCCCAAGAAGGAAAGACATCCCTGATCAGTATCAGTAAGAAACTAAGGTCTCTCATGAAATCATCCAAGGCTAACTTCGAAAGAAAAATAGCCAAGGATTCAAAAGATAACCACAAAGCCTTCTTTAGCTATGTTAAGAAACTAAGTGGCAACTCGCAGATATGCACTGAACTAGTGCAAAATAGCATAAAATATACTGAACCTACTGATATTGCCAACATCCTGGCAGATAGATTCAGTGCAAACTTCACCACCCTCTCCCCTCCAAAAGGGTCCACAACAATAACGGAAACATGTAGTGTCCCAAAAAATCACAGATACGCAGGTGAAAACATCCCTTTCAAAAGCCAAAACACAGCATCAATGGGACCAGATGGTGTCCCAGGCTGCATCTTGCATGAACTACAGAACAAACTAACCCCCCACCTAAACATGTTGTTCATCCTCAGCCTCTCCACAGGCTACATGCCCATAGAATGGTGCACAGCAATGGTTATTCCTCTCCACAAAGGAAGGGCCAAAACTGACCCTGGTAACTATCCCTGCAAGGCTATGGAACACATCATCATGGAACTCATTAACAAAGACAATGGGAACCTCCAAACACTTGACCTGACCCAGTTCAGCTTTGTTAAGGGCAGATCATGCCTACTAAACCTGGTTGACTTCTTTGAGACAGTCACCAAGGCCATAGATGAGGGAAAGATGGTTCACATAACCTACCCTGACCTCGCCAAGGGTTTTGACACCATTCCCCACTCGGGTATTACAGAAAAACTCACCAGCCTGAACATAAACCCCTATGTCATGAGATGGGTTGCCAACTGGCTTACAGACAGAACTCACACAGTAAGAATAGCAGGCTCCAGGTCTGACTCTAAACCAGTCACTAGTGATGCCCCGCAAGGCTTGGTCCTGGGACCCCTACTGTTCGGCATATACTTCTCAGAAGTACAGGCAAACACAGGAGGACTATTGCTAACCAAGTTTGCAGATGACTGCAAACTGGGAGCCATAATTGACTCCCCGGCTGACACGGACATCCTCCAACAGGGCCTTACTGAGACAAACACCTGGTGTCAAATTCATGGCCGCAAACTAAATGCCAAAAAATGCATAGTCATCCTGTCTGGGGAAAAAAAAACACCCACGAATTACCACATAGGTGGCAGCCCCCTTAATACAGAAGAGGTAATAAGAGATCTGGGGACAAAGGTAGATAGTAATCTCTCCTTTGGCAATCATATTGCCAAAGTAGTTAGTAAATCCTTCTATGTGGCCCATCTAATTACTAAAGGGATTGCATCTAGAAATAAAGAGGTTATAATGCCCCTCTACTCG
The DNA here is from genome assembly GCF_019279795.1 of Protopterus annectens. NCBI lineage: Eukaryota > Metazoa > Chordata > Ceratodontiformes > Protopteridae > Protopterus > Protopterus annectens. Next base: position 1,844,440,433 of record NC_056729.1, on the reverse strand, counting down.
TCACTCATTAGACCCATCATAGAGTACAATGCCCCATTTGGGATGTACCTCACAAGACACTTCTAACAGCTGGAAAGACCACAAAAGTACCTCACCAAGAGGATTACTGGCCTCAAACATGTGTCCTATGCAGCCTGACTGAAAAAAACTCCGGCTGTACTCAGTGGCGTATCGCTTACTCAGAGGTGATCTCTGCCTGACTTAGAAAGCCATGTCCAACTCAGAATTGATGGACATGCTCCACCTAAAGAAATCCAAGTCACTGCGAGCCACGCGCTTTAGTGAGCTAAACCTCACCACAACAATAGATAGAACATGCTAGAGGGATAGATTCCTGTCACAGAGACTCCCCATGCTTTGGAAAAAAATTCCAAATTACATCAGGCAGAGGCCCTCACTAACACTCTTCAAGAAAAACCTTGACGAGTGGATGGGTAACAGAAAATACACCCCTGGGATCACTTCATTGGCTCTGCTTGACAGAGGATCAGTTAATTAATCAATGGGGCGGTGAAAGCCGACACACTCTGGCTAGGTTTATAAATTACCTCAGGCAGATAGCCTAGTAACTACCTATGAACCCAGCATAAATCAAAAAACAAACAAAAAAAAAAACAGGAAAAAAATATGCATATAAATATATATATATATATATATATATATATATATATATATATATATATATATTTATTTTTTTTTTGCACAGGGGTAAGATCTTGCCAACAGCCCCCATCAAGGTGGCTTTGCCTCCAGACTCCCAAATTATATATAAGAATTGTATGATCACACTGCAGTGGAAAATGTGAAAAAACACTGGAAGAGCACCACCAGCTGGCACAACCCAGCACACTGCAATAAAGCAAACTACAATATTATTTACAAAGCTATACAAAAACTAATTTCAGTTATCAAGAAGTCAGAAATGCTCCACTTTCTTGAGATTAGATAAAGTGATAGTTACACCACTTGAATGGACCCCGTATATATAATATATATATATATATATATATATATATATATATATATATATATATATATATATATGTATATATATATATATATGGGATCACTATGAAATACCAAATGCCCAAAATCCCGACGCTAAAAACAACAAGACCAGATGACAGAAACCACGCATTACCGAAAGACCAGAAGCGCGAAATGCAAAATCCCGATGTTAAGGTATTTTGCATTAGCACTTCTGGTGTTGCCGTTCAGGTAAGTATGTGTGTGTAAGTGTGTTTGTGAGGTGTGTAGTGTGTGTAAGTGTGTGTTGTGACTGTGGTGTGTGTGTGAGGGACTGTAATGTGTGGGTGTGAGTTTGCCTTGTGTGTCTGTTTGTGCGATCTAGGAGTTAGAATAATAAAGTAGGGGGGTGTGGGGGGCATTGTTTGGTTGTGGGGGAAAGGTGTGTGTGTGTGTGTGTGTGTGTGTGTGTGTGTGTGTGTGTGTGTGTGTGTGTGTGTGTGTCTGTGTGTCTGTGTGTGTGTGCTGTTTGGTTTTGTAACTTTCGCGATTTTGAATTTCGCATTTTTAAATATTTGGTATTGTGGGGTTTCGGGCATGTGATCTCGGTGTTTTAAGCATCGGGATTTTGGGCATTCGGTATTTAGTAGTGATCTTATATATATATATATATATAAATATATATATATATATATATATATATATATATATATATGTATAATATGGGTCTACTTTAGAACAACAAAATGCCACTTACCCGAAACCCATATCACTGACATGAAAAGACCGACAGCACCAACACACCAATGTCCCGGAACACTGACTGTTCACTCCAGGTAAGTAACCACTTAGCCATCCCATTGAACTTTGCCCCTTACTCCCATATTAGTGCAATCTTGGAGTTGGTATATTAATTAAGGGGGGATGGGGGGTGAATCACCCCATGTGGGTGGGTTTGTTTTTTTTTTGTTTGCATGTTTGTTTTGGATGGCTGCATGGTACTTACCTGGAGTGGTAAGTCAGTGTTCTGGGACGTCGGTGTGTTGGTGCTCTCAGTCTTTTTGTCTTGGTGATATGGGTTTCGGGTAAGTGGCATTTCATTGTTCTAAAGTAAACCCATAAATATATATATATATATATATATATATATATATATATATATATATATATATTTATACACACACACACACACACACACACACACACACACACACACACACACATACACACACACACACACACACACACATGCATAACTATGTATATACTAAAACTAAGTTCTAAACAAATGGTGACACTTAGTGGACATAAAATAAAACCAGCATAAAACAGACTAACAAGAAGATGTATAATGTATGGTATCAAACATAGGATCATAGGATCATAGAGGGTTACTAGACTATTGGCTCTGAGGCCCTTAGAAGCCTAGCCAAGAGTTTAGCCCATGTACAGACAATTCAGCATCCGATGCCCCTGTCCAGCAGGGACATGGGTGGAATCCCATGGGTGTATTTTCTGTTTCCCATCCAGTTTTCCAGGTTGCAGTTAAAAAGGGGTAAAGAGGTAATCAGTTTGATGTGGAGAGGAAGTCTGTTCCACAGATAGGGGAGTCTCTGTGGGACACAAATCTGTCCCGCCAACAAGTCCTATTAATGTCACAGACCAGCTTGAGGTCGCGTGTGTGGGTTACTTGAGTGGAACTAGACTTTTGGATATGCAGCAGTCCCATCAAGAAAGAGTCTATAATTGCCTTGTATGCCAGACAGAGGTCACCTCTGAGGTGTCTGTATGAAACTGAGTAGAGTGATAGGGATTTCAGGCTATCTGTGTAGGGTAGATGTTTGAGGCCCTGGATTCTTCTGGTGAGGAACATCAGTGGTCTCTCCAGTTTCTGCATGTGCTTTACAAGGTACGTGCTGAAAGGGGCGTTGCACTCAATAATGGGCCTTATAAGGGAAGAATACAGGGATGTTATGACCTCCTTGTCCCTGGATGAGATACCCTGCTTATGAGGTGGGCCAGGTAGAAGGCTTTTCTTACAACAGAAGCAACATGGTGGTCAAATGTCAGGTTCCTATCAATCTGGGTGCCCAAATCCCTCTTGACTGATTATGTGCTTAGGACATTGCTATTAATATGATAATTTGTGGGGATGTCACTCTCCCCAAAGGGGATGATGATGCATTTTGTGGTATTCAGCTTGAGGCCATGTTTCTGGCACCAGTCATTTGTCTGAGTGAGACCTTCTTGGAGGATGTCCACATCACTAAGGGAATTGATGACAGTACCCAGCTTGCAGTCATCTGCAAACCTGGTCAGCCATAGCCCACTTGTTATTGGCCTGCATCTCAGAAAAGTATATCTCAAATAACAGAGACCCCAAGACTAAACCCTGAGGTATGCCGCTTGTTACCTGTCTACTGCTTGAGGTGGCTTACGCTATTTTGACTAGGTGGGTAATATCAGGGAGCCAGTTTTCTACCCATCTGGTAACATACAGACTGATGCCTAGATGAGAGAGTTTATCTATTATGCCCAAGTGGGAAATAGTGTTGAAGGCTTTGGCCAGGTCAAGGTAGGCGATGTGCTCCATCCATCTTCCCCTTGTTCATGGCTTTGGTAACTGTCTCAAAGACGTCAACCACATTTTACAGACATGATCTCCCCTTGATGAAGTCAAACTGTGTCAGAATGACTGTTTGGAGATTGCCACTGTCCTTGTTAATAAGGTCCATGATAACTTGTTCCATGGCCTTGCAGATCAGGCTAGTTAGGCTGATGGGTCTATAATTTCCTGGATCAGTGGATGATCCACCTTTTGTGCAAAGTCATGACAGTGGCTGTCCTCCACTCAGCTGGGACAAAGCCAGTACTCAGCCTTTGGTTGAATAGAGTGCCTAATTGGGCTGCAAGTTCCTGCCTGAGTTCAAGTAAGATGCAGTCTGGGATGTTATTGGGACCCATGGAGGCTGCATTTTTGCCTTTGAGAGAGCAGTGATAACTTCTTCACTAGATATAAGGGGAAGGGGGCAGGTACTGGAGTTGTCTTGATTTACTGATGGGGGGACAGAGGGGTGAAGTTTTCTCTGAATCTGTCAGCCAGAAAGTTTGCTATATCTACAACATTTGTATATGTGGTATTCTTGACCACCAGTTCTGAACAGATCTGGGTGCTTCCTTTGAGGTTGCCGACATTTGTGAAGAAGGCCTTTTGGTTGTCTCTAGTAGATGTGGCCAATTTAGACTTGAAGTTTGCTTTGAAGGATTTCACTAGTGCTCTTATTTGCTTGTTCAGGCTAAGGAGACGTTGCTTCCAATTGGGCACCTACTCCTTCTTGGTCTTGGACAGCAATTTTTTTCCCATTGTTATAGAGTTTATTTATTGCAGATGTCCACCAGACAGGTTTACTTTTCCTTGCGGAGGATGATTTAGTCCTGTCAGGTATTCCTGATTCCATGTATCTATATAAATGACCGTATAGTGCTTTGGTGTAGTTGTGGATATTGGTGCCAGTTCCTACAGAGGGGGAGGGGGCTGTGAAACTGTTTATACCATCCCTCAGGCAGCTGTAATCAGCTTTGGAGAAGTTTTTATGTCTGACCTTAGCTAGATGGGGATTAGAGGAGATGGTGACTTCGAAAGTGATCACTTTATGGGCAGATCTTGCCAGGGAGGATGATACTGTATGGATGCTGCAGTGGTTACTCATGTTGGTTAATACCAAGTCCAAGATATTGCACCTGTTGTGCGAGTATTGACTAGCTGTTCCAAGGCTTTGAACTGATGGAATCGAGGACTCTCTTTGCATGAGTAGTTCTTCCAGTCCATATCTGGGTAGTTAAAGTCACCCAGGATCAGGGTAAAGGGTTGAATCTTGATAGATTCGAGCAGGTCCAGATAGGCAGAATGAGCATCTTGAGTTAGATTTGGGGGCTGGTAGCTAGCTATGATTTGAATAGCGGTCTTGTCAATGGTTAACTGCACCTGGAGTGTCTCCTGTGCATCATACTGTTTGATCAGCCTGGAGGTGTGCACGTCTTCAGTATATATTGAAATTCCACCTCCTTTGGCTTTACTATATTTTGGGGTCTGAATGTATGATAGGATGAGTAAGCAGGTAAGGTCGGGGTGCTCTCAGCAGCTTTGAACCAGGTTTCTGTGACAGCACAGATGTCAACATTTTCCAGGGTTAAGAATGCTTGCAATGAGTACAGTTTCATGTTTAGACTTCTAGCATTTAGTAGCATGACCTTTAATTTGTGTTTTGTTGAAATTTTTATGTTGGTAGTTTTAACCTTATCACTTTTCCTAAAAAGG